>NW_026000021.1:410837-483527 GCF_001458135.2 Marmota marmota marmota
AAAAAAAAAAAAAAAAAAAAAAAAAAAAAAAAAAAAAAAGAGAGAGAGAGAGAAAAAAAGTAGATTAAAATAATTTGGTTAGGACTCAATATTTATACTTTAGCTGGGTGTGGTGCCCCCCACCCATAATTCCAGCAACTAGAGCGATTGAGGCAAGGAGGATTGCAAATTTGAGGTCAGCTTGGGCAACTAAGCAAGAACCTGTCTTTTGGGTTTTTTTGTTTGTTTGTTTTGTTTTTTGGTACTGGGGACTGAACTCAGGGGCACTTTACTACTGAGCCACATCCCCAGCCCTGCTTGCTGAGGATGGTTTGAACTCTGTCCTCCCATCTCAGTCTCCCAAGCCACTGGGATTTTAGGCATGTGCCACCACCACCTGGCTGAGACACTGTCTTTTAAAAAAAATGGTTCAGGGGTGCTGGAGATGTAGCTCAGTGGTAGAGCATCCCTGAATTCAATATAGGGGAGAAAAAAATAAAGAAAATTTACTTTATACTTTTTAAATTTTAAAAGAAGAAAATGATTATTTAAAAAAACCCAAAAGTTTAAAATTTTAATTTTTAACATAATAAAACAATAAATTTCCATCAATCCTATCCTTTGCTAACTCATTTATGGTATGTATATCTGTCCTACTCATTCATTACTCATAATCTATACAAACCATCAAAATGCTTTACCTAAGATGTAAGTTACCAAGGCCTTGATAGCTTAGCTAGTGTTCTCTGGTTGGCCCAGTCTAAGGACAACGATGGCTCAGATATCTAGTCATGTTTTTCTAGAGTACCTACAACCGCATTGCTGACCATTCATCTCTTCTGTCACTTTAAGCTGTTCACATTCACTATATCTTGTACTCCTTTCTCTTTCTCAACAATTAATGAATCTTCTTACCTATCTGTGTCTTGTACATATTCTACTTTTTTTAATATTAATTTTTTAATTTGTTTTAATTAGTTATACATGACAGTACAATGGTACATCTTCTACTTTTTATAAACTCATTTTCGCACATACATAGAAACTCTGTATTATATAAGCCAATAAATTAAGGTATTGAACATTAATGTGAGGATATCATTAGTATATTAAATTGATGGACTAAATACTAAATTAAGGAGTTGAATTTATATATCAATCAGGTGCAATGTGATGTAGAAATGAACTTTAGAAATGATGCGTGCGTTGTGTGGCAGTGGTGGCCTGAGAGAATCCAAGTCGTTTAAGGTGGAGATGTATTCCCAACCCCAGGTTGCAATAAGCACCCTAACTGTGCCCAATGGACCTGTAGCTGCTCCTGAGTCAGAAGGCCTGGACCATGTTCAGAGCACAAAGACGACAAAAGCTCAAGGAACATTTGTTAACAAAACAAAAACAAAAAACATTTTGCATACAAACAGAAAATCAGATATCCAGTAGAGAACAGAGAATAATGACATCTGAGGACCAGGTCCAAGAAGGGACAAAAATTCTGAAACTTAAACAAAAATGGGTAAAAAAGAAAATATCAAAAGAAACATGCCTCTAATCCCTGTGATACGACAGGTTGAGGCAGAAGGATCCCAAGTTCAGGGTCAGCCTAAGTAATTTTATGTTTCAATAAATTAAAAGGACTGGAGATGAGGCTGGGGTTGTGGCTCAGCAGTAGAGCGCAAGCCTAGCACACGCGAGTTGCTGGATTAGATCCTCAGCACCACATAAAAATAAATATATTGTGCCCATTTACAACTAAAAAAAAATACAATAAATAAATAAATAAAATAAAGGTATTGTGTCCATCTACAACTAAATATACATATATGTATTTAAAAAAAAGGGCTGGTGATGTAGTTCAGCGGTAGAGCACCCTTTGGTTCAATCCTTAGCCCACTAGTGTAAAGGCAGGGTGGGGAGCAAGAAAAAGGAAAAAAATATCAAAAGAGTAACAGTAATATAACAATGAGCTGGATACAGTAGTACAGGTCTGTAATCTTGGCTACTTGGGAGGCTAAGACAAGAGGATCACAAGCTTGATCCCAGACTGGGTAACTTCAAAACACCCTGTCTTAAAATAAAACCTTTTAATGAGTTAACCAATTCTACTACTGCAACTGAAACATAATTTTGAGGATGACAAACTCTGCAGTCATTACAAATTAAGGTGATCCCCAAAGTCAAAATAAAACATTAAAAGCCAGGTATTTCACCCTAAAAGCAATAATAAAAAGTAACAAATGACTGCAGAGAAACCAAAGCAAGATGTTATACACCCAAGAAACTTGTACTAGGATCTTATCTTGGCCAAACTATTCAGTCTAATATTAATTCATTTAGAAAACCTCTACAAGTCAAAGAGTTGTGCAACTACACAGATTTTCAACTACTCTCTCTAAAGCCACAAAGCCTCAGCCCGTAAACACCAGTAATGGGAAGTGAAAGAGGAGCCTCCAGTATGAATGCTACCATTAAATTTGTAAGCACTACATCCCAGAACACACAACGTATGTGACATCCTATTAGAAGTCACCATAATAATACCCAGGATACCATGAAGTAAGGAACCAGCAGAATCCCTGCTAGTGTTAAAATTCAAAAAGGGCCTCATGAAAAAGAATTATTACAGTCAAAAATGATTTTCTCTAGTGTCAAACCAGTTCTCAGAACATAAAAAGATATAAGGCATCACCATAGCATCTGAAATTGTAGCCGGGCCTGCTTCATCGTCTAATATCGAACTGATAGAAAAGCTAAAAAAAAAAAAATACACCAGTAAAGACATACTAGAACAAAAGCAATTGTTGAGAGGATCAGCTCAGTCCAGAGAAACTGCAGAAAAGAGAAAAGCTCATCTGAGTGATTGGAAAGCTGGTAAAGCAAAAGTAATGAAGAGCCATCCTAACTCAGTAGTTACCCAGCCTGAGCCTAAGTTCAAAATGAAAAATCATTTGGGTCCTGTCAGACTACCATGGCAAAAGAAGAGGAACAAAGGTTGCTTATGGAAAAAATTCTAAATAAAACATTTTTTTGAATGCCTGAACATAATTAAAAAGGGATGCCTCAAAGAAGAAATGTTACAAACATTGAATAATCTGGTCAAAATATATCAGTTGCATTATGAGAAAATGAGGTGTTAAAGATAAAATTTATGTTTTTACATTGACCATTTATCTATCTATCTATCTATCTATCTATCTATCTATCTATCTATCTATCTATTATCTATTTGCACCAGGGATTGAATCTAGGGGTGCTTTACCACTGAGCTATACCTTTAGCCCTTGGGTCTCACCAAGTTGCTGAGGGGCCTCGAACTTGAAATCTTGCTGCCTCAGCATCCCAAGCTGCTGGGATTACAGGTAAGTGCCACCACACCAGCAAAAAATTTTAAAATAATTCAATGTCATCTGGGCATGGCGGTGCTCACTGTAATGCCAGCAACAAGGGAGACTAAGGCAGGAAGACTGTAAGTTCGATACCAGCTTTGGCAATCTGATGAGATACTGTCTCAAAGTAAAATGGGCTGGGGCTATATGTCAGTGGTAGAACACCCCAGGACTCAATCTCCATAACTAACAAACAACCACCAAATTTATAATATACCTTCCTGCTTTTAAAACAGAATGACCACACTGCCCCTTTCTTTGATTAGTATGAAAGTAAAAATGAGGCTGGAAGTATAGCTAATTGGTAGACTGTATTGCCGAATATTCCTGAGGCCCTAGGTTGAATCCCTTATGGAACAAAGAAAGATCAACCCACTTCAAATGTTATGGGTTATGAAGTTTTCCACCAAACTTAATTTAACTAGACTGTTGTGCTCTGTTTCATCCCTTAAAATGTCTATGGTTCTTCATTATCTCTTTGTGTTTGTTTTTGGTACTGGAGATTTAATACAGAGGCACTTTACCATTGAGCCTCATTCCTAGCCCTTTTTATTTTGAAATATGGTCTCACTAAGTTGCATAGGGTCTTGCCAAGTTGCTGAGGCTGGTCTCTAACTTGTGACCCTCCTGCCTCAGCCTCCAATGTTGCTGGGATTACAGGCATGCACCACCATGCCTGGTTCACTATCATTTTTCATCTATGATACTAAGTCTGTATCTGTGCTCTCTTGGCTCATCTTTTGATTGTAAATGAGGTTACCAAGAATAGTTTAAGTAAATATGCCATTTTAAGTGAAGGTACTTCGTGTAAGAAAAAAAAAAAAGGTGCTCAATACAGTGAATATTCACAATTTTAAATCTAATGTGAGTTCCCTTGGTAACCTGTGTCAATGTTAAAACTTTAACTTTCATAGATTCATATGATAGTTTGTCATCTATTAGAATGGAGTGTGGGAAGGGAAATATAATAATATTTAATAAATGTCATTTTAAGTCTGGTCTGGTGGTATATACACACCACCTAGCAACTTGGGAGGCTAAGGTAGAAAGATCACAAGTTCAACGCCAGCCCCAGCAATTTAGCAAGGCCTAAGCAACATAGAGATGTGACTCAGTGATTAAATATCCCTGGGTTCAATCCTCAGTGCCAAATAAATTAATAAATGTTATTTTAATTTAGGAAGCATTTCTAAAATAGCCAATACTTGCACTGCTTTCTTCTTCATTATATAATATGTTCACATTTAAATCATGTCCTCTGAAACATAATTGTTACAATAAATACTTTTGTTCTCCCCACATAAATACCAATGAAATTGTTTTATAAGGCCAAGAAGTAATATTTAAATGGCATGTATCATGTCAACTCACAGTCTCAAATAAGTGGATTATAAAAAGATCAGTTTAATATATAATGTGAATGTGGTTGAAGATCATATACTTAGTCCTTTATGTTCATTCCATTTATACATTATCTTTTATTTATTGTCTTTTCATGTTGTAGAAAGTAAAAGTTTATGGTGCTTTTTTTTTTTTTTTTTTGCAATGCTGGGGATTGAACCCAGGGCCTATTGCATGTTAGGCAATTGATCTACCACGGAGTTATATCCCGAGCCCTTTCTTTTTTGAATTTTATTTTAGGACACAATTTTATTAAATTGCCCAGGCTCTCCTTAAACTTGTGATCCTTTTGCCTCATCTTCTTGATAACCGGGATTATAGGTATGTGCTACCTTACCAGCTAGAATTTCCATTGTTTTAAAATTATGCAGCCAATAAGTATACAATAATAATACCTGTATAAAAATTTGATATATGCATGGTTTCTAAGGCTTATTCAGTGTTAACCATCTTAATAAGCATTTTTTAACTTTTTAAAAATGTTTTTTCTTAGTTATCAATTATTGTTTATTTATTTATATGCAGTGCTGAGAATACCTCATACATGCTAGGCAAGTGCTCTACCACTGAGCCGCAAACACAGCCCCTTAAAAAATATTAAGGAAGAAAACATCATGTGCATTGGTACCTGCCTGTAATCCCAGCTACCCAGGAAGCTGAGGCAAGTTTGAGGATTGCAAGTTCAAGGATAGCCTTGGCAACTTAGTGAGACACTGTCTTTAAAAAAAAAAAAAAAAAAAAAAAAAAAGCTGTACCTTTCACTACCCTACTTCCTGACCACAATGCTACAAAAGCTGCACAAATATCTGAGCATATGCACTTAAAATTAAAGATAGTAGCAACCAGAGGTAAAGGGAGAAAGAGGCAACAAAAAATTCTCAGGGACAAATAGGCTCATTTATAAATACTAAATATTCAAAAATCAGATAAATAACATCTTGTATCAAAAATTACTTTTAATGAGATAATTTTTAGCATCTGAAAATATAGAATTAGGAAGCAAAATAAAAAAAGGTCTCACGGTGATGATTCCAGAATGATGCTATTAGCTTGTGTAGATGATGGAGATCTCTGACTCACAAAATCTTCACTTTGTGAAGTGTGAACCACATGGTCTACCAAATGACCAACTGAAGATGGTCGTAATCGGGTTCCCTCTTGTGTGAATGCAGAATTTCGACTAAATGAAGAAGAGAAAAAAAAGCTTTAATTAAAATATTCCAAGTTTCTTAATTTAAGACTAACTATGTTGACTAAGCAAAGTGTCTGACACAAACAAATCTGTCACAAGAATTTTACCCATTCAATCATTTATTATCTCTATCCAAATGTTTCTAGGTTTTAGTCACTACAATTTTATATTTTATCCAAAATTTATAAAATTGATTAGAATAAATGATTTAGAAATATCTTCTAGTCTAAATTCTTTTTTAATTCTTCTGTTTTTTATTTATGGGATTTCACATCCTAAGAACAGGCACCAAATACCATATTTCTATCCTTACAAGTGACTGTCATATAAATAATTGTTGTCATTACAATTGTTAGTTAAAACAGCTGATATTAGAGAATTTATTATGTACTACACATTGTTGTAAGCATTTTGCATATACCACCTCTTTTTATAATATGTATTTTTTTTAGTTATAGGTGGTCACAATACCTTTATTTTACTTTTACGTGGTACTGAGGATTGAACCCACTGCCTTACACGTGTCAGGCAAGCGCTCTACTACCGAGCCCCAGTCCCAGCCCCCATATACTACCTCTTTAGTCCTCAAAACAGTACTATAAGAAAGACACTGTTGGGGCTGGTGTTGTGGCTCAGAGGTAGAGTGCTTGCCTAGCATGTGCAAGGAAGGCCCTGGGTTCGATCCTCAGCACCACATAAAAATAAATAAATAAATAAATAAATAAATAAATAAAACAAAGATATTGTGTCCAACCACAACTAAAAAATAAATAAATATTAAAAAGACACTCTTATAATTTTGTAGATGAGGAAAATTAATTAATTTGCTCAAAGTTTAAAAAGCCTTACTATCTACCATAATTAGATGCAACACACTTATTACTATTAAAGTCCACATTCTTAACCACTACCCTGTACTAGCTATTTAGAATTTAAAAATACCTAAAATTGTTTCATTAATCCGAAAACTTAATAAGATGCTGTTAAGTAATTAATCATCTGTTTTAATTTTTCTTTTGTCATCTATAACTCATTATAATTATTTAGTGGTGCTGGTAACAAATGGAGAAATGTCTGGTTGCAAAAGGGAGTGAAAAAGAAGGTTCCAAAATTTCTTCAAACAAGCTGATGAGCATACACCTTATTTTATAAGGCAAACTAACTCAGTAATCTGCAATGGGCAAGATAGAAACTATGGAGTTCAAACAAACAAACAAAAAAGAAACTACATAGTCCAATTTATCTAGCAGGAAGGAAGACACCTAGGTATAAAGTTTTGTGAACCAATTTTTTTTTATACATATACTTTTTATTGTCCAATTGGTAGAAGTTTATTTTTCAGCTGATACTACCCATCAGTGATTTAGCTTTTAGAATTTAGTGAAAACTTATTGAACATTAATGTGTATAAAATATTTCTAAAGAAGACTTCTTCAAACATTAATATTCTAGCCAGGCATGGTGACTACTGCCTGTAACCCTAAATACTCTGGAGGCTGAGGCAGGAGGATCACAAGTTCAAAGCCAGCCTCAGCAACTTAGTGAGGTCCTAATCAACTCAGCAAGACTCTGTCTCTAAATAAACTATAAAAAAGGGCTGGGGATGTGGCTCAGTGGTTAAGCGCCCCTGGGTTCAATCCCTGGTACCAAAAAAAATAATATATACCAAATATTCTATACCAAAATTCAAGTATTCTACAAATGAACTTTATAGGATAACAAAGTTTGGTGTATATACATTTGGTTCATGTGCTGATACACATTTGTTTACCATTATCTTAATTAGGTGAACATAATGTTACTATTATAAAATTAAAATAATCAATACCTTTGGTCACAAGCTCCTTGTTTTATTATTAACACCAAAAGCATTTTATGATAAATGCTATAAAAAGTGCTAAATCACAAAGTTCTTTTTAGCATAGATAAAGCTAAGCTTATGGGGACTACTGTTGTAAATTCTTTTCTAGGCCACAGAAAATGAATGGGATGTTTTTGCTTTGCTATGGATTGAACCCAGGGTCTTGCACATGCTAAGCCAAACATTATCACAAAGTTACACCCCTATAGTAGGGTGGGGTTTTATATAAGAGAATAGCATCATTTTGTAAAGCATTTACAAACAATCTTTACACTGAGAAATTCTGTTGGGAATTCACATGGAAAAGGATGTGTAAAAAACAATCTGAAGAGATTTTAAGTCCACTAATAGATCTTAATTTATTCATTAGTGACGTTTACTATGAAGGACAACTACTGAGGAAACTGAGGGTCAATGCGCTACTTCCTCATTCTCCAAAGCTATTATTCCATGCCACTTTTGCCATAAGCAAGGAGGATATAATGCTATGGAGCAACAAAAAACATACTTGATCAAAAAGAGTTAAATTTTTATGTAGACACTCATGGAAATATACAGCTAATAATCTGGCAACTAGCTAAATACAAACTTGGTGTTGGATAGTACTTACTGATTAGGAGACCCAGGTGGAGATCGAGATGGAAGGCTTTGTGTTTCTAACCTGTCATCAGATATTGAATTTCTGCTTACTACTTCCCAATCCATTAATTTCCGTGCCAAAGGTTTACTTGGGGATCTGCAGAAATAATTTAAATAATACATTAAGAGTTTTATTTTTATAGTCCAAACTATAAACCAAATTCTTAAGTGTTTTAATAGATTACGCTCTAGATGAGTCAGCATAAATTACAAATAAATGTAATTTATTTCTTTCTTATATATAAACTTTCTTATAATAGCAAAGTGGATTTTTCTTTTTTACAAAAGCATTTTAGAAGGTTAACTATTCTGTCTTGTGGTGAGGAGTGATTACTTGTCAGCTATCATAGTGATATAAATATGAGAACTAAAAGTAATCTTCAAATAAAAAGATCTTGATATTGATCTGTGCAGAGATCATAAACCCTTAGAATTTTAGGAGTGTTAACAACTAAAAAACCCCCAAACTTTTTAATATGCAAATTCCAAAACTGGTCAAAATTCATTGAAAATGTATGGCATCTATTTAAACCAGCTTTTAGAAATTCAGGGTTATATGGAGGCTAATACAATTAATTAAGCTCCTTATATAAAAATATATAATAAATCATCTTCCAGGTTTTTAAAATTTCTGTAATAAATTCACACCACATAAAATGTTTGTTATTTTCCGTTACATCATAATTTTTAAAAAACATTCTATTATCCTACTACATCATGCCAGGCACAGTGGCACATAGCTATAATCTCAGTGACATGGGAGGCTGAGGCAGGATGATTGCAAGTTCAAAACTAATCTAAGCAATTTAGCAAGGCACTAAGCAACTCGGCAAGACCTGTCTTTAAAAAAAAAAAAAAAAATCCCCATTACAAAAGTAAAAAAGAAGATCATAAAAATGTAGGTAGAATTTTTGTGTGAAATAAAAAAAAAAACCAAAGCTATTTTTAGTTATAATTCATAGGATTTCTTTTTCTAACTTATTAGGACTTTTCCCCTTAAAGTTTGCCACCCCCCCAACCTGTCATGTACTGTACGCACACTTTTGTATAAATAAAAAAGATTATTAAGCAAGGCATAAGGCAAATTAATATTAAGTCACACAATTACAACTGAAACAGTGTCACGTATATAGTAGAAAGCATTAAAATAATTATAAGGAGAACTGAATACTAGTTTTTGCCTTCCCCTAACAAATCAGTTAAGTTTCTATATCTATTGGTATAATATGATCCTTATGCCCTTCACATTACCTCTGAATTTAATGATTTGTGATAATTAAATTTTCAGAGCAATGTTTTAGTTTTACTAACATGAGTTAACTTAATTTACTTACGAATCCAAACCACAAAAATGTCCTAGCATTTTAGGAATTCATAGTCAAAAACTTTTTAGTTTGGTATAATAATATCTCCTTAATTTAAAAAATAATGGGCATTTAAAAAAAAAAGAGATATAATGTTGGTTAAACAAAAAGACATAGATTCATTTTCCATAAGTAAATTCAAAATAATTTAAGTATGAATATTTCCCACTATCATGAGTTTAAGTTACAGGATACCATTTAGTTCAACTCCTTCACACTGCAATGCAAATGTTCATATCAATCAAAACAAAATTAATATGTATTATTTCATTCATTTTTTTAAAATAAACTTACCATAACTTACCATTTATGGCTCTTCTATTAGTGCTAATCCTTAAGGTTTATAAACTATTCTTCCCTCATATCTTAAGACTACTAAATGAAAGCTGTAAGAGAGTTCACTATCTATAGTTAGGACATCAACTACTTTCATTTTCTAAGAGAAGGAAAAAAATCCTTTGAAGGAAGAAAATATCCAGTATACTCACCTACTATAAACCGTCAAAACTCTTTACTCTTCTTCATAAGACTAGGCATGTTTGGAATGCTTCGAATTCAAAGCTAAATTTCAGGTATTTTATTTTATTAACAGTTTTAACCTCAGAGACCCACCCACTCAAACTTGCTGTCTATGTTTCCTGTTGAGTGTGGAAATTTCAGAGAAAAAAATACCACACTGCAGTGTGTTTGCAATGTGGTAAATTTATTTTCTGACCATGGCACCTATTTTTCTGTTGTATGAGAATGCTGTTTTGCTTTCTTCTTAATTATATGATAACTGAGGAAGTATGAAAGCAATTTGAAGAGTTGAAATAAGAAAAAAATGCTATAAAATTTATAATAAAAAATTTAAGAAGAAATTTTTTCTATCTATTTATACTGTCAACTAAAATTTCAAAACAGGTGAGAAATTCTGGAATTCTTTAATATTTTGCCAAAATAATTTAAAAGTTGCTGAAATTACTACAGAAATTTGATGTATATGGATCAGGTCATCACAACAATATTATATTAGGAAAACAATCCCAGAAAGTCTAGTCTTTTAAACATGAAAGGATAAATAAAATAGCCCAGTACCACTAAAACCTCTTCCCAGTTGATGACTTCTTACTTCAAGGAGAATTCATAAAATTCCAGCAAAACAGAAGGAATAGAATAGACATTTGAGGATTATCATGTCGGAATTCCAGCTCTACTGTTCACTGAATGCAAACTTGTTTTATAAAATAACCTATTAACTTCACATTTTAATAATGACTACACAAAATGAACAAGTAAGATGTAGGTATAGTTTCTAAAAGCTGATATGACCAAAAATATTAAAATGATATTAATAAAGAAACTTTTTGTGGTGCTGGGGAGACAGCTCAGAGAGAGTGTGCTTGCTTAGCATGTGCAAGGCCATGGGTTTGATCCCCAGCACTACCAAAAAACAAATAAACAATAAGTAAATAAATAAATAAAACAGAAACCATTTGCATTTGCTATTAACCTTATGGTAAAAATACACTTATAATACTGTATTCATGGACATAATATTATAGCTATCTTTAAATTTTATCTTTATTTTTTTTTAGTAAATATTAAGTAAGAAAAAAGCTTACTGTTAGGAAAGGAAAGAAAAAGGCTTAAGGATATTGTTCTGGTGCAGTTGTAACAGGAAAAATATTTTCATTTTAATAAGTACTTAAATGAGTATTACAAAATAAATTATAATACTCAGAGCTAGAAAAAATTCATTCTAAGTTAGAATAATAAAGTTGATAAGGAAATTATTTCTTCCCTAAGAGCAATTGCAAAGAAAACAATTTTATATTAACACTTACTGTGCATTTTAACTTTGTACAGGTCTTTATTACTAACTGGAAATAATGGTGTCTAGCACTGCAAAAAGGAGGATTTTGAGTAATTTCAGGAATCATGTAAATTAGGATAACCATCTCTGTGTTTTGACTTTTTCCTCCCTTCCAAAATAACCAAGCCACTAAAATTTATATTAAATAAAAAGATAACTTCCCCTCATAAATCTAAAACTAAGATATAAGAATAAACTGAATTCAAAACTTTTCTGAACAAATGCTAAAATGAATTATACTATTAAAATTCAAGAAAACTTATCACAGCAAAATGCTATATCCCTAACCTGCTGAATCCTTCCCACCAAGCCATTTTCATAGACTGTTTCCCTGTTAGATAGATTATTCATAGACAAATCAGAAAGAAGGTAACCCCAGAAGAAAGGAAAAAAGGTACGTAAATTTTACTCAAACACAAAATACATCTTTCTACAATTTTTTGCTTTAAATATAAGTAGCTCATAGTTATTATTTATTTTTATAAGCTCTTAATACATATTACTGTGACAATCACAAATAGTCTTAGCAACAACTCTTACTGTGAAGGCAGGGACATGGCAGGGGCAAAGGAAAGAACTCAAAAGTTAGATTTACATTTAACTGTAAAAGTATTTAACTGTTTATAAAGACTTACTGCCATTATAAATGATTAGATTTTTTTCAGTATCAAAGAAAATGTGCGTGATATGTTAAGTGATCAAAGCAAGCAACAGAAAGCATGAAACAATTTTGAAACAAATATATACATACATATATCTATAAATGCACAGAAAAATCTTGAATAAACCCTGGAAAAAATTTAAAATGGTTGTTTTGGGATGACAATTTTTCTTTAGGATATTTGACAATGTTGGAATTTTAAATTTAAATATGTATCCTATCTCTCATTTTCATTAATTAGAAAAAAGGATTAATTTTCATTTGGGGAAGGAAGGAAAACAAATCAATTGTGTGAATAAAGAAAAGGACTTGTGACTATTCTGAAATCATTTAGAAAAAATTTTTAATAACTTTAATTCTTCAAAAAAAAATTCAGACACTGAAACAGAATTGGCTTACCTTGCAAATACCCTGTCTTTATTTGCCTTTTCTTTGCCATACTGAACTGACTGGACTTCAGTTCTCCCACTGAAATACATAAATATGTACAATATCTTAAAGAGAACTACAAGATAAAATGACAACACACAATATGATTATATTACAATTTTGTATGCGACAAGACATTTCCAACAACAACAATAATGACAACAAAAGCAGAATAAGACTATTAGACTGAACCACATTCCAGTTCTACCTGGATGGATGAAGTTTTCCCATTAATGAACAGACATGTGTTCCACAGACATTTTATTTTCAAATACTTAGAGTATGAGCAAAATAGTTTTGTGTGAGAGGAATTCCTTCCTGGTTCTGCCCTGCAAAAACATTCTCTCTAGAGTAAGAAACAGGCTGTTGTGCCCTAGTTTAAACAAACTCTACCAGCCCTGTCCTGTCCCCACAGGTTTGGGGTTTAGCTAGTGTCTCCACTATTCCTTAAGCAAGGAGCTGAAACATGGGGGATGATCTTGGGAGAACTGCTCTTTCTTTGGGCAAGCTTTTCTTCCTTTCAACTGCTAATAATCATACAGATAATGAGGACTGTTACATATATCCTCAACTCCCTACATGTCCAGATGTGGGGCAATTTCAGATTTCCAAATATAGAAAGGAAAACTAAGGACAGAAATAACATTAGGAGTTGGGCACTAAGATATTTATCTTGAAACCAATTAGTTGATCAGTAACACTTTATGCAAGGAATCTGATTATCCTCCTTTGTACACCAGTGTGTTCACACCAACTTTGTTAATAAAGGGTTGATTCTTAGAGAATTTTAAGATTTGTGACATCTCATTACTTAAGTGTGAATATATTTCTAGTACATCAAATATAACCATTTACAAATGCAGATATCAATGCATGTAAGACTAGCCAAATAAAAGTCTCCAAAGCTACTCAAGCAATTTTAAGACCATTTTCCATGGATAAATATCAATAAGTGTGATCTGAAGAGCATGCTTGTGAGGTTTTAATGGAAAAATGAGAAACAGTAACATGATATTTTAATGCTAATAAGTTGAACTTTCCTAAGAAAGTATATTTCCTCTAAGGAAGACATAATAAATTAAGGTCCCCCACTATTTGTATTTCCACATTAGAATAAGATTTAATCCCTTGGATATTCTGGAACAGAGATAACAGGGTGTGCATGGGGAGGCTGGTGGGGAAAATAATACTTCTGTCTAATGTTACCAGTCAAAATAATATTTCAACATTTTAGGTATGACAATAGTACCTGTATTGTCAACCACCACTTAACTATGAGGGAAAAAGTGCTTATTTAGTGTATAGTTATTAGGTATAAGACTGTTAAACATTTGTCATGCTGCCTTTCTTACTTCATTTATAAGACTACTAGTCACTCTAGTGATTAAAAAGTGCTTTAGATAATTTTTAAAGTTCTTAGGAACTATAAACATAAAGCTTAATCTTTAAAACTATAAATATATATGGCAAGTATATATGGTTTGTATATACACACTAACTTAATGTGGACTGAGCTGTCATAGTGATGGGGGCAGACAGATGTGAGTAGTGGGAACACAAGGTTAAAAGAATAATTCTATAGTATGGGCCCACTGTGCTGACCCCCACGTGCTTTCTTTTCCAAGAAGTAATTTACCTGTAGCCCTGCCTGGCTTAAGTAGACAGGATATGTTGCATTCCTCTGTAAACTACTTATTATCTATACGAGAAATGTAGGCCCAAAATAACATAGATAAGAAAACCCCAAGTTACCCTGAAGAGGAATACTTCTGTGACTCTTTTCACAGACCAGATCCCAAAACTCAGGGAGATAAGGATAATTCCTTTTAACCATAAAATCTGTAAGAATTCATGGTTAAGAATCCAATTTGAACAGGTCAGTATATGCTAAGGTGACTCAGAGCTGTCATGGCAGTGGAGATTTCAAAGTCTGATGTCATCCTTCTGCCAGTCAAAAGTTAAGAGGTGGGCCTGAGTGGGACTCTCTGGAAATTTCTCTGGGATCTCCAATAAAAATGAAGTGCAGGAGAGGCTAATTATCCCTCTTTTCTCTGACAGGACCCATTTTCTGGCTTGAGAGTGTCCTCTTTCCCTTTTCCTATCCCTTCAATAAACTCATGCCTATTGCTCTGCTGACATGTCTGAAATCTTTCTGACTTGACTGCAAAAATCAGCTTTTGAAGGTTGGACAATAAGTATCAATTCTGTCCTTTTGTGCTCTGCTACAATTAGCAAGGGGTTTTGAGTGAATACACTCCATTTTGTAGATTCCTTTGCTACCTGTCTTTCTGTTACATTCCGTTTTCAGAAGGCACTGATGGAAGATCAGAAAGTAGAGAAAGGCAGAGCTGGAAACAGGAAAGTACTGGTAGCTGCTTTAAGTTGTGGGAACAGGGCACAGTGGGAAACAGCATCTTATAGATGGTTCCATCCTTGGCTAAAGCAACACTTCTCTGGATGATTCAGAATTGTGACAGTGGCTCTAACAGTGTAGTACCAAGTCCAGGCCTGGGAATTCCAGCCCAGAGTGACCCAAGCTTTTGATCCTTGGGCATTCTCCCTTCTTCCGTTTGCCTCTTCACAGCCCTCTTATTCCCTATTGCCTTCCCAGTCTTTTTAACACCTGTATAACCATTTCCCTCGATTAAATTGCTTTTATTTGAAATATCAAAAAGGCTTTGTTCCTCTAACTAAATCCTGACAGATACATTAATTATCCAGTGAAGAGGATTCAAATGGCACATTCTTATTCAAAAGGCTGGATTTACAATTGAATTTCATAATAAGGAAGGAACAATTTATTTACTTAAAATATTTTGTAGTTTTAGATGAACAGCATGCTTTTATTTTGCTTATTTTTATGTGGCGCTAAGGATGGAACCCAGTACCTTACACATGCTAGGCAAGCGCTCTGCCACTGAGTTATAGCCACAGAAGGAACAATTTAAACAATACCAGAGAGTTTATGTTGCATATTATCTATAACACAGTCTTTAAAGGCTTAGTATTGTTATTAGAATATAGAACACCAAAATCTGACAGTAGATTACTGATCTTTTGAACAATAAGAAAGTGCCAGGAGGGCTGGGGATGTGGCTCAAGTGGTACCATGCTCGCCTGGCATGCGTGCGGCCTGGGTTCGATCCTCAGCACCACATGCAAAACAGAGATGTTGTGTCCACCGAAAACTAAAAAATAAATATTGAAATTCTCTCTCTCTCTCTCTCTCTCTCTTTAAAAGAAAAAAAAAAAATAGGCTTGTTTAAAAAAAGAAAAAAAAGAAAGTGCCAGGAGTTAAATATATATACATATGTCTGTATATAAATATATATGCTTATTATTTATAAGTAATTAAGTAATATAAAAAAGGTCTAAAAAGAAAAAAAACTGTTTTTTTTTTTTCTACCAACAAATCATCATCATTAAGCACAGGTAAAAATCATTTTGAAAAAAGTCTTGAAATAGAGACAGAATCTTAACGTGAATACAAGATATATGCCACTTGTTTAATTTTTACTTTTTTTGAGACAGGGTCTTACTACATTGTCTAGGCTAGCCTCAAATTCCTGGGATCAGGGCTGGGATTGTGGCTCAGTGGTAGAGCGCTTGCCTAGTACATGTGAGGCACTGGGTTCGATCCTTAGCATCACACACACAAAATAAACAAATATAATAAAGCTATTTAAAAATTTCTGGGATAGAGCAATACTACTACCTCACTCTCTGAATTGGCTGAGACTACAGGCACGTATGACCATGCTTAATTATAATCCAATTTTAACTGAAAAAGATAATGCTGATTTCCTTTGAAATAAAAGAAAGGAAAAGATGCTGTTTGTTTAAAAAAAATAAGGAAAAAAGATTGGGAAAGCTTAAGAAGTTCATGTATTAATATTTAAAGCTATACACTAAGGATTCAAATACTTCTTCTTACTTGTCTTTTTTTTTTTCTTTTCTTTTCTTTTTTGTGGTACTGGGGATTGCACCCAGGGGCCAGGGGCACTCTACTATTGAGCTACATCTTCCCTTGCTTTTTAAATTTATTTTGAGATAGGCTCTAAGTTGCTCAGGCTGGCTTTGAACTTGCAATCCTGCCTTATCCTCTTGAGTTGCGGGTATTACAGGTGTGGTTCAATTTCCTTTTTAAAATAATTAATTAATTAATTAATTAATTTTAAAGTTAGAGTATTTATTTTACATTTTAAAATTTTACCATTTATTTCTATTCAGTAGTTATTATTTTTACAATTGTAAAGTATTAATTCTATTTGAATGATTTAATCTTCATTCTAAGAGAAGAATTTTTCTTATTTTGACTTATCTCTTGGTTGGCTTAATTTTACTATGAGTAGATGTTTTTCAAAGGCTCAGAGATTTTATATTACATGAGGTTTAACATACTGAATAATGTCATCCTGACTTTAGACTTGAATGGCAACCTGGGTGAGCTTAATATTTTTTAGTCTCTTATTTTCATTAGGACTTCAGAGACAAAGAGTGGTCCACAAGCTACATAAGCCCGAAGACAAGTTTCATTTGGCATATTCATTGTTCAAAAAATATTTAATCCAAATAGATAAACTTCTAGCAAGACAAGTTATCAATATCAATTAGACAAGCAACATTGCTAAATTCTGGACATATTAAAAAGATAATGGTAACATTATGAACCTTATGCTAACAAAGCCAGTAACTTACATGAAATGGGAAAATCTGTTTAAAGAAAAACTACCAAAGTTTGCTCAGGACTGTCTTATCTATTAAAATTTTTGGACATTTATTCAAAACGTTCTAAGAAATAAAACTGCCAGAAGGATTAATTGGTAAATTCTTTTTCTTTTCTCACTATTTAAAACTCATTGGGGTTGTGGCTCAGTGGTAGAGTGCTCGCCTAGCATGCACAGGGCACTGGGTTCGATCCTCAGCACCACATAAAAAATAAAATAAATAAATAAAACTCCTTTATTAGCAATCACAAAAGAGATCAATAATATCCAAGGCTGGTGAAGTGTCTTTCACAATTGGAATGCAATGCCTATTATTTATTTATGCCACTTTCCCCCCATATTTTTAATTGGTGCATTATAATTAAACACAACAGTGGGATTTGTTCCTATATCTTCATACATGCACACAATATAACAATGTAATTTGGTTTAATTAGTAAATTCTATCAAACATTTACAAAGGAAATTAGAGCATTACCACACAAACTCTCCCAGGAAAATAGAGATATTCCAATTTCTTCAATAAGGCCAATATTACCCTGACACAGAAACCTGACAATGTCACTATAAGATAGAAAACTACATACCAATATCCTTCATGAGCACAGATGCAAAATTTCTAAACAAAATTTTAACAAGTTTATTTAGACAGCATATAAAAAAGAGAGCATTATCCCAGGAATAGAAAACTGGTTTGACACTTGAAACTCAAAAAGTAACTGATAATATTAACAAACTGAAAAGAAAACCATATGATAATCTCAATAATTACAGAGAAAGCATTTAACAAAAATCAACACACAATCCTAACAAAAACTTTCAGGAAAGAAGAAACAAGAAGTTCTTTAACATGCATGAATGATATGGGGCATCTAGAAAAACCTACAACCAAAATCATAGTTCACAATGAATAGATGACATGCTTTCTACCAAGATGAAGTAGAAGGCAAGGAAGTCTGCTCTCATCACTTGTATTCAACACTATTCAACATGGTAATCCAGATGGAACAATAAGGAAAGAAAAAGAAAAAGCATCAGATTAGAAGGGAAGAACTAAAACCATCTTTACCTTACAGGTAGAAAATCTGTTGGAAACTGCTGGGCTCAGTGGCACACACCTGTAATCCCAGTGGCTTGGGAGGCTGAGGCAGGAGGATCATGAGTTTAAAGCTAGCCTTAGCAACTTAGCAAGGCCCTAACCAACTCAGTGAGATCCTGTCTCTAAATAAATATTAAAAAGGGCTGGGGATGTGGCTCAGTAGTTAAGTGCCTCTGGGTTCAATTCTTGGTACAAAAAAAAAAAAAAATCTGTTGGAAACTATAAGAACGCTCCTATAATAAATGAGTTTAGCAAGGCTTCAGGAAACAAGGTCAACATTAAAAAATCAACTGCATTTCTTCTAATGGCAACGATCAATTTGAAATCAAAATTTAACAAATACCATTTATGGATAAAAATATGAAATACGTAAAGCTAAATTTGACAAAGACGTGCAAGACTTGTACATAAAAAACTAAAAACATTGCTGGAGAAATAAAAGAAAACCACATATTATGCTTCATGAGTTGGAAGAGCCTATATTTTTAAGATATCAATTCTCCAAAAATGGATATACAGATTCGGCATGATTCCAATTAGAATCCCTTTTTCATAGAAATTGGTAAAATAACTCTAAAATTCAAATGGAAATACAAAGTGGCTAGAATATCCAAAATAACTTTTAAAAGAGGAGCAAAGCTGGAGGACTAATAATAAAAAAAAGTTCAACAACAGGACGATACAAATGAGCTACTCATTTTTGACAAAAGTGAAAAGGAACAACTAGATATAAATGTTCAAAAAATGAACTCCAACCCATATTTCACATCAAATATAAGAATTATATCCAAATGTATCACCTAAATGTAAGAACTAAATGTAAGAGCAAAAACTATAAAACTCTTAGAAGGAAACAGAAATAAATCTTTGTGACCTTGGATTAGGCAAATATTTCTTAGATATGAGAACAAAAGAAAAGTCGATAAAAGAACAAACTAATAAGCTTAACTCCATCAAAATTTAAAATCTGTTCTCTTGATACTGGTAAACACTAAAAAGATAACAGTAAGCATTATCTTTGAGGACCTGGTAGAGCTAGAAGTCCATTTTTTTGGGTGGTGGGAGGAATTGAACCCAGGGTTTTATGTATGTTAGGACAAGTATCCTACAACTGGGTTACACCCTCAGTCCTAAAATAGAACTTACACTGCAGGAAAGTACACTGCATACACTGCAGGAAAGTTCACAAAGGTACAACTGCTTGGACAAAATGTTCAACAGTTCTTAAAAAGTTAAACATGCAACTACCATATGAGCTGGCCATTATACATTTAGGTATTTACCTAAGAAAATATCCCTACAAAGACTTCCATATGCATGTTCACAGTAGCTTTATTTGTAATAGCCTGAATCTGGAAACAATCCACTTGATACCCATCATCAAATGGATAACCAATTATTTATCTACACAATGGACTATTACTCTGCAATAGAAAGAAATGAGCTATAAATGCAGGCAAGAATATGGATGAATCTTAAAGTAATTATCCTGAGTAAAAGTGGATTGACTAAAGACTAAAAAGAATACTTAATATGTTTCACTTTACATAAAAATCCTAGAAAATTTATAAAGACAGAGAACAGATCAGCAGTTGTCTGAGGACAAAAGGTGGAAGAAAGGTTGTCACAGAGGAATATTATAGATCTTTTGTGGGTGATGGGTATGCTTATTATTGTGATTATGGTGAAGGATTCATGGAGATTCAAACATTAATTTTAAATGTAGTTTACTATGTGTGAATACCTCAATAAATCTATTTTAAAGTATTTCATTCAATTTTTAAAAATGTACAGATTCCACTTAATAGACCATAATCTCAGTTCTGTTGAATGAATAAAGTCTGTCAATTCTAGATCAATCTTCTCCCAAGGGCAATAACAGTCAAATGGCAGTTAATGTTCTCTCCACCAATCTTAAAATATTTTTTTTGTTTTTAAATATGAGTTTATTTTTTTAAAAAATATATATGTATATTTTGTGTATATTATATGTATATTATGTGAACACAATACCTTTATATTATTTATTTATTTTTATGTTGTGGTGAGGATCAAACTCAGTGCCTCACACGTGCGAGGCAAGCGGTCTGCCACTGATATCCCAGCCTCAAAATAGTTCTTAAACTTTTTTTTTTAAATTAATGTCTATGGTAGAAATTTCTTTTGGTGTCAGTGATGATCTTCTCCACAATAGTATCTTCAATTGTCTCTTCTATTTGTATTCATCACATCTAGACCTATGGTATGGTTTGGATTACTTTCTTGAATTTTTTCTTATCTGAGACCTGTTTGAATTGTAGTTGAAGTTTGGTTACTGTGTTTTATTAATTTCTTTGTCACATAAGTAAAATGGGTGTGTATGGAGAGAGAGGAGGGTGGGAGAGAGAGAGAGGGAAATGGATGGACAGATACATATTTCTGCAAGGATATGGGAAAAGAAAAGAGTTCTACCAGAAAGTAAGGTCAGTATTTGGGTGATTATCCCAGTGGTCATTTTGGAATTAGACTCATTGAAGAACACCCTTAGGTTGGTTTTATACTGATCTCACATTTCAAATAACTTAGAGCCTTTGAGATTTTTTTTCTGTAGGGAAGGTTCAATATTTTCCCTTGACTTTCACTATTGACTGCACACATTCACCCTCAGGCTTCTTACCTTTAATTTTGCAAATAATTTTTCTCAATATTGCTTTTAGGAAAGTGAGAAAGGAGTTAAAACATCAAGTCACTGAAGATTCTGTTTTTTTTTTTTAATTAAAAATTTCCTAATTTTGTTTAATTGTTGCTACTAAACTTTTGTGTACTTTTATTACATTTTCTTGGGATGACAGGCATCTGTTTTTAGTGATATACTCTGTAGTAAACTTCATGCTGTTATTTTTTACTGAGATTACAAACTGCGCATTTATACATGTCTAATTTACAATGTAAATTTTAAAAAAAAATTTTTTAAGTTGCAGATGGACACAATGCTATTTATGTATGTATGTATGTATGTATGTACGTAGTGCTGAGGATCAAACCCTGTGTCTCATATGTGCTAGGCAAGCACTGTACCACTGAGCCACAACCCCAGTCCCTACAATGTAAATTTTGTTAGGACACTTCTAAATATTTTTCTCCTGAACATATAAGATAAAATCAGCCTATCACATAATGGTCAAGGGTTTTATTTATTGAAGATAGAAAAATCTTATTTTGTGAACAGAAACAGACAAAAATCAGTAACATTCGTCTTACTAGAAGATCATCAATAACTTTTTCTACACAAGTCTTATCTGGTTTCATTTTAAAACCAGCTTTTAAAGGCCTTTAAAAATTCCATAAATAAAACCAATCAGAGCTTCTTCAAATTTAGTTACTCCCCCAAAGACTTTCAGGAAAAAATAAAGCAGTCAAGAATAAATAAGACAATAGTAGAGGATAGGAAAGGCAGCAGAACACAACAGACACGAGTATGGCAATATGTAAATCAATGGATGTGTAACTGATGTGATTCTGCAATCTGTATATGGGGTAAAAATGGGAGCTCATAACCCACTTGAATCAAAGTGTGAAATATGATATATCAAGAACTATGTAATGTTTTGAACAGCCAACAATAAAAAATTAAAACAAAAAAAAAAAAGAATAAATAAGACAAAGGGTGCAGTTGGATAGGAGAAATAACTTCTAATGTCCTACAGCACAATAGGATAATGCTGACTAACAACAACTAATGGTACATTTCAAAATAATTGATAAATGTCTGAGGTGATGAATATGCCAATTACCTTGATCTGATCATTATACATATTTTATAGGTATCAAATATTACATTATACCCCATTATGTGTCCATTAAAAATAAAAATGATTTAAGAAATAATAAATAAGACACTTGTAGGGAAAAGAAACCCCGGAGTTCTTGTTCAACAACTAAACTTGATTTTTGCCTAATGATTGTTCTGAACTCTTTACAATAGATGGTTTAACAACTCAGAAATATGCTAAATTATAAATTTAAAAAAATATATAAACTCATGCAGAATCTATCTTAATTTTTACAAATAAAATAAATGTGCCTGAACAAAGAGAAGTTTTTACTTAAATAGTAAAGAGACAATGGAAATCTAACCCCTGTCTAGACTATAAATAAGTTAATGTGGTTAATTTACTTTAGATAATAAGGACCTGAAATAAAGTCAGTAGAATGGGTCTCTGAAGCCTGATGAATCTCTGAAGAACACATAGAACTTTCTGATACATATGTAAGGGCTGCATTCCATAGGGACTCCAAAGGTAGGTATGAGGAGCAATAATTCTATGGTTCTATCAACTAGACAATTGCTTTCATGGGAGGAAAAACATCTAACAAAAAATTCTTAATACAACAGTAGTACTTACCAGTACCGGAATTTTGAACCTAATGTAAAATAATGTGCAAAAAAATTCTTTTGAGGTGGAAGTGGTCTGTCCAAACGGAAGAATGTGTGATGTTCTACACATGCTTTCCACAAATTCTTACAAGCTCTGTAATTCACCATATTAAATCCCAGTAGTGTTTCTCTAGATTCATGCTGTAATAAACCAAAAATGCAGAGAATATCAGAAAAAAACATCAGAATCTAATGCTATATTTACTTTTGTTCCGTATACATCTACAGAGCTGTGAAGCAGTAACTCATTTATTTTTATTCTTCATAGTATTCTACTGGAAATGTACACACTACAGATACTTATCCACTTTACTGCTGATAGACACTTGATGATTCCAGTCTGAGGGGACAAGAGTAATGCTGCTGTGTATACTTCTGTATGTCATCTGGTGTACACTTGAACACTTTTCTGTTGATGGATCATAGATATGAGTATGTTGAGCTTTACTACATAAAACCCCAAAATTGTGTATGCTCCATATATTCACCAACCACTGGTTTATCAGTCCTTTTCATTTTAATATTCTGGTGAGTATCCAAAGGCAGCACACTTTGGTTATAATTTGTACCTCCTTGATGACTAATGAGGTTCAATATCTTTTCACGTTACTGGCCATGTGGATACACTCTCTTGTGTGAAGTGTAGTTCAAGTTACTAGTTTATTTTTCTATTGGCTTGCATTTAAAACTAAGGACAGAGTGTGTGTGTGAGAGAGAGATACATATTCTGTTATTAATGATTTCTTTTGATGAAGAGTTATTAACTATAACAGCCTATCTTATCAATTTTTATGTTTAAGGTTAAGAAGATTTCCTTGTATGTACTATTCTACAAATCTTTCCCCATTCAAAGATCATAAAGAGAGCCAGAAGCTGTAGTACATGTCTCCAATCCTAGCAATTCAGGAGGGTCAGGCAGGAGGATCATTAAGTTCAAGGCCAGCTACTTAGTGAGACCCTGTCTCAATATTTAAGGGGGGGAGTGCTAGGGATATAGCTCACTGGAAAAGCACCCTTGGGTTCAATCCCCAATACTATATTTTTTTTTTAAAAAAAGGTCATGAAGCAATTTTCCATAACTAAATCACTGTAAAATGTCTGTGTAAATAATACAGTACCATGTATAAAGTTAATATGCTTAAAACATCATTTCTTGACCACCAGAAAATTAATCTTAGTTATGATTATTAGTTGCTTTGTATGTAGTAACACATACAGTATGTATAACATGTACCATAAACATTGGGCAAAATGACAGACAGTAAATATGACATAGTAACGTCTCTCTGTGTCAGCAAGATCCAAGATGCATATATACTCCCCTTTTTTGACACTTGTCCATGTACTCTTCATATGCTACTCATTGTATTTGGAATGTAACAAAAAATTTTCCCATACAGTTTGAAAAGAATGAATACAAAAGGTTATACTGAGAGATTAGCACATTCTCTAAAGTTTGGGTATTTAAAAACAAAGAGATGTTTTAAGGAGAAAACATTAGCAAGGGTGACCTTCTGCAGAATATACCTGTATACTGCCTTTAATCAAATACTAGTTGACTTTTGTTGCTCTTGTTACTTATAGGAAAACACATTCCTAACTGATATACTATCTGAGAAGAAATACTGAATAACATGAAAATGGTTGATAAGACTTCATATTTTAGGTTCAAAAATAAGCAAATTAATCCATGGTGATACAGATGAGAAGGTTGTTTACTTTTTAGAAGGGTTAATGACTGAAAGTGGGCCTCAGTTCCATTAGCAACATTACCAGCTTCTGGGGTACTAGTAATGTTCTGTGTTATTAATCTGGAAGATGTTGAAATGGATGTGTTTATGTTTTCAAGTTGTAAATTTAAAAATCATACTTTTAGCTGGGTACATGCCTGTAATTCCAGCAACACAAGAGGTTGAAACAGGAGGATTCCAAGTATAAAGCCAGCCTTGGCAACTTAGTGAGACCCTATCTCAAAATAAAATAAAATAAAATAAAATAAAAGGGCTGGGCGGTGAGGGGGTGCTGGGATTGTGGTTCAGTGGTAGAGCGTTTGCCTAACATGTGTGAAGCACTAGATTTGATTCTCAATACATATCTATCTATCTATCTATCTATCTATATTTTTTTTAAAGAAAGAGCTGGGTGGCTAGGGTTGTAGCTCAGTGGTTGAACACTTGTCTAGCACAAGAGAGGCACTAGGTTTGAGCCTCAGCACTGCATAAAAATAATAAATGAATAAAATAAAGGTATTTTGTCTATCTACAACTAAAAAAAAAATTTTAAAGGGGGGGCTGGGGATGTGGCTCAGTGGTAGAGCACCTCTGGGTTCAACTGCCAACAACACACAAACACACACACCCCATGTACTTTTTTGTGCTACATTTTAACTTCAATAGAAATTTGATTAGGAAAACTCTACATTTTGTGAACATAAATGAACAGCCACAGATTAGATTGATATCCTGATAAAATGCAGTGGATTCAAATACATTAAGGTTTCGAATACATTCTACACACACACACACACACACACACACACACACACTCACGTCCATCTTGAAATCTATATTAATTTGCAAAGATTTCTAAGAAATAATGTAAATAAAAAGGTTAATTTGATGAAATAGATAATCACTTACAATGAAAAATTGTTTCCAACACTGTACTTTCCATGACAACTCAACTTATACTTAGCATAGAAAAAGGCCATTATCACTTCAACACAGTGAGGAAATGTGCTATGTGTTCACGAATTATAAACGAAACGCTCAGCTTTCCAAAAATGAAATGAACTTATGTATGAAATGAAATGCAGTGGATTTAATAGAAAAAAGAA
This sequence comes from Marmota marmota marmota, assembly GCF_001458135.2. Classification (NCBI taxonomy): domain Eukaryota; kingdom Metazoa; phylum Chordata; class Mammalia; order Rodentia; family Sciuridae; genus Marmota; species Marmota marmota. The sequence goes on from NW_026000021.1 coordinate 436,681, forward strand.
GAAGGCCATAGAAAATGTTCAGCTATTGCTCTTAGGAATGGAACCTGGGGATGGGCAATGAATATCATGTGTTAGAAATCAGTTTGTGAGTAGAGGAAAGAACAGAAAGAATGTCTAGAAGAACTTTAAATCAGAACCACAGAAACACTGAAGAAACAAATACATCTGGTCATAAAAAGTGAATTCATTTACCTTAATAGAGAGTTATCAACAGTATTAATTGTACTTATAATGGTAGAAAAATTCTATCATTAATGACTGGGCATTTCATAAGAGACTTACTTCATTTATATCAATAATTATTAGACCAATACTTACCAATTCCTTTCTAAGTTGAACAAAAAACTGTTTGCACTTAAAAGAAATCTTCACAATCTTCAACCTGTACAAAAGAGAACAAACTAGAGCATTTAAAATATTGAATAAAGAGAAAAATATTAACAAATTAAGAAAGTATCTATAAAACAGCAGGGCACGGTGGCACAGGCCTGTAATCCCAGTGGTTTGGGAGGCTGAGACAGGAGGATCTCAGTTTCAAAGCCAGCCTCAGCAATAGTCAAGTGCTAAGCAACTCAGTGAGACCCTGTCTCTAAATAAAATACAAAATAGGTCTAGGAGGTGGCTCAGTGGTCAATTGCCCCTGAGTTCAACCCCTGGTATCCACCCATCCCCAAAAGAAAGTATCTATAAAATGATCTTTTAAATTTATATTTTCTAATATCTAAACATCTTATCATATATTCTATACATACACACAGAATATAAAAAAATCTGAAGTTTTTGGTGCTTCATGAAAAACTAGTTAAAATCTATGGGTTCAACTACAGAAAAGTTTATCAAAATATCTAATTGCAAAATATCCATTTCCCAATTTTATATGTACAGAAATACTTAAGTGTCACAAATTAAAATTTCAAAAAATAGGACTGTGAATGTGGCTCAGTGGTGGAGTGCTTGCCAACTAGCATGGAGGAAGCCCTGAGTTAGATCCCCAGCACTCAACAGTGAATGATGACAACAACAACAACAACAACAAAAAAGAAAAAAACCTCAAGAAGTATCAATAAAATAGGTGTAGTTTACTCCTTAAAATTACAAGCAATACTGATAAAATGTAAAATTTCAGCTTTGTGCAATGACCCTAGAACCATTTTTTTATTTGACATTAAAAAGCTTAATTAAACTAGTACAGTGGCACTTGCTGATAATCCCAGCTACTCAGGAGACTAAGGCAGGACATCTCAAGTTGGAGCTAGCCTGGGTAACTTAGCAAGACCCCATCTCAAAATAAAAATTTAAAAAGGGGCTGAGAATGTAGCTCGCTGGTAAAGTACTTGCCTAGCATTTTCAAAGCTCTAGGTTCAATCCCCAGTACCACCCCCCACTACAAGGCATAAATATTTTTTATTTCACCTTTCTATGTTACTTTTCTTCTCATATGAAATCCACAATGGTATGCATCCTCAAAGTTCCATTAGTGAAATCAATATGAGCAAAACTGATGTGTCTCTTTATTATAACCATATGTAATACGTTAAGACTCAAGATACTTTTTGACCTTAAGACCTGGTCATAAGGCCAAAGGCATTACATTTATTTAGTGAAAACTTCTGTGGGATCCTGCTCCAATCTTCTAATACATTTTTTTCATGTTGATTCTAAATTTTGATCTTCATAACTCATGGCCCTATCCATCCAAGAAGCTGTTGGCATTCCCAGATAGATTTCTCACACCTCAAATCACTTGGGGAGGCAAATGAATGAGTCAGCTTCGAGCATGACTAGTTTAGAATAGGAAAGAAAATATATGCTTAGTGGTATTTTTGTTTATTTGTTTGGTATTAAGGAATGCACCCAGGGGCACTTTACCACTGAGTTACATCCTCATCCCTTTTTATTCTTTAATTTCAGACTGGGTCTCAGTAAGGTGCTGAGGCTGGCCTCAAACTTGTGCTCCTCCTGCTCAGCCTCCCAAGTCCCTGGGATTACAGGTGTGTGCCAATGCACTTACTGGTTTATGTTTAGTTTTTAGGCTTAAAATTTTTTGTTTTTTATTTTTACATTCAGAGCTTCCCCACAACATGGGGAAATTCTTATGTCATATGACAGAGGACGTTAGTTCTAGAAAGTCAAGAAAAAAAAAAAGACTATGTAAAACAAACTGTATTTATGGAAAAAAAGAAAACCAGGTTAAAAATCCTAAAAGCGGTACATATATTTTAGAAGTTATAAATGAATTTCTATTAGGAGTTGTCACAAAAGCAACAAACAAAACTCTATTCATTTCTAAATGATCAGTATAAAGGAAATCTAACCCAGTTTCAAATCATATTAATTTTAAAAACCCAGAAAAACATCAAACAAGGAATAAATAGAAATTCTTACACTGGTTATTCCTTGGCATAAAATTTATTTTATACAACTTGTATTTTCTTTTAAAGACATTCTATATGATTTTATTCTATACATAGGCATAATAGTTTTTTATATAATTAAACAATGAATAAAAGGACTTTGAAATACCTATTTTGTCAAATAATAGTATAGCTATAATAGTTTTCTTTTGGTTTCTATATTCTTGGTTTATCTTTTTCAATGCATTTACTTTCAACCATTCTGTCTCTTTATGCTTTTGATATATCTCTAGTAGACAGTATGTAGACTGTTTTTGTAAAAGTCCAGTTTGAATAATCCAGAAAAGATGAAAGAACTACAAACATTTGAAAAAATGTTCAGCATTACTAGACATTAGAGAAATGCAAATAAAAATTATAATTACTTCACATCCACCAGAATGACTGTCATATAAAAGACAGACAACAACCACCACAGGGGAGAATATGGTGAAGTTGAACATACATATGCTGCCCTTTGGAATGTGAAATAATGCAGCCATGATTGAAAACTCAGCAAAACCATTCCTTTGTGTATGCCCTAATGAAATGAAAGCACATGTGTCCATAAAACCTGTATGCATATATTCATAGCAGCATCATTCCTAATGGCCAAAAGATAGAGTGATTGATGAACTGATAAACAAAATGTGGTATATGACCACAGAATGGAATATTATTCAGCAGGAACCTCAAAAACATTATGTTAAATGAAAGAACTCAGTCACTAATGACCATATAGCATATGATCTAATTTAAAGGAACATCCAACACAGGAAACTTCTATAGAGAAAAAAGTGATTAGTGATTGCCATGTCTAGTGATGGGGAATGACTCCTAATGGTTGCAAGATTATCTCTTGGGGGTAATAAAAATGATTCAAAATTAGAGTAAAATTATGTTGCACCTGTAAATATACTACAGACCACTGAACTATACTTTAATAGGCAAATTTAGAGTATGTAAATTGTAGCAGTGAAATTGTTAAAAAAAACCATTTTGATAATTTCAATTTGAAAATTCCTTTACTTTGGAGAACTTCTTTTAACATTTCTCACAAGGCAGGGTTGCTAGCAACAAACTCCCTCAATTTTTGTCTGAGAAAGTTTTATTTATTTCACTTCTGAAGGTAATTACAGACTTCTAAGTTTGTGAGCTTTTTCTTGCAACACTTTAAATATTTTATTCCATTTTCTTCCTGCTTACATGGTTTCTTATCCTTGTTCCTTGATGAAGGTGTTGACATTTGCTTCTTTTGAGATTTTTCTCTTTCTCTTTGACTTTGTAAAGTATGAATATGCTATGTGTAGCTCTAGAATCGGAGGGTATTTAATTTGTTTGATATTCTCTGAACTTCTGGGTTTGTGGCTGGGTGGCTGTCATTAACTTTAGAAAGGTATCAAACACTACTTCTTTTGTTGAAATTCTCCTTCTGGTAGTCTCATTATCTATCTTAACTGCTTTTTTTCTTTTTCTTCTTGGCTTTCCAGTTCGGGAAGTTTATACTGACATATCTTCAAGGTCAGTGACTATATTTCAGTTGTATACAATGTACCAATGAGACAACCCATGGCATTCTTCACTCCTTTTGCAGTGTTCCTAATTCCTTTGATTCTTTGACAGGGTTTCCATCTCTCTGGTCACATTACTCATCAGATTTTGCATACTGTGTAAGTTTTCCATTGAAGTCCTTACATACTAATTAGTTTATTTATTTAACTTATTTTTTAGTTGTAGTTGGATGCAATACCTTTATTTTATTTATTTTATGTGGTGCTGAGGAGGGAACCCAGGGCCTCACACATGCTTGGCGAGCCACAACCCCAACCCCTAATTAGTTACTTTAAATTTGTGATATAATCCTAAAATCTTTGAGATACCTGAATCTGGTTCTGGTGCTTGCCTTTGCCTCTTCTGTTTTTTGGTTTTGTTTTTTGCCTTTCAGCAATGCTTTGTAATTGATTGATGAATGCCTGATGTGATATACAGGGGTAAGTGGAACTAGGGCAAATATCCCTTTAGTGGAGGTTCTTATTTATCTGGCAAGAGAAAAGGCTGTTTACCGTTTGTTGTAAACAACTGTAGACTTGAGGTTAAATTTCCTCTAGTATCTGTGTTTTTGTTATCCCTATTGTCTTAGGTTTCCCTAGGTAAACTTTAAACAGTCTGTGCTTTGCAGTTACTTCAGTTATAATACTGTTATTACAGAGGAGCCTCACTGACTGTTAAGGTACAGGCAGCGGGGAAACCATTCTTTAATCCTGATTACGTCTCAGTTCTTTAGTGGTTTTTGCCTCTTCCTTATGACCCTCCTTAGGTAGACAAGAAAGCAGGAGGAGTCTGAGTTGGATAATTGCCATCCCCCATTTTGGTAAGGTTCTGATAGAACTCATGTTGTTTAAGTGCTGGCAAAATAGTTTCTGAGGGCAGGCCTTGTTAAGGAGAACAGAAAGCTCTAAGTGGTTTTAAAATGTTTACTTTCCCCCACCCGCTGCCATAAATGGATTTTTTTCTTCCTTCTTCACCCTGAGAACCCGGAGAGGCATGAAAACTCATGAAAGTCTGGAGGTTTTCCTAAGTCTGGATCCCCAGAAATTTTTTATTTCTTTATCTAGTCAAAACTCGGTATCTAGCTATTAGACAACGACCCTTTAAGTATTCCTAACAGTTCTGGCTCTAGTAGTTTGCTAACCTTGATTATTCTCTGTATTAATTTGCCATTCCAGTTTTCAAAACAGCAGTGTCCTTGATTCTCTGAAGAATCTTAAAAGTTGTTGGTTTGGGGTTGTTATTAGCTTTTTTCTTGTTGTGAGGACAGAAGTGTGAACATCTAAGCTTTTTACCTGTCCGACTGGAAATCAGAACTCTCTCTTTTCATTGTCTTAATGATGCCTCCTGGTTGATATTCATTCTGAAGAAGTCTAATTTAAAGAATCTACATATCTCCAATTTGTTATTCAACAAATTTAAAGTATAAACTTGAGCTGGGGGGATAATCATATATAGAAAATGGACACGAGAGAGCATATTTATTATGTGGTACTCTCTTTTTACATGTAGGTCTAATTCTGAGAGAAGAGGTAAATGAAATGAGTTTAAAGCTCTGCTTCATACTTACCAGTAATTTAATTTAAGGCCCACCCAATTTCTCCTGCGTTTCTCCTTATTTGTTAAAAAAAATTATAATAATTACCAAACTTGCAGAATTCTAAATTACAGATAAATGGATTGAAATTCATGAGTGATTTTTTTTTCTATCAGTTTTAAACTCTTCATTCATGAATATATTTGGTATCTACACCATTTTAATTTGTGGCCTAAGCATCTTATTTGAGATATTACATGAAATAAAGTTCCTGAAATGAAAGCTATTATAGTCATCATCATTATCAGTACTCATAAAGTGACTTTACGGTTTCCTAAAGTAAATTTATGCAGTACTTGCTAAAATATAAATTTAAAGGCAATGGCAATGCCATAAATACCAATTTGATAATGGTTAGGAGATGAATATAATCCATATTCACAAATGATACTTGTGAGAAGTATTTGCTTTTGTGAAAATAAGTTCAAAAATTTGATGATTATCAAAGATACTTGGAATGGCTGTGTTCAGTGGTACAAGCACTTGCCTAACATGTGCAAGGCCCTGAGTTTGATTCCCAAAAATGAAGAAAAAAATACGTATATATTGGATCTTAAATCATGGCTTCTTGTTACCAAATTGTAAATATTTCCCTAATATTATATTATGTACTGCTTTGATTAGTAAGCTCAGAAGAAATCCTCATGTTTCATAATGAGGCAGACTTAGTAGCTTTAGCACCTTTAAATCCCATCTATTTAGTGTAATTTTTAAAAATAAAATTTAAAAATCCACACTGTTTATTTTCCACGTGATACTTTAAATACTCACATCCTCATTGCTACTTTTATTTTTAACCCAACTGGTCTGTTAAAGAACTGGAAATATAAGTTCTATGTCTCAACTTTAACTCTCACTATATGTAGCTATAAAATAAAAATCAACTCCTTAGCATGTAAGACGTATAAGTCTGAGTCCTTTTTCTTCCTTAAGGAATATATTCCTAAATTCTTATTTTCTTCTCAATCAAAACAAACGAAGGAAGGAAAAAGCAACTCAAGTATCCTTCCATTAATGAACTCGTCATCAGGCCTCAGCAAATGGTACTCCTATCTTGAATGCTCTATACGCATTAAATAAACTCTATTATATTTGCTGCCTCTTCCACATTTCCCTTTCAACTGAGAAAATTCCTATTCGCCCTATAAAAACCATTTCAAATATCATGGGGCTTATAAGATATTCCAGAGAGATTACATCCATTTTTGTTTCAACAATAAACTAGGATTCCAATGGATGCATTTAAATGAAATACTGTACTTAGAGCTCTTAACATGGTAGAAGACACAAAGTAAATGCTCTAATAATGCTGCAGTATGAAGTTAGAGATTCTTCAAGAAAAATTTCATTAGTAATATTTTTATGTAGCCATTTTAAAATAAACAAATTTTAGTTTTTTTCTTGAAGTTTCCAAGTAAACAGGATAAAGTATAAGTTGCACCAACTAAGAAAACTGACATTAAAAAGTTAACATACTTGGGCTGGGGATATGGCTCAAGTGGTAGCACTCTCGCCTGGCATGAGTAAGGCACTGGGTTCGATCCTCAGCACCACATAAAAATAAAATAAAGATATTGTGCCCACCTAAACTAAAAAATAAATTAAAAAAAAAAGTTAATATACCTTTACTTAACACAAATTATTATATTTGGTAATATAGTGGTAAAAACAAAAGCATTAATGAGGTTCTTACCATGGAAAGGTATTCATTCGTACCCGGTTCTTATAAATCAGAATTCCTCCTGACATCACACCAATCATAATTTCATTGTTACTTTGATCCTTCAAAAGAAATACATGACCAATCTAAAACAATAGCTTTAGTTGTTAGAAATATATTTTTTAAACAGGATTAGTTTCAATACAATGTGACATTTTCAAAGATATTATAGAATCATGCTATAATTACAAATCCAAATAGCAATTATTACACATTTACACATCATATTTCCCTAAGAAAGTCAGGTGAAAAAAAAAGATGATGCAAATGTGAAGCAGAATTATGGAAAATTGTGATCTGAATACTTTAGGGGGACATAGATGGAAGTCATATGTATACCTCTATACTGACAGAAGAGGTCCTTTGCTTGTTCCAAATTATGTTTTTACATTATTTGATTATTCTAACAGTTCAAACTGCCAAAAAATCTTCAAATATATGTAGGTTAAAAATGAGGCTTTAGCAGGGTGCATTTCTATAATCCTTTGCAAACTCAAAGCCAGCCTCAGCAATTTAGCTAGACCCTGTCTTTTTTTTTTTTAGTTGTCAAGGGATCTCCATTTTATTTATTGATATGTAGTGCTGAGAATCAAATCCAGCACCCTCAGGCAAGTGCTCCGCCACTCAGCCACAATCCCAGCCTGACCCTGTCTTAAAATAAAAAATACAAATGGTTGAGGATGTGGCTCAGTGGTTAAAGGGCCTGGGTTCAATCCCTGGTACAAAAAAAAAAAAGAGCTTTAGAAAAAAGATATAGGTTGGTTTTTAAACACAGAAATAGGTATTAGAAGGTAATGCAAATTAACTTTTTTTGTGTATCATCTGTAAAGGGGCAATAAAATATTCCCACCTCAGAGGGCTGTTTGAAGGATTAAAGGATATTAATACATGTAATGCCCTAAGAAGGGTGTCTGGCATTTAGTAAATGCCACATGGGTGTTTCCTGTTGTTATTACCTATGTTGTGGACTGTAGAATTCCTCAAAATTACTGTCCTCACAATCTTTTTTGAAAATTCTCTAATCATCCTGTGGCTATAGTCCAAACTTGCTTTTATAAGGTCACCAGTGACTTCCACATTTTTAATTCAGTTCTCTGTCCTCATCTTACTTGACCTAAAAGCATCATTTGATGCAGTAGACCACCCCTGATTCACTTGACTCTAAAGACACACAATTGTATCTTTAACATAAAAAAAGAATTTCTTTCTATCCAAATGGCTTTTCCTTCTTGATCTCCTATTCTTCCTCATCTCCAACCTCTAAACTTTGAAGTGTTCCAGCTTTGAGGATCTCTTCTGTTATCTACAGTATTTGCTCCCACAGGGCTCTTTTTTTCTTTTTTTAATATTTGTTTTAGATGTTGGTGGACCTTTATTTTATTCATTTATTTATATGCAGTGCTGAGAATTGAACCCAGTGCCTCACACATGTCAGGCAGTGCTTCACCACTGAGCTACAACTCCAGCCCCACCTCTCCCAGGTCTCTTATCCTGCAGTCTTAAATATCATCTATAAGCTAACAATCCCCAAATTTGTATCTCAAGCTCAAACTTTTCCTCTGAACTCCAGATCTATATGAACTGTCTATCCTTCTTCATTTGGACTTGTAAAAGTCTTCTCAAATTTAACATGTCCCAAGACTAATTCTGAAACCTGCTCTGCCTGGTTTTTCACTTACTGATTACTTTTTACTATCCCACTGCTACAACCACCATTTTTTCTCACCTGGATCACCATAACCATCTCGACGTTTTTTTTTTTTTTTTCTCTCTCTGTACTGAAGATTCAACCCATGGACACTTTACCACTGAGTAATATCCCTAGCAGCCATTTTTGTTTTTTATTTTGAGACAGGGTCTCACTAAGTTGGTTAGAGCCTCACTAAATTGCTGAGGCTCGCCTTGAACTTGTGATCCTCTTATCTCAGCCTCCTGAGCTCCTGGGATTATAGGTATGTGCCACTGTGCCTGGTAAATCTAACAGTCTGTTTACTGGTCCCTTCCTTTAGTGTCTTACAATATATTCTCAGAATAGCCATGAATTTCTTTTAAAAATGTAAAATCATAGCCTATCTTTAAAAATATCCCAAAACCCTATAAGGAACTTTCTTAAAATTAAAGGCCAAAGTCTTTAAGATGTTTTTAAAGTCCTGGTCTGCTTTGACCTCATTTCCTAATATTCTCCTGCCTTCCTCACACAACCCCAAGACAAATTCGTTTTTTTTGCTGTCACCTGAACTGCTACCCACACTATTTCATCACCTTCGATTGCTGTTTCCTTTGCTAATAATTATCTCCCCCTAAACCCTAGACATATGTATAGCTTCCTCAGGTCTGTTTACCTTCTCAGTGAGGCTTAAATGGATACTTTATATTTGGTTCACTAAATTCCTTCCTTAGTTTAATTTTTCTTTGTAGCACCTATTGGTTATCTGACCTATTATCTAATTACCTTTTTAAAAAACTGAAATATATACATTATAAAATGCACAAATCTTAAATGTCCAACTTGAAATTTCACACTTATATACATTAATATTTAACCACCACTAATATATATCACATTTTTAAAAACTCAGTAGGTTCCCTCATGAGTGTCCTAGTTAATAATACTACTCCAGAGATGACTGTTATTCTATCAATATTAACAGGTGTTTTGCCTATCACTGAACTTTACTTTCATGGAATCAGACTATTCACTCTGATATAATTAGTTGTTGATAGTCTTGTTTTGCCAACCAGAATGAAGCATTTGAGGGTTGGAATTTATCTGCTTTTCTCACTGCTGTATCCATAATGGCTATACATGGGACTTGGAGCACAGTAGGCATTCAAAACATATTCACCAAAGAATAAAAAAATTAAAAATATCATCATAAGGGCTGGGGTTGTGGCTCAATGGTAGAGGGCTTGCCGAGCATGTGTGAGGCACTAGGTTTGATTCTCAGCACTGCATATAAATAAATAAAAATAAAGGTCCATCATAAATCATAAATCTTTTCTTGAAGCTTTGAAGAGCAAAGATTCCTTTTTAGTAGAATTATCTTTATCACTATTACAAATACTTATGGAAATAAGATTCATAATTAAGCCTAAAACTTGGTTAGAATTTTTTAGGGTTGATTGAAAGCCTCCTGTACCTAACTAAAAACATAATTATGCTTACCTGTAGATAATTTGGAAACAGTAATTTTTTAATATAATCCCTCTTTTTTTTTTTTTTCTTAATATGTGAACATTCTACAAGAGAGATTGAGGCCGGATACAACGGCACACACCTGTAATCCCAGTGACATGGGAGACTGAAGCAAGAGGATTGCAAGGACAATCTCAGCAATTTAGTGAGACCCAGCAAAATAAAAAATTAAAAAAGGGCTGGGGATGTAGCTCAGTGGTAAAGAGCTCCTGGGTTTAATCCCAAATACAAAATAAGAGAGAAAGAGAATGAGTTTGATGATTCATGATTTAGATACTATCACAGCTCTCTTTCATTCTTTTATTCTATTTTCTTAGTGTAATAGTTATTGACTGATTTTCAAGAAAAGTTGATAGGTGTTGAATGACTGATCCACTATTCATCTAAAAAGTAAGATATTTCAATCAGGCCAGCAGTTTCTACTGAGATAATGCCTTTTCCCTTTGAAGAGATCAAAAATTCTTTATAAAAAATTAAACTTAGTTCCTATGACATTCCTTGCTATTAATTTTATTTTTTCAAATATGTCATGTTCTGCGTGGGCTCTCTCTTATTCAGAGAGGAGGTCCATGGAACAGGGTACAGGAGAGTGTGGCTGCGGAGTTGCTAATCAAGACCTCCAGAGACCAAGAAGGAAGCAAGTCTGATTTTATTGTGCAGTTACCATGTATATATACTCAGGCAGTAGCTAAGCAGATTATAGGCAGCCACCAATGCAAAGTCTGCTAACTGCCCTTGAAGCGATCAATTGAAGAGTGGGCCGTGGAGAAGTGCTGGACTGCAACACAGGGCCTCACACCCAGGGCTGTGTCTACAGGGTAAGCTGTTTGGCACTCACATGCCTAGCACAGAGGAGTGCCCTGCCACTCAGACACCCTTAACATATGCCATGTATGCAGTACTCCATACACTTGTCCCCACAATGTTCTGTCTTGATTTGAGGTTTTTATTTATGACTCTACAGTGAAAATCATTATCTTGGAAAAATCTTATTCGTTCTTTTGACTTAAGTGAACATACTACTTTTAAGAAGCATTCCCTACCCTCTCTTCCTGGGGCGGGGTGGGGGNGGGTGGGGGGGGCGGGTTTAGATGTTCTTGCCGTATGATCCCACAGCACTTGGTACTCTCTCCTTCATATTCTCATGTATTTGCTAATATGTGACTATTGTGTGAGTTCCATGAGGGCAGGAATAACTGATATAATCCTAGTGCTAAGATTGTACCAGGCACAGAGCAGATCCACTGCTATAAATGCACTAAGATTTATATGAATCTTGGGAATTCGATATGAATAACTTGGTTCCACTTGAAGGCAGAAAAAAAAATAATTTACCTTGCTTGCCAAAATAAAATATTTTGCTTCTGATATTCAATTAAAGCTTAGGTTTCCTCTTTTATGCTCCTCCCTCATCTACCTTATGTTCTTTTTTTGGGGGGTGAGGGGGGAAGTTACCAGGGATTGAACTCAGGCACTTGACCACTGAGCCACATCCCCAGCCCTATTTTGTATTTTATTTAGAGACAGGGTCTCAATGGGTTGCATAGTGCCTCACTTTTGCTGAGGTTGGCTTTAAACTCAGGATCTTCCTGCCTCAGACTCTTGAGCTTCTGGGATTACAAGTGTGCGCCACCATATAGGCTATTCTTTTGTTTCTGATGCCACAAAAATTCTCTTCATGTTCACTGAACATCTGCACATTGACTTCTTAAGGTCTCAGTATTCACACACACACACAAAAACAAAACAAAACAAAACAAAAAAACCCTTTCCTGTCCGTCTTTTTTTTCCTTTTTTGTAGGGAGGGGATGTGGGGAGTTGTGCAACATACACGTCTAAATAACTTTTGACAATTTCAAATTTAAACTTCTTTAATATTGTCCTCCATATTGAGGGCTTTCAGAGAAGCAGTTTTATAATCTAATAATTTAAACAAAGAAAAACTACCTTAGTCAAATAAATAAATAACATGGTAAATTATATATGAAATTTATTTAGTCTTATAATACAAGTGAAAAGATGAAAGTTTACCACTCTTCTTATTTCATTGTCAGTAATCTCAGCAGACATAAAACTATATTTAGAAAACTGCGAAGGAGCTGGGAATGGTGATGTGTGTCTGTAATCCAGCTACTGGGAGGCTGAGGCAGGAGGGATTGCCAGTTGGAAGCCAGTCTGGGCAACTTAGGGAGACCCTGTCTCAAAAATTAAAAGATAGATAGATAGATAGATAGATAGATAGATAGATAGATAGATAGAAAGAATGAAACAAAAAGGGCTGGAGTGGTAGAGCAACTGCTTAACACATGGAAATCCCCAGGTTTAACCCCAACTATAACCCTCACCAAAAAAAAAACACTCCAAAACAAAAAACAAACAAAAACAACACAAAAGAGCAAAATGTTTTTGGTGGTCTTTTTTTTGGGGGGGGGGTGTACTAGGGATTGAACCCAGGGGAGCTATAATGCTTGAGCTATATCCCCAGCACACACTCATTTTTTGAGACAGGATATCACTAAGTTGCCCAGGCTAGCCTCAAATTTATGGTTCTCCTGCTCAGCCTCCCAAGTAGCTGGGATTACAGGTGTACAACACCACATTAGTTGGTCTTCTTCTTCTTCTTTTTTTTTTTGTTTTTGTTTTTGCTTTATTATACTGGGTATTGAACCCAGGGGTGCTTAACCACTGAGCCACATCCCCAGCCCTTTTTATTTTCTATTTTGAAGCAGAGTCTCGCTAAATTGCTTAGGACCTCTCTTAATTGCTGAGGCTGGCTTTGAACTTGTGATCTTCCTGTCTTAGCCTCCTGAGTTGCTGAGATTACAGACAAGCCAGCTGGTTGTCTTATTTTTAAGCATAGCTCATATCTGAAGTTCTACAGCTGTAAATTTATTGTAATATAAAACAAAATTTAGTTGCACAAATATTGACTATTACATTTTAGAAAACCGTGTTCAACAGTTGTAAACCCCAAATAAGGAAAGAGAGAGAGAAGATCATTTTAAAGAGCAAAAAGCTCCAGAAAGACTTAACATTTTAAATAGAAATCTAAAAAACAGATTTCTAAGTCATAACACTCAGAATTACAAGATACATTCCTCAGAAGAAAGCAAGTCTTCTGACCACCAAGGAAGAAACTGACATGAGCTTTATGAAATGTTAAGAAATAAAGCTCCTCTCCTAGAACACGGTCAGATGGCTTAATCATTATGAGGAGCAAAACTTTGAGTACTTGAAACAACTATGCAACTGTGTATGTGTGGGTACTAACAGAATATGCTCAAAATAATTACCTAAGGAAAATAATTCCTTAACTCCTTTTCAGATTGATATCCTTTTTAGGCTCAACAGTCTGTCCTGAGAGAATATAAACCCTATTTCTAAATCAACCAATGATTATTTATAATTCCACTGAGAACAGCTATACTCCAGGTACTTCTAAAGGAATATATAACCTCTTGACAAAAAAAAAAAAAAAACACAAGAAGGAATAGAGCCACAAATGAAGAATAGCTACACAGGATTATGTTATGACAAGAAGTTAACAGTCTTTCATAGGATGAACAGTTTGATGCAAGGAAAAAAGAGGTTATATAGTGTTGTACAGGAAAAGCCAGTGATTTGTAAATTCTAAGTTAATAAAGGGACTGGGGCAGATAAAAACAAAACATGTTACTATGCTCCATTTTGTGCTTTATAAATAAAAATTTACGATACTAGAAATAATGAAAATCAAGCTCAGCAATACAAGTCTCAGTGTTGTGAAAACATTTTTATGATGATTATCAAAGAGTAAAAAGACTACTTTTCTTATAACTTAACCTTTACTTTATAGACTAAATATTCTAAGTCTATCTCCTATAGTCTACAAAAACTATCTTTATAAAACACGTTCTGGAAGAAAAACCATGAAAATTGCACTTTAACAGTCTTAATGTTATTGCAAAAAATATTTATATTCAGAAGAAATTTTCAGTTCAACTATGTCAACAGCAATTGTAAGTTATTTCATCTGTTACCTAAGCCTTTCAAGGCATTACAGTATTTTTGATACTGAGTAATGAAGCTTAATTCAACAACATTGAAATTTATTTTCTTCACTTACCCTTGCATAGTGGAATTCAACTCCATAGAGTTCTAAGGTACGTGCTGTGTTCAGGTAATTAAATTCTGCTTCTGCAGGAGATAAACCCCTGTAAAGACATCATCAGGTTATCCATTGTAAATATACCCAAATTAGTAAAAGGTTATTTATCTGGAAAAATGTACAGTCTAATTAAATCTTGTAAAACCACCATCTATGACTCTTCCTCTTAGTTCTGAATAGTAACATTTAATACATTTGGAGAGCACACTTTCAGTAACTCAAACTATTGTCTTCCAGAATGTTTTTGTTTTCTCCAGAAATACATTAATACAGTAAGTTTTAAAAATTTATGAAAACTCTTAAGAAACATGAGTGAATCCATTTTTTTCCTTTTTGTACTGGAGATTGAACCCAGGGGTGATTTACACTGAGCTATGATGTACCAGCCCTTTTTATTTTTTGAGATAGGATCTTGCTAAACTTAAGCTTAGGCCCTCGCTAAATTGCTGGGGCTTTGAACCTGTGATCCTCCTGTCTCAGCCTCCTGGTTGCTGAGCTTACAGGCATGTGCCACTACACCCAGAGTAGATCCTTTTCTAAAGACTTGACATCTACAGCAGGTTTGAAAACCACTGCTCTAGATGTAAAATCTTTTTTTTTTTTTAATATAAATTTACTCCTATAGTTTTATGGCTCTAACAAAGCCATTTTTATATATAAATTAGAAGCATTATTTCCTCTCGAAAATTGGTACACATACCACAGCTGCATTTACATCATATGGGGTGCTTCTGAAATATGCAGATTCTCAGGGCAATGCTTTCTTGAGTGTCATGCACAGATAGATATTGTTTCACACCAAGTACAGAAATGAGTGTCAAAGACTTTTATAGATATTTGGCAATCATTTTATGTTAGTTGAATCTAATAGTGAAAAAATAGGACCCTTTTTTTTTTTGGATAGTGCTGGAGATTGAACCCAGGGCCTCCTGTACACTGGGCAAGTGTTCTACACAGAGATACATCCACAGCTCCTAGGATTTAATTTTTTAATGTCTTTGCTTTATTTCTCCATTTTATTTTCTTGTAATTCATTTTTATTACACATTTCAAAATATTATAAATAACATAATAATGACTGACTGGGGGAAGACTGGTCTTTCATCACAGATGGTTTTGGAAATAGAGTTCAACAGAAAGGATAAAGTCAAACTGTAACATTTAATAAGTATCCCAAGTGATTCTTTTTTTAATTAACTTTTTTGTTTTAATTATACATGACAGTAGAATGCATTTATTCACTTTGATATACATAGATGTGATATAATTTCTAATTTTTCTGAGTGTACATGTTGTAGATGTACATGTAGTGTACATCATATTGGTCATGCAGTCACATATATACATAAAGTAATAATGTCTGTTTCATTCTACTATCTTTCCTATCCCTACCTCCCCTCCGCTTCCCTCCTTTTACTTCCCTCTACCTAATCTACGGTAACACTATTCTGAACTCTAGTCCCCCCCACTCCCACCTTATTGTGAATTAGCATCTATATATTAGAGAAAACATTCGGCCTTTGGTTTTGCGGGATTGGCTTATTTCGCTTAGCATGATATTCTCCAACTCCATTAATTTACTGGCATATGCTTTAAAGAAGAGTAAAATTATGGCATTTGCCATATCCATTGAGTATATATACCACATTTTATTTATCCATTCATCTATTGAAGGACATCTAGCTTGGTTCCATAGTTTAGCTACTGTGAATGAATGAGCTACTATCAACATTGACGTGGCTGCATTACTGTAGTATACTGATTTTAAGTCCTTTGAGTATAAACCGAGGAGTGGGATAGCTGGGTCAAATGGTGGTTCCATTCCCAATTTTCTGAGGTGTCTACATACTGCTTTCCACAGTGGTTGTACCAATTTGCAGTCCCAACCAGCAATATATGAGTTTACTTTTTTTACCAATCCTCACCAACTTTTATTGTTGCCTGTATTCTTGATGACTGCCATTTTGACAGGAGTGACATGAAATCTGAGAGTAGTTTTGATCTGCATTTCTCTAATTGCTAGAGATGCTCAACACTTTTTCATATATTTGTTGATCGACTGTATTTCTTCTTTGGTGAAGTGTCTGTTCAGTTCCTTACTTAGTCCATTTATTGTTTGGGTTATTTTGTGTGTGTGTGTGTGTGTTAAGATTTTTTCCAAATAAATTTTATGATTGCTTTTTCTATTTCTATGAAGAATGTCATGGGGATTTTAACAGGAATTACATTAAATCTGCATAACACGTTTGGTAGTATGGCCATTTTGACAATATTAATTCTGCCTATCCAGGAGCATGGGAGATCTTTCCATCTTCTAAGTTTTCTTTAATTTCTTTCTTTAGTGTTCTGCTGTTTTCATTGTAAAGGTCTTTTACCTTTTTTGTTAGATTGATTGGTTTCCAGGTATTTTATCTTTTTTTTTTAGGCTATTATAAATGGGGCAGTTTTTCTAATTTCTCTTTCAGTGGATTCAATGCTGATGTATAGGAATGTGTTTGATTTATGGGTGTTGACTTTATATCCTGGCTACTTTGCTAAATTCATTTATTAGTTCTAAAAGTTTTCTGGTAATTTTTTTTTAAATCTTCTAGATATAGAATCATGTCATTAGCAAATAGTGATAGTTTGAGTTCTTCTTTACCTATTTGTATCCCTTTAATTTCTTTCTTTTGTCTAATTGCTCTGGCTCGAATTTCAAGGATGATGTTGAATAGAAATGGTGAAAGAGGACATCCTTGTCTTGTTCCAGTTTTTAGAGGGGATGCTTTCAATTTTTCATTTCGAATGATGCTGGCCTTGGGCTGCACATATATAGCTTTTACCATGTTGAGGTATGTTCCAACCATGCCTAATTTTTCTAGTGTTTTGAACATGAAGGTGTGATATATTTTGTCAAATGCTTTTTTCTGCATCTATTGAGATGATCACGATTCTTTTTTAAAGCCTATTAATATGATGAATTATGTTTATTTATATACGTATGTTGCACCATCCCTGCATCCCTGGGATGAATCCCACTTGATTGTGGTGCACTATCTTTTTAATACGTTTTCCAAGTGATTCTTGTGAATATAAATTTGAGAACCCTGCTCTAGATATGAAGTCTTTTAAAATAGATAGGTGTGATGGCACATGATGGTAATCTCAGCTACTTGGGAGACTAAGGCAGGAGGACCTTCATTCAGTTCGAGGCTAACCTGGGGACTTACTGAAACCCTGTCTCAAAATGAAAAACAAAAACAAAAAAGTGCTGAGGGTGTAGTTCAGTGGTAGAGCACTCTTGGGTTCAATTCCAAGTACCTCAAAAACAAAACAAAACAAAACACCCAATTTCATACACAGTTCTAACAACCTTAGTTATCTGATGCTATGAAACTACAGCACAGCAAAAGTGATAAACTACTAAAGAAAAGGTATCAACCTTTTGTTCACTAATGATACTAGAAAAGGGAGCCAACAACCTGCCAATGTATGATCATAACAAATGTGATTCTTCAAAAAGAAGGCAAAACTGGGCACTGCACCACAGTGCCTGCAATCCCAGCAGCTCAAGAGGCTAAGGCAGGAGGATTAAAAGTTCAATGCCAGCCTAAGCAACTGAGTGAGGCCCTCTACATAAAAAATAAAAAAGCCCAGGGATGTGGCTCAGTGGTCAAGTGCCCCTGGGTTTGATCCCCAGTACCAACAAAAAAGGGTAGATGGCAGGTTATACGTCCCTTTTCTGAAACATTTCATTAAGTTAAATACAGAGCCTATCTCCCCTCCACCCATCCCCATTAAACTGGATAATTCTTTTTATCCTTGTCTGCAGATCTGATGATCAATTCTTTCAACCAAATAGAAATATGTAATCACTGTGTCATTAAATAAACCTTTTCCTTATAGAAAATATTTTTCATTATTGGTAAATTTAAAAAATCTAGTCTTTAACTCTTTGGTTCAGATATGCTATATGTTAAAACTTTCAATATACAGCAATTTAGCGCAAGTCAGCCCCTTCACTACTTTACACTACTCTATTACAATTCTCAGTCATTAGTCCCTTTAGATTCCAGGTGAGCAAACCTTTTAGTGGAAAGGACTGGATAGTACGTATTTTAGGCTTTCAGCTGGTCTCTATAACAACAACTTAACTGTGCTATTGTATGAAAGCAGTCATAGTCAATATATAACAAATTGAAGTATCTGTCTCAAAAGGTATTTATTATGGTCATTGGATTTTGTGAAATTTCAATATGTACACATACATAAAAACTACAAATTTGCATGTGTATGTACATATATTTCTCCATTTATACAAACACCCATTTTTTAGATCATGGGCCATACAAAAATAGGCAACAGCCAATCTGCCAACATGTTTTAGATACATTTTCAGATACATAGGTTATTACCAAATGAAAGTAAGTTTTCTTAGTAAGAACTAATATTTCTTCTATACCTACAATGTGCTAGGCACCATTCTGAGAACTTCTCCACTGAGGACTAAAAGTAACTCCAGAGATAGATACTTTTATCATCCCCAATTTATATACAAGAAAATGGAGAAACAGAGGTTTAGAGCAATTTGGCCAAGGTTATAAGACAGTAACCTTACCATAAATTCAAATCAGACAATCTGGTTCTCTAGCTCAGAGTCTTAGCCAAGCTGCAACATTGCCTTAGTTCCTCCAGGATTCAGTATTTTGAATCATATGTTAAAGCAAAATTGAACTATGAACCAATCAACAATATAACTGCCTATTCAAAACAAAAAAAAAGTCATAGAAAATCAAACTTATTAAAAAAAATCAAAGATGAATATGGTTGTAACTGAAAAAATGCCACTATTTTTAAAGGAATATTTTCATAAAATTAGTGTTACAAAGGGTGCTTTTGGCTCATTACCAAACAGAATCAATTCCTTTCATATAGCTAAAAACTAAGAAAGGCTTACCAAGTAGACTGAACTGCAAGTTATGAATATATATTATTAATATTCCAAAATTTATTTGTAAAGAATAATTTTGTATAATAACACATAAATTTCTGTTAACAAATAGCTTTATGGTTGTTAACAGAAATAAAAAGAAGTCTCACATATTCTATGAAATAAGCAAAACACATTTTTAGTAGAGATCACATACATTTCTTTATAACAATCTTATCTTTATATAATAGTAATTGTTCTGTGTTAAGTAAATACAACAATAAAATTAGAAATAATTTACAATATTCCTCTAAAAAGGACACCAATAAGTTTACCAAATAAGCAGAAAATTAAACAAATCCTTACATATGTTGGTGATGTAATTTTGCAATTTCTTTTTCAAAATCTTGAGGTTGATTAGGAATGAAAGAATAATCTGAGAGGTAGCCTGGCAAGTTTTCTGACTGACTGTAGTCTCCAAGTTCAGCTAATAATGTAAAGAAAAAATTTCACATTAAAAAACAAAACTTCCAATTATTATAGTTAAAGCAGCAATACCATCAATTCCATTGTATTTCTGGAAGTAAAATATTTGGATTTTTTAATGTAACCAATTAAGAAGAATGTTAAATGTATTACTACAGTTCACTTAAGTAGTCTGCAATAATTCACAACATTCTTCTAGGTCTCAATTTCAGAGAAAAAAAAAATTTTCAAACATCAAAGCACTGTTAACTATTTGAACATTCAATTTCCTCTACAATTTCTATTTACTGCACTATAACATGTCTAAAGAACTCCTGTATTAAAATAAATATACTATCAGGCCACAAATCATATGTTATTTGATCTTAAAGTAGGATGATACTTACACTGAATGGCAAATGAAGCTAAAAGGGCAGCAGTATTATAAGGACAGGGTAATCTGATAAAGCAAAACAGAAAATACATAACCCAAGATTAAACACAGTAACTTCAAAAGTGCTATAATTTATGTTATACTATTCATAGCTGAAGTTTTCATGTGATTTAATTTTAACTATTAAGAAATAAACTTATATGATGAAAAATATTCATATTAAATGTAAACATTTTTGATAATTTTTAATAATTGATTACTTCAAGAATGCAGAATTAAAAGTAATTTTAAAGTCTATTTAAAAAAATTTTAAATAGCTCACCTTCCAGTAAGAATGTCTTGTTTGATTTGCAAAAAATATTGGTACCTTAAAAAAAAAATAAGAATTTACTGGAATTACACTTTTAGTTTTGAGAAACCGTACACTTACGTTAACAAATGAAAATATTTAGTACTTTTATAATTTATATATTAGCACCTATAATGTTAGCAAGTGCATACATTAGCACATATTTTAAAAAATAATTTTCATAAATCCATGAATATAAATCTTTAAAATTCTTTGATAAATTAAATTTTATACTTTGAATGTCTTGTTTCTATTACAAAACTTCTCAAGATTTCTAAAAGTTATGTGACCAAAGGAGAAGATTAAAGGAAAATATTCTTAAGGATTGATGTATGCAGAAAGTAAACTGAGAAGCACAGAAAAGCTGAGCACGAAACATAAAGGAGAGCTGACAGCAAATGCACTAGAAACCAGTTGAAGAAAATCTTTCTTTCTGCTGAGAAATCCAGCTGCAAGGACAGACCTTTGTGTTGATAATTTTATCATTAGGCTTACTGCAGAAAAGCAACTGTCCACTTTCATTAGACTTAAAAAAAAATCTCTGATCAGAAAAACAACCTAAGTTCCTTTTTCTATTATTGATCTACTCTTATTGGAACTGTCAAGTAACCAATTTCTTGAAAACAAATGAGAACATAAGCATCCTATTACAAGACTGCTGAGGCTGCTTGGAAGATGGCCTTGTCCTTCTTCTATCCCTGCTAGTGCTTAGGCCATTCACTCATTATCAGTACTTGGACAAAGTCATCTGTGCTGTATGATGTTGGAAAAAGAACAAATGTTATGGTTTAAAATGTTTTAACAGGAAATTTTAAGATTTTATTTCACCTAACTAAAAAAATAAGAATACATGCCATGAATCAAAACTCATTAAATAATAATTCTAGTGTGGCTTGTCATTAACTAGCTCCATGACAATATTCAAATTACTGAAGAATAATTAAAGTTTTTAAAGAATCAGATATTCATTACCAAAAGAAAAAAAAACTGAAACAAATATCCTGTTTTCGTATATTAATTTAGTACATAAATTCCCTGTGCAGTTTAATACACAATATTACAACTATTACTGATAATTCAAGACTGTGTATTTCTATCAAAGTTATTTGGTTTCATAATTAAACATTAAAGATGGGCTGGTGATAGAACTCAGTGGTAAAGCACAAAGCATAATGAAGCCCTGGCCCTGGGTCAATCACTCTCCAGCACCACAAAAAGAAAGAAAGAAAAAAAAGGGGGGGGGGCGCGGTTCCCAGCAGGGAAAGAATCTTAAGTTAGGATTTAGGGGTCATGTATTATCTTTGATATAATATTGCAAATCCTATACAAGTATGGCCTATCCTTACTGAATTTTACTTACACACTTGTTTAAGCAAGTAGGACTATTAGAGTAGAAGCTAGAATTTAAGTACCAGGCTAAATTAGCCTGTGATCTTGGGCAAATTACTTAAAATGTGGCTAAGCCTTCGTTTTTACACTTGTAAAAAAGAAGTAATATAATTTGCCTAATTTCTGTATCTTGGGAATTGGAAAAATCCAATTCTAATGATGCCAGCACTTGTCAATACTGAATGACATTTAATAGAAGCCCTTTGACTACATTCTTTTTTTTCTACTTATTCAAAACGGTAACTCAATGAGTAAGGGGATATAGCAGATTTGCTGTTTTGTGGGTCTTAACTAAATCCTGAAAACTTGGTAGCTATGCACAGAGTGTCCTTGTATCAGGATCATCGGATTAAGTCTACACAAGTACTAAAATTTTAAAAGTACTTCTTACCCTGGCTATATGTATAAGAATCAGCTGGTGGGGGTGGAGGGTGCTTGCCTATGCTAAGGTCCCATCTGAGATCTATTAAATCAGACTATGAAGAGAAGTGGCTAATTAGAATGGTTTAAAACTCTCCTAACTGATGGTAATTTGTAATCAGGATAATGAATCACTAATTACACTATGATAATAAAAACTAGCCAAGTACCACATTTTGCCAAACCAGTTATGAGATTCTATAACATTCCAAAAACATATGGGGTTTTGAAAAAGATCATTACTTCTAGTGAAAACAAAGATAATCCTCTAGACTAGGGACTGAGCACAAGTTCATTTGCAACTAAAGTCTAACTTGACTTCACTTTCTTCATTGTCAAAAAGTTATTTTGACTTAATTATCAGTGAGACACATTTGTTTCTCAATTACATTTTCAACACATGCTGTGCAAGAATCAACACATTTAAGTTCCACTCAGAAATTCAGGCAGTTCTAAGTGAAGTAAATTATGTACCTGGCTATAATTGATGATATTTTAATTGCTTACTTTAACAAACTTATAAACATTAAACATGTTAGAAATCTAATTATTAGATTTTAATCATGACTATTTTCTAAACATTTGGAGTCTAGTTATATAAAATAAAAGCTGTGAAATATTTTATTATTCAATTTCAAGTTATTATATGTACCTGGAAATATAAAATACATTTAACACTGTTTTATAAATCAAAAATTTTCATTGATTGAAAGTAGTTTCCTTGGAATTCATGCAAAATCAGGGCAAGTTTTACTACGTTGAGAATTAATTATAAAAGATCTTATTATTTTAATTATTCAAAAACAAACTTGACTAAGGGCTATAATATTAAATTAAAGGGTACTAATATAATATACTTTATTTGTCAAGATAATTAGCTTGGACTTTACTACTGGTTGCAAATATTAGGAATACCCTGTATTCTTGAATTTTTTCATTATTAAAAAAGCAATACCCAGTTTCCCCCCAACAAATACACAGAAAAAGATCCTAAAGTATTTCAATCTAATTTTTCTTGCTTGGTTTAATATTGAAAACACTACAGGCATCTAAGAATAGGATCTTAGGCTAACTAAGTATCTTTGATTTATCCTTTTGTTTCTCTATGCCAACACAACATTCTAAACAATAAGCAATGTATGAAAACCAAATGTTTTGTCTATACGTGATTTAGGTACATATTTTCCATTTGGCACCTAACTTCTGGAGTAATTCTCAATGTAGTTGCTGACCTATATTCTTACATGTTCTATAGAAGGTATAATATACTAATTTTTCATTTTTAAAAACTAATTACTAATTTTACCTTTCAAGCAATGCAATATAATTATTCAGGTTATTTTGGATAATGACATTCATCATACTGTCAGTATTTCTCTATTCTTTCTACCCTAAACATTTCACCTAATGCTTAATCTAACAAAAATGCTCATTTGAATCTTTCCTGTGTATCCCTCACTAAGAACAAGTGACAACAAAATTAAGACAGTTTTAACACAAGTTCAGAATTAAGATGGGCAATAAAGAAGGCATGCAAAGGCTGAACCTTCTGCAGCATCCTTTAAGAGTCTATTGTATTTTCTTTGGAACCAAAGATATAAAACAAATAAGGGAAAAAAATATATCTATTGACAACCATTTCTCTTATACATGATGGTAATGTATTTTAGAAATTCTATGTTCCCTTCAATGAAAGGAAAAAATATATACAGAATATGCTTTAAAAAAATGTTTAGTTGTAGATGAACACAACACCTTTATTTTATTTATTTTTATGTGGTGCTGAGACAGAACCCAGTACCTCATACACATGAGACAAGTGCTCCACCACTGAGTTACAGCCCCAGCCTTAGAATATGCTTTTACATGAAAAAAAAAAAAAAGGAAAACTCTCACTATGCACTATTCCTTGGACACAATTTTGGCATCACCTGATTACCATTTTTAACTACAGCATTGCTTCTTCTTTTGTTTTCCACTGCTCAGGATTGAACCAGGGCCCTTGTGCAAGCTAGGCAAGCACTTACCACTGCGCAACATCCTCAGCTCACGCATTGCTTCTTAACCACTGTTCACAAGTAATATAAATAAGTAAATAAATAATGCAGAGTTTGTTCAGCTCAGGAGGTGGATGGGGAATTCCTGAGAATCTAATCCTCTAAAGCCCTCTTAGTCATCCAAAAGGAGAAGTAATAGTTATCTTAGATTATCCATAATTTTTTCTCTGTGCTGGCTGGAAAAGTATAAAATGGTAATCTATTTTTGCCTCAAAATTTCATATTAGAATTTTGACAATGTTTTCAAGACAAATATGCTCCATAAACCCACCTTGTATACTCTTCTTGTAACTTGTTGGGGTCACTTACAAAAAATTTGACTCTAAAGTTCAAACTGTAAGGAGATCCTCCTAGAATTAATAAAAGCAGTTCTAATTAATAAGTTTATATTAATCCTTTATCCTTATAAGGTGTACTTGCAAAACATCAAGTAAATATGTATGCTCACTCTTTAGCTGCTTCCTTATTGGTTTGTTTGGATCCAGCCACCTCTGAAAAATAAATAAAGAAGACTGATTTCTTTTCTCTTTGAGTATCTAATATAGCAATTCTTGCAAATCTGTTGCATTTGAAGAGCAACACTAAGAAACTGCATTTTTGAAAAGGCTTAGGTAGAAAAAAATCATTAAATTACAAATTATTCATATCAAATATAACAAAATTATGATAGAAATTACTGAATATATTTGTTAGCTTTAAGATTTTGATATTAATTTCCCATCTAAGTATCCACTGTGCAATAACCTCTATTTCAAAAG
The DNA here is from genome assembly GCF_001458135.2 of Marmota marmota marmota. Classification (NCBI taxonomy): domain Eukaryota; kingdom Metazoa; phylum Chordata; class Mammalia; order Rodentia; family Sciuridae; genus Marmota; species Marmota marmota. The sequence goes on from NW_026000021.1 coordinate 462,023, forward strand.
TAAAGATGCTTAGTTGCAGCAACTGGAAGTAACTTCTATAAATTTAACTATTTTATCTGGCAAGTTAAAAAAATTCCTTTCTTTCATAAATAAAATTTTGTGGCTTGATACTCTCAGACAAAATTTTAAGTACATAAGTGGAAAATAAATTTTCTAATTTCTACTCTGTTACTTTAAACTTGCCCACCCCACCTCAAAGAACCCACATATTTTCTAAGAGAAAATGTTTAGTTTGGAAACTGTGGAACCAAACTAGATGCCTTCAGTAGATGAATGAATAAAGAAAATGTGACACACATACACACACACATACACACACACACACAATGGAATATTATTCAGCATTAAAAGAGAATAAAATCATGGCATTTGCAGGTAAATGGATGGAGTTGGAGAACATAATGCTATGTGAAGTTAGCCAATCCCAAAAAACCAAATGCCAAATGTTTTCTGTTTTAAGATTGCTGATTAATAATAGGCTTGGAGATGGGGGGCATGGGAGGATTAGATGTACTCTAGATAGGGCAAAAGGGAGGGAGAGGAGGAGAGGGGTCATGGCGATAGGAAAAGCGGTTGAATAAGATGTACATTACTACCCAAAGTACATGTATGAAGACACTAATGATGTGACTCTACTTTTTGTACAACCAAAGATATGAAAAATTGCATGCTATATGTGTAATATGAATTGTAATGCATTCCGCTGTCATATATAACAAATTAAAATTAAAAAATAAATTTTAAAAATGTTTAGTTTGGGGAAGAACTACTTTTTGGCTGTGAGGATTTTAAGCAGTCTCAATACTTTCAAATGCCAATTAAGCTCTATTTCTGCAAAATTATAACTGAATTCAGAAAATACTTCAATTGCCAACATATTTCAGTTAAAAAAAATGGAAGAACCCAAAATTAAACAGTATTTTCAACGCATTACAAGATATATTATGTATCACTGTATTAAAACCTACCACCACCCATATTTGATTCCAAGCAAAGCATCCATTTACTTATTTACTTTCATACATATGTATGTATTGCTGGAGACTGAGCCTAGGTAGTAAGTTCTCTGCCACTAAACTCCCAGCCCCATTAAAATTTTAAGAAACAGCTGGAAATATACCAAGAATTTTCTTCTTCATTATCTGTAATATGTTGATTCTACTGTCAAACTATACCTAGAACTGAACAAAATTTTTCCATCTACTCTGCCACCATCCATATTTCTAGTGTAGGCACTGCCCATAGCCCCTTGTTTTTGGTACCAGGAATTGAACCCAGGGATGCTTAACCACTGCCACATCCCCTGCTCTTTTTTACATTTTATCTGGAGATGGAGTCTTGCTGAGTTGCTTAAGGCCTCACTAAGATGCTGAGGTTGGCTTTGAACTCCTGGTCCTTCTGTCTCAGCCTCCCAAGCCACTGGGCCATACCCTTTTTTTTTTTTTTTTTTAAAGAGAGTGAGAGGGGGGGGTGAGGAGAGAGAGAGAGAGAGAGAGAGAGAGAGAGAGAGAGANGAGAGAGAAAGGGGGGGGGAGAGAGGGAGAGAGAGAGAGAGAGAGAGAGAGAGAGAGAGAGAGAGAGAGAATTTTAATATTTATTTTTTTTTAGTTTTCAGCGGACACAACATCTTTGTTTGTATGTGGTGCTGAGGATCGAACCCAGGCTGCACGCATGCCAGGCGAGCACGCTACCGCTTGAGCCACATCCCCAGCCCCACGGGCCATAGCCTTTTAATTGCTTTCTCAGTTTCTTTTCTCTCTCTCTTTGATCTCCATCTAGAAACTACTGGTCTTTTAACATAAACTTGATTGTGTCAATCTTTTGCTTTAACATCTCCTGATAATTTCTCAATGTAAAGGTCCAAAGTCCTTACTATAACTTGAAAGGTCTCTTCTTATCTTTTCCACTTTTAATTATTAAGTTCTAGCCATAATGGCCTCCTTCCTGTTTCTCAAAAGATACCCTTAGGGTCCTCAATTTCAATCCTCCACTTCATGAAATGCTCCTCAGCTTTGCTATGGCTGGCTTCTTCCTCTGTATTAATTTAAACCTTATCTCCTCAGAAGGAGCTCCTTCACTGACCACTCTACCCAAAGTATGTCACACAGCTCCCAGTTACTCAGTTATTTTCTATAAACAAGCAGGAAACATTCAACTTTTATAACATCTTCTCAATTACAGTATGTTCGGTTTTCCATTTTGTTATCTCTTTCATTAGATTATAAACTGTAAGAGGTCAGGGATAAAATCTTGTTTCAGTCCTGAGGAATAATATTGGCCAAATCATATTATTATATTGTATATAAGTATGAATATGTAACAAAAAATCCCATCATATGTACAACTATAATGTCCCAATTAAAAAAAATAAGGGGAAAAATCTGTTTCAGTCAACATAAGATAGTCAGAACCAAGAACAAGGTTTGGCATATAATATGAATAAAAATATTTATTGAAGACTGTCTAGGCATGAATGATTCAACAGTTGGGGGTGCGGCATAACTATTCCATTGCAAATAGTCTCCTGGTTTTCAGCCCTGTTTTAACACATTTGTTTACGCTATTTATCTACCCATTTATCTTTTTACCCATATATTAATCTAGTAATTTTTTTTTCATATTTTCTATGAAAAGTAGTAAACTACATTTACTTTAATGGTTGTTAAAAATCAAAATTAGAATCAAATAATTTATCCAAAGCCTGAGTTCCTCATTCAGTTCCCCTTCAAAATATTCTGAATATAAGAAAAACAATTACATACACAAACAGATGTGGTAAACTGTCATAGCTTTAGAAGAAGTACAAGGATAAGTACTAAGAAACTTAACAGCCCTCATCAGTGATGTCAATGACATATGACTCAAGATTCTTATTTTTAACTTCAAAGATGGAGCAAAGCTGTAACAAGTACTACTGGACAGCAATGATAGTATTCATGATAAAAATACATCCTTCAGTAATGATGCTGACTCATAATGGCGATGCGTGGGGGAGCATGGGAGGAATGGAGGAATTTTAGATAGGACAAAGGGGAGGGAGGGGAAGGAAAGGGAAATGGGGTAGAAGATCCACCAAGTACATGTATAAAGAAATGACTGGTGTGAAAATACTTTGTGTACAACCAGTGACTTGAAAAATTGTGCTCTATATTTGTAATATGAAATGAATTGCATTCTGCCGTCATATATAACAAATTAGAATAAATAAATAATTTAATTTAAAAAGTACATCCCTCGGTCAAAAGAAAAAGTAGGTAAAAGATAACATAAAGAAGTCCTACATATCAATAAGAAAAAGACAAATGTTAACAAACAAAAAAAAAATCAATGAGTAATAGATGTTCATACTTAATAAAATGGCAAAAAATTTATGAAAGATGTTCAATCTGGATCATAGAGAAATAAATCACAAATCTACATCAGATCATTATTTTATTCTTTCTTTCTAATTTTTTTTTTGGGGGGGGAGGTGATGTAGGTGGTAACTAGGGATTTAAACCAGTATGCTTTACCAATGAGCTATATCCCCAGCCCTTTTATTTTTTATTTTGAGATGGGGGTCTAAGTTGGTGAGGCTGACTTCAAACTTGCAATCCTCCTATCTCAGCCTCCTGAGTTGCTGGGATTGAGGGCACACATCACCATACCCAGCTAGGTTATTACTTTTCAACAACAACACGGACAAAGACTAAAACTTTTGATCACATACCACAACACCAAGAACATGATAAAAACAGGTACCCTCATCCATAGCTTCTTAAGAGTATAAATTGTACCATTTTGATAGAGGACAATTTGGCAATATTGATCAAAAGATAAAATGCATATGACCACAGACCCAGGATAAATTTTTATATAGCATTCTGAGATGTATTCAAGACCATAAAATTTTCCTATTTTAAAGTATATATTATTATTATATTCACTACATTGTGCAACCATCACCACTAATTCCAGAATATTTTCATCACACTCCCCCAAAATCTATACTTATTAATAATCAGTCTCATTATGACCCTATCCATAAATTACTTTCTGTTTCTGGATTTACTTATTTTGGACATTTCATATAATAGGTGGCCTTTTTTGTTTTCAGTTTGCACTTAGTATGTTTTCAAGGTTTATCTATATTGTAATATGTCTTTTTTATGGCTAACATTTGAGCTATTTTGTTTTATGCTACTGTGAATATTAATGCTATGTACAACTATGTACAAGTTTTTATGTGAACATGTTTTCACTTCTCTTGGGTATAAGGCCTAAGAGTAATATTGTTAGGTCATATAGTAACTTTATATTTAAATTTTGAGAAACTGCCAAACTTATTTCTGTGGTGGCTATACCTTTTTACACCCTCATCCTCAATGTACAAGGGTTCTAATTTCTCCACCTCCTCATCAACATGAGCTTTTTATTTTATTTATTTATTTTGAGAAAACATCTTGTTATATTGCCCAGGCTAGCCTCAAATTCCTGAACTAAATTTGGTCCTCCTGCCTCAGACAATCAAGTAGCTGGGACTGTAGGCATATACCATCATGCCTACCAACATGAGCTGTTTAATTCGCCATCCTAGTGAATGATCAGTGGTATGCCATTCCTTTTTACTGCTGAATAAAATTCCATTGTATAGATATACTACTTTTAGTTTATTCATTCATTACTTGATGGACATTTGGACTTTTTCTACTGTGTAGCTGTTTTGAATAATTCTACTATAAACATCTTAATACAAATTTTTATGTGTGGATATATATTTAAGTCTTGGGTACATATCTAGGAGTGTAATTTCTTACAGAAACTGTTTCATTACATCTTGAGAACAAGTATTATAAACCCTTCTTTGTTCTTATATAAATGGGCATTGAGGTCATTTTACAATCTATGGTCATGGACTGCATTTCTCTGTTCCAACAACTGTTGTACCAACTGGATTATTGTGCTGCATCCAAGAGAAGATTAACTGTATGCAATGCAATATATATTCAAGTACGATAATACTGTATTAAAATCATTAATATCTGATAAATATTAATAGATAATAAGGGACAATATTTCATCATCAATTGAGGAAGGATTTGTATTTAGGCACGGAACCATTCTAGTCTTCTCAAAGCCAATTTCTCATTCCATTTTTTTTGGATGAATCTCTTGTTTATTCTATACAGCATTTCATAAACAAATTAATTTATGTATCCATCCAAAATATAGTAATGAAATTTCTAACATAAATTTATATTTATACAAATTCCTAATATGTTGTCTAATATATGCTGAATTTGTGGAAAAGTTACATTTGAAAAGAAGATTATATGACTGTTTGCTTAAACTTGGTATTTATTTTGTCATTGAAATATTAATGTATTGTTATATTAGCTACATCCATTCATGGTGAAAGCATTACTATTCTACTTTATCTACTCTATCCTAACTAGTGAGCTTTTTTATTATGACCATCGTATTTTTATTTTCCAAAATCATTCATTGTTTCCTTTGCATGGATATAATATCCTCTCTAATCATGCTAATATAGTTCTTTTTCATGTTCATTTATATATTAATATTGATCACTTATTAATGTTTCAAGCACCGTTCTATGCAATTTACATGTAAAAATTCACTTCATCTCTATTAATCCCAAGATTAGCTATTTTCCCATCTTTACATATTGCTCTATTTCCTCTATAAAGTATTTGTTTTAATCATGTGGGTACATCTCTTTCACAGTGTTAACTTTCCTCAAATGTTTGGATCTATTTTTTTGAATACTTCTAGAGAGGATATAGGACATATAGCTTGACTCCCACAGTTGATAAGGGATTGACTATGCTTCCACTATGTTATAACAAAATCCTGGGCAAAGAGGCTTTTCTCATTTCATTGCGTGTCACAAGTCAAATGGGAACACTGGCTGATTTCTCCAATCCAAGTATTCACACTTAAAGGTAGATACTGCTTACTGCTTTCCAAAAGGCCAGGGAGGTCTGGGTTGACTCAGTAGGTTACATCTGAAATCAGTGCCCCTGTTGGTCAATCTCTTGTTGGTCTCAATAGCACTCATTGATGAAAATGGCATACCTTTGGAACTATTCTATCATTTAGTAGCTTTGTGATCTCTGGCAAACTACTTCATTTCTCAGTATAGTAATTTTCTCATCTATAAAACGAAGATGACAGTATTCAACTTACAGTGTTAATAGGTCTAAAATAGATAATAAAATTAAAATACTTAGTGCATTATAAATGATTAATATATTGGTAATGTGCATGTTTGCCATCTTGCTACAGAAGCATTTGTATCTTCTTTTTCAAATAGAATATCTACTTATTTTTAAAGAACATAAATATGGGGGCTGGGATTGTGGCTCCGTGGTATAGCACTTGCCTAGCACGTGTGAGGCATGGGTTCAATCCCCAGCACCACATCAAAACAAATAAATAAAATAAAGGTATTGTGTCTATCTACAACTAAAACTATTCTTTTAAAAAAGAACATAAATATGGAGTATTAAGATGGCTCTTTGAAGCAATCCATGAACCAGTAATAGTTACACACATAAAACACATAAAATTTTGAGTCAGGGAACCAGAAGCAGGAGAGCTTCTTAAAAATGGATGATAAATATAATCTTTCCTTTGTTTCCTGGTGAAAGGAGGCTGCTTCTGCAAATGATTTATAGGAACAGCACACTAGAAAAAAATACCCGTCAACTTGTATACACTTAGACAGAAAAAGAATCTTGTCAGGATATAGTTAGATCCTGACTTTTTGTTTTGTTTTTAACCCTTTATCCCATCTATGTTTCTGGATTGGGGTAAAATTTAGTATGTTTACATTTAAATGACTGATAATGAAACAGATACTTTGGCGGGGGGGATAGCCAGGGGTACTTGACCACTGAGCCACATCCTCAGCCCGATTTTGTATTTTATTTAGAGACAGGGTCTCACTGAGTTGCTTAGTGTCTTGCTTTTGATGAGGCTGGCTTTGAGCTCTAGATCCTCCTACTTTGGCCTCCCAAGCCTCTGGGATTACAGGTGTGTACCATTGCACCCAGCCCTGACAGGGAAACATAAACTTTTGTATCATATATTTTTTGTCCTTCATTTTCTCTATTACTTCCCTCTTTGTGTTTAGTTTTTGGTTTCTTTCTTTTTTGGTAAATATTTTGATTCTCTTCTCACTTCCTTTGGTGTATAGTCTATAAATATTTTCTTTGTCGTTACCATGAGGATTACATATTCGATCCTAAAGACAATCTGTGTTAAACTGGTGGCAACTTAATTTCAATTACATACAAAAACTGTAGTCTTTTACAACTCTGCCCTTAACCCTTCTCTGTAGATGCAAAAAAACTACATCATTACACATGTACTCTTTAACAGATTTTGGAATTATTCCTTATGTATTTGTCTTCTGAATTCTATAGGAAATAAAAAGTGAAGTTACAAACCAAAATTATAATACTGTTCTTATAAATGTTCATGTATAATTGCATATTTATAGGATATTTTATTTCTGTATAGTTGACTTACTATCTAGTGTCTTTTCATTTCATCTTGAAGTACTACCTTTAGCATTTGTTTTTAGGACAGGTTGTGGTAATGAACTCCCTCAGGTGTAATATATTTGTCAATGTCTTAATTCCTTCCTTATCTTTGAAGGACATGTTTGCTAGATACAAAATTCTCAGTCGAATATATCAGTAAATTACATGTATCATTCCACTGCTTATGACCTGCAAGGCGTCTACTAAGAAATCACCTATTTTATTGAGGATCCCTTGTACATCGTAAGTCAATTTTCTCTTGCTGCTTTCAAGATTCTCTCTTTGTCTTTCAATAGTTTTTATCCTACAGAGATTGGTGAGCTTCTTTTAATTTGTATACTCATATCACTGGGAAATTTTTGGTCATTTATTTCTTCAAATAATTTCTGTGCCCCTTTCTTCTCTCCTCCTTCTGGTGAGTTTTCCTCTGGTTTGATTCTTCCACCAATCTTTTAAGATCCAATCCTCAGAAGATCCATCTTCAAAACATCCTTCTTAACATTTGTTGTTAATGGTATTAGTTTGTGTGTATGTGTAATGTCTGACACTGCAAAGTAACCAAAAGCAGGCAGAAGCAGGAGCAAAGTCTACTCTTAAACTGTAATAAGTGAGAGTGACGTTTCTAGCAGTTGGCCTGAGGGCAATCTCAATTCCTTCATAAAGCAGGGGGATAGCCTCACTGACGAGAGGTGTCAGAAGACAGAGTTAAGGACAGGCAGAACATCCAAAAAACTGAGAATGAAATTCTGAAAGGGAAGACTCAACAGAAAGTAGGCCCTAAACCTACATATTCAAGCCACCTCAACTCCGTGACACATGAACTACGCATGCAAACAGAGACCCTAGAGTTACATGAAAAAGCAACTGGAATTTTAAAAGAAATGAGTGGAGATACTCCTCCTCAAAAAGGAAATAAAATACGGACTGTAGGTCCAACCAAATTACCTATTTTCAATATACAGTCTAAGTTGTGACAATTGTATTCAGCTAGGTAACCACCACTATCAATCAAGATATTTCCAACATCCTAAAATGTTCCCTGTATCCCTTTGTAGTATGTCAACCAAGCCTTGGACAACATCTGTTTTTAGTCATTATTTATCAATTCTGCTTGATCTACAATTTAATACAAATGGAATTATACAGTGTCCCACTGTACAGTTATACAACATTTATTTTAATCCATTTACTTACTGATGGACATTAAGGTGAACTTGTGCTTGGGGTATTATGAATAAAACTCCTATGAACATTTATATACAAGGTTTTATACAATGTTTTCATTCTCTTAGATAAATATATGTGAGATTTTGCCAGGTGGTATAATATATCAAATGTGTTTAATTTTTACAAGGAATTAAACTACTAACAAACTATTTTCTAAATGATTGAATATTTTTACATTCTCACAGGCAATTCTTATCTGCTCTTCCACATACTTTCCAACACTTGGTATTGAAAGAATTTTTAATTTTAACTATTCTAGTGAATGTGTATTGACATTTCATTGTGGTTCTACTTTTCAATTACATTAATTCAGGGGGGGAAAAAACCTCTACACTGACAGCATACCTGATGGTGAATCACTGAATACTTTCTTCTTAAGATAAAAAAGATAAATTAATCTCTCCCATCACTGCTGTTCATCACTGTAAGGGTGGTCTTAGCCAATGCAATAATGAATTTAAAAATGAGAAAAATAAAGACTAGAGAAGAAGTAAAACCGTCCCTAGTCAGAGAGGATATGATAATTTACACAGAAAACCCCAAGGAATTAAAGAAGAAAAATACTTGAACTTATGTGTATTTAGATTCAAGTTTAACACACAGTCAATTGTATATTTAACACAGTCAATTGTATCTATTTGTCCACAGTCAACTGTATATATTTAAAATCTGAAAGTCAATGTAATTAACCACATACATACATGATAATCTATATGAAAATTCCATGAATTTACAAAATGCAGAATTAATGAGTTTAATTCCTTTCCCTATGGATTCACTCTACCTTAACTATATCTAGTCCTATTTCATCAAATTATTTCTTGCACTCATTTTTTCTTCACCCCCTACAGTCAATCATTACTTTTCCTAGTAACATCATTAATAAAATAATCTTCCAATTATCTCTAAACTATAACTATTAGTCATTGTCTACACTGTAAACATAAAGTGATAGAGCTGAATTATGTCTTACATTTGGTATATAAATAAATCCTTAAGTAAGCATAGTCCTTTTCTACCTGTCTGTTCCAGACCTTATATGCCAGCCAAATTAAAACTTTTTTGTTTTTGATACCAGGGATATAATAGTTATCAAGGGTACTTAATCACTGAGCCACATCCCCAGCTCAAAACATTTTTTCAATTCCTCAAATACAGCATTCTTGTGTCTTTACTTTGAATCTTTGCATATGCTGCTGCTTCTTTCTGAAACATTCCTCTGTATCTCAGGTACCTCTGTCATTCCTCAAGAAAGTATAACAGGGCTAAAATTTAAAAAGAGGTTACCAAAGACGTTTATAAGTAGGTAATAAGAGCCTAAATTTAAGTTATTACAACAAAACACATGAAAGAAATATAAGACAGAAATACTGACATGTGAAATAAAAGCAAGTACTATAGGAACTGTAATACTGAACCATATGTGACTTTTTCTGTATTTATTCAAGCCTGACAAAATAAATAATTCAGCAACTTTGAGTTATATGTTAAAACAAGAAAAAACTTTAGCTGGGCACAGTGGCTCACACCTATATCCCAGCAAAATGAGGAGACTAAAGCAAAAGGATTCCAAGTTTCAGGCCATCTTCAGCAATTTAAATATATATATATTTTTTAGTTATAGATGGACAACATCTTTATTTATTTATTTTTATGTGGTGCTGAGATTCGAACCCAATGCCTCACGCATGCAAGGCAAGTGATCTACCACTGAGCTACAACCCCAGGCCCAGTAATTTAGTGATAACATCAGTAACTTAGTGAGAGTCTGTCTCAAAATAAAAAATAAAAAGGACTGGTATTGTAGCTCAGTGGTAAAGCATCCTGGCTTCAATGCCCAGTACCAGAAAAAAAAAAAAAGGAGGAGGATTAGAAGGAGGAGGAGGGAGGAAGATCAATCAAACTGTTCCACATAAATTAAGCCATACTTCAGTTGACTTAATATTTTACTGAGTTAGAGCAGGATTTTCAAAATGTGGTTCTTGGACTTGCAACATCAATTATCACATGGGAACTTGCTCTAAAGGCAAATTCTTTTCTAAATTTTTTATTTGTGTATTATAACTAAAAATAATAGTGGGATTCATTATGCCATATTAGTACATGCACATAATTTGATCAATCTCATTCCCTAGGATCTTCCCTTTACCTTCCTCCCTACCTTCCTGTGATCCTCTGCCTCTACTCTACTGATTGTCTGTCTATTACTACATGAGGGGATAGAAAGGGACCAGGGGGTAGAAAGATAGAAGGGACGGGAGAAGTGCTGGGGAATAATTCTGGCCACATCATATTGTTATCTATGTGTTTATCACCAATATATAACAACAAATCCCACCGTTATATGCAACTATAATGCTCAAATAAAAAATGTGGAAAGAAACAAAAATAGCATTAAATGAGATATATGCAAAACACTTAGTTAATAAACCTACAATTGATATTTCATAAATGACACTACCTTATTCCTTTCTCTTTTGAAGAATGATGCCCCTTTCCTTCAGTGTATTCATTACCCTCAAAACCTTAATATAAGTTCAGGCTGGCAAGTAGAAATGGGATATTAACTATAAAATCTTTAAAGTTCCTTTCTTGGGGGCTGGGGTTGTTGCTCAGCAGTAGAGCGCTCGCCTATCATGTGCAAGGTACTGGTTCGATCCTCAGCACCACATAAAAATAAATAAATAAGATAAAGATATTGTTCCCAACTACAACTAAAAAATAAACATTTTTTTAAAAAAGATCCTTTTTGGACATATTTTGGCATCTCACAATTTTTCTATTTAAATATTAAAATTACAGTCCAGAGAAAAAGAATGGCAAAGAGAATTAGAAATACCAAGGTTCTGCCAGGGAGTAATTCGGGTTTATCTTTTTGAACTGAAAAAATGTCTCATGTAAAATCACAGTATTAGACTAGATCATATCTAAAGCCTCTTTTAGATCCCTAAAATTTTATGATTCTAACTTTCCTGAAACAATTATTTTAGATGATAAGCAAGTTAAAAACCCTGGAACCAAGGAATATATTGCCATTTAAAAAGGAACACTCCAAACAGAAAAGACAAAGTTAGAAACAGTAGAAGAGAGCAAAAAGATCAACCTAGTATAAAATTCTTATTTCCCTAAATTCATCCTGGCATAATTAGAACAGAATATCTTCTTGTATCCAAAATTATGTAATGTACGTTTTATCTCTTGTAGTACATGTGAGCTCAGTATTAGTCCTTTTGGAACACTTTCTCAGGAACCATAGGAATATTGGTGGTCACTGTATTAATGTATATTCGTGAGTATTCCATGTATCCTAGTCTTGCACCATTAGTAATAAATGATTTTAAAGTAATATCAGCACAATTTTTTAAAAAGCATCACAAAATAGTCACACCCCACTTTTGGCAAAAAAAAAAAAAAAAAAATCTGGCATAAAAATCTGTCTTGTCACTTCTCCAATCAATCTAAAGCCAAGACTGGCTAGAGTGTCTTATGAGCACAGCAAGATAATCTAGGAGTCAACTGACTTTCTTTTCTCTCAATGCAGTGTCACATGTATCTTTTGGGTATTTTCTTAGCTAACAATTTACCTTTCTGGGAGAGCTGCATTACTGACATTTCACCTAATATTCATGTTTATATGGGTTTATTTACCAAGAAATAACAGTATAACTCAAGGCCCTTGGAGAAAGTCAAGTCATCTGAAGACAAAATATGAGGAAACATTGTTTTAATTTTAATTAAGTTTAAAAGTGTTTATTTTCACTGAGATTATCTGGCCCTTGGTTTATTTTTATCACTTCATCCTCTATTTTCTTCTGGTTGATTGTGATATAAAAATCAATACATGAAACCAAAAAATAAAACAGTAACATTTAACATCAAATATTTATTTCCCACTAACAATTCATTCAGAGAACTAAGACCCAAGATGGGGGGGGGCACTAAACAAGCCAGATGTGACGGCACACACCTGTTATCCCAGCAACTCAAGAGGCGAAGGCAGCAGGATTATACGGTCGAGGCAACTTAGCAAGACCCTGTCTCAAAAAAATAAAAATATAGGCTGGGTGCAATGGCGCACACCTGTAATCCTAGAGGTTGAGATAGGAGGATCATGAGTTCAAAGCCAGCCTCAGCAAAACCGAGGCGCTAAAGAACTCAGTGAGAACCTGTCTCTAAATGAAATACAAAATATGGCTGGGGATGTGGCTCAGTGATTGAGTGCCTCTGAATTCAATCCCCGGTACCCACCGCCCCCCAAAATAATAAATAAATAAAAATATAAATATAAACAACTGGGGATATAGACCAGTGGTAAAGTGTTCCTGGGTTCGATCTCTAGTAGCATACAAACAAAACAAAAAAGAAACAAAAAACTAAACAAACAAACCCCCCTACTTTTTCATAACAATATTTATATTTTCTGTGGACATTCTATCAGTATAGTCTTATAATGGATTTCTGAAACACTGATTTAGAAACTATTCTGCTTCTTCATTTTTCTAAGCTGTCCATAATATTTCCTTAAAAATGAACTCTTCCTACACTAATCAAAAGGCTATCATAATTTCTGTAAAAGTCTCTCATGGTATAACCATGTAAACATATAAGAATTCAACCAAAATTTGCAGTAAGCCCTTCACCTAGGTTCATAAAAAGATATATTTCCTTAGTGTATTTCATAATGTTCAATTTAAAAAGTCAACAGCTGTACTATTTAATCATATGTTATCTTCTATTTCTATGATCTGATGTTTCTAATCAAAAAAACCATGATTACAAATACTGAATAATAAGTTTGAGTACCTATTGAATTTATTCTCTGTCTCATTTGGGAGGTCTCTTTTGAATATTCTTATTTGGAAAATTTATCCTGAACAAAAAAATAAGGATTTTTTGTTAGAAATAATTCTCCATGAATACCATAAAAATCCAATTTCATTTTAGTGCAAATTAATAAGTCTCCAGATATTTTAATTTTTATGCCCAGTCATCTCTTCAAGTCAAGAGGATGACTTATACTTTTTTTTTTCTTTCTCAGTTTTCTGAGATACACAATTAATGAAACTGGCACTAGACTTATAGGCTGACTTACAAAAACATCAAGTAAAGGGGAATGAAGACAAAAGAATTACCTCCAACTGTTCAAATAAAAATTTAAAAATTCATTAAATCAGTGAATATTTAAAACAAAAAGGACTTTATATTTTAAACAGAGAGAAAAAACTAAAATGAAAATGAAACTTACTGGGTTATCTGTGGAATCATCAGCCAACTGTAAACCAAAATAGTCTCGTTCAGTCAAATCAAGATGCTTGAAGACTATATCCAACAAAACTTGTCCCAGCTCATTTTTCTGAAAAGAAAAATAACATGAAACCAATTTTGCTTTATAACCTGCTTGACTTTTTGTCCTCTTCTATTAAAATGGCAAATGTCTCTATACCAATGACTTGGTTCAGAGAAAAGCCTTCACATTTAATAGTTTTTAAAAACAAACTGGTTCAAGAGTATATAATAAATATGAAGATATAAAGAAACCTTTGAAAATGTCTCTTGCTTTCAGGTTATCATCATGGTATTTTTATCAGTACCACATTAATTATATGTGTATATAATTAACATGTAGGTACATAGTATGATTAACATATGTTAGTTACGTATAACTCCATGTCATTTTTCTCATGTCTTTTCTTGTATCTAAATTATGACTGAAAAGTAACTGGCTTGACTAATTATAATTGAAAATATAATTTTGTGTAAAATAATGCCATGAAAAGGGAAACAAAAGATGTTAAAAATACAGCAAATGTGATAAAGGACTATTATTTCATTATGATGCTCAGAGAACTTCAGGAAAATGTCTCATTTTAACCTCACACTAACCCTACAGTAATAAATAAATTATTTATTATTCCCTTGTTTTAGTAATAGTAACTATAACTTCCCCAAGTTCCATAGTTACTAAATTATTGCACAAAGACATGATTGTACAATTGCCTAAAAAAAAAAGAAATGAAACTAATGAATAAAAACAGAGAAATGATTAACATGTTTAGTAATAAAAGAAATAAAAGTGGGACATTACAACGACAGAACATGTGTAAACAACAGTGGAAAAAAAACCCTGGTGAGCAAGATTTAAAAATACTAACTACTGCTAACATTGTAGATAGATATAACCTGTTGGGAAAGGAATTTGAATTAAACAAAAGCAAAAACAATGTTAACTACTTCTGGGATGTTGAATCTGAGTAATGACATAAAGCCCAAAACTGGGGGAAAGAACTATACACACCAGTATGTTCACTGCAGTGTTATTTATACAAGAGAAATAATAGAAAACACAGCAGTAAATAGTGGTATATTTTACCACTACTTTATCCATTCATGAGATATAGTAGTTTGGAAGCTTCTAGCTGTAAATCAGAATCCAATCTCAGAGCTGAAATATTAAGAACATTTTAATAGAGGTACAATAGATTCCAGAGCTAACTAAGTCAGTAAATAAAAGACATAATCAAAGGGGCTGGGGTTGTGGCTCAGCTCGTCTGGCATGTGCGAGGCCCTGGGTTCGATCCTCAGCACCACATTAAAAAATAAATATATAAAATAAAGGTATTGGTCTAACTACTTTTAAAAATTAAATGTTTAAAAAAGACAATCAAGGACCAGGTTTCTTTCCATGTCTCTTATCTGCATTCCAGGGTTGGCTATTTTGGGGTGCCGTGAGCAAGATTATCACAGCAATTCCAAAATTTATACGCACACAGGACAATGTTCAAAAGAAAGCATTTCCTTGTAAACTTATTTTACAAAGAGCTTCCCTTCATGTCTTATTGGCAAGAACTGGTAAAATGATTATTTACCAAACTCATCAATGGCAGGAAGTATGGGTTTCAAAAATAGGGCTTCTCAATGTTGCTGCCCATTCAATTACCTGAAAATATTTTTTATATTGATGAAACCTACCTCCTGGCCCCTCTCCTATTCTGATTAAACTGACCTGAGGAAGAGATCGAGCATTAAGTCTTTTGAAAAGTCTAAGGTGAGTTTGATGTACTTGTCTAGATGGGATGTAACAGAATCATTTTCTGCTATGCCTCCAGCTGACTGCAACTAATAAACATGCTAAAATGAAAATTTTTTAAACTCTGAAATGTGGAAAAAGGCAGCAAGGCTATGGTCAGATCACATATGGCTTTATAAAATACTGTGTAGATATTAAAAATTTTAAGACAAGATAAATTAAGAGACTCCTATGATAATACCAAGTATAATGGAGACCTAAACTATACTGACATCAAAAATGATAAACTGATCTATTCATTAAGGCAGAATTGGCAAAAAAGCAACTGACTATAGATAAGGAAGGATGGAACATCAAAGACAATGTGTGTACGTGCCTGCATTATTCAAATATGTCATTAGTGGTACCATTCACTGATGGAAGGAACACTCCATGAACAAACCTCAGTTTCAAAAACCTATATTATATAAAAAATTGTTTAATATCTCTAGCAATTATAGAAATGCAAATTAAAAACACACTGATATTCATTCTATCTCCCTCTAGTCAGAACGGCAATTACCAAGAATATAAGTAACAATAAAGGCTGGAAAGGAGAAAAAGGTACACTCATACTTTGCTGGTGAAACTGCAAATTGCTGTGACCTCTCTGGAAAGCAGCATGAAGATTCCTCAGAAAAACCAAATGAAACCACCATTTGACCTGGTTCTCCCACTCCTCAAAATATACCTGAAGGACTTAAAATCAGCATATTACAGTGACAAAGTCACATCAATGTTTACAGCAGCTTAATTCACAACAGCTAAGCTATGAAACCAACCTAGGTGCCCTTCAACAAATGAATGAATAAAGAAAATGTGGTACATATACACAATGGAATATTACTCAGCCATAAAGATGAATGAAATTATGGCATTTGACAGTAAATGGATGGAACTGGAGACTATGCCAAGTGAAATAAGCCAACCCCAGAAAACCAAAGGGCAAATATTTTCTCTGATATGTGGATGCTAACACACAATAAGGGGGAATAATACAAGTTCACTGGATTAGCAAAAGGGAAAAGAAGGGAAGGGACCGAGGATGAGAATAAGAATGAATGAATCAGACACCACTTTACTATATTCATATGTGAATACATGATCAGTGTAACTCCACATTTTGTACTACCACAAGAATTAATCTTAATTAGAATAAGCTATACACTCTATATATGTATATGCACATATCAAAATACACTGTATTGTCTGTATATCTAAAAAGAACAACAAAAAAGGAAAAAAACCCTATATTTTGAGGGCTTATGATTCAACCAAAGGAAGAAGGATAGAAGAAGGACTTAAAAATCCAACTGCAAGCTGGGTCCAATGGTGTATGCCTATAATCCCAGCTACTCCAGAGGATGAGGAAGGAGAACTGGAAGTTGAAACCCAGTCAAGAAACTTAATAAAACTCAGTCTCAAAATAATATTTCAAAAAGGGTTGAAGGTGTAGATAAGTGGTAGAGCTTCCCTGGGTTCAATTCCGAGTACCTCAAAAAAAAAAAAAGAAAAAAGAAAATAAATTTATCATTCTTTGCCCTACTATCCATTTTCTGTTGCCAATAACATAACACCATATATTGGGATGGTTTTTTGGTTTTTGTTTTTTTCTTTTTGCACCAGGAATTGAACCCAGGGGTGCTTAACCACTGAGCCACATCCCCAGCCCTTTTTAATATTTTATTTAGAGACAGAGTCTTGCTGAGTTGCTTAGGGATTTGCTAAATTCCTAAGGCTGAGCTTTTGAACTTGTGATTCTCCTGCCTCAGCCTCCTGAGCTGCTGGGATTACAGGCACGAGTCACTGTACCTGGCTTGACTGCAGAGTTTTAATCAAGAAAAGTTTCTTTAGATTCTTGGTTCTGAAGGTGCAAAGTCAAGGGGCCACATCTGACAAATGGCTTTCTTGTTGGCAGAGTCCTAAGACAACACAGATCATCACAAGGCAAGAGAAAGGGGGAGAGAGGGAGAGAAGGTGGCAGGGGATCTCCATCTCTATCTCTTGCTCTCTTCTGAACTCCCTCCCACTAGACACTAAAATTTACGCAGCATATGTGTGGCTCTGGGCTCAATCCCCAGTACCACAAGAAAAAAATAAACCACTAGGATTCAATTATTAGGGGAAAGCTCCATCCTAATGACTTTATATAATCCTAATCACCTCCCATATGCCCCACCTCTAAAACGCATCCACCCCCAACACACAACTGGGAATTGAACCCAAGGCCTCACACATCCCTAGGCAAGTGATCTATTACTGAGCCACATCCCTAGCCCACCAAAGACCTCACCTCTAAAAACCATAGTCAGATTGAGTTTCTGCACTTTTAATACCTTATAATAGGGATTAAATTTCAACATACAATCTTGGGGGAACCACTCAAGCAATATCCAAACCATAGAAATTGCTAAGGCCTAGTGAGGTGCTATTTTGATCCAATCCTCAAATCCCTTACTAATCATGCACACCTCTATGCTTGCACATTCTTACCTAATGACAGCCTCCTTGATTTTCCCACACTAAACTCAATCTCTACTCTTCTAACAGACTTACCTGAGGCTTGTTTCTCAGTTCTGAACTGTGCTCTAGTGCCACCACCTGTGACCACATGTACCTTCCACGCTCCCAAGTCATTCTATGCCTTTACCACATTTTCACTTTCTTATTACTTAACACCATCATATATATATAAATTATATTTATATATGTCTCACACTAGAAAGCTCCAGAGTAATAGTCTTATTATCAAGTTACTAGAATCTGGAACACTGCCAAGCATAAATAAATATTTGTTGTTGAATGAATAAACAATAAATGGATGAATAAATGATTCACTGTCCGACCGAGAAGCAATACATATTTGAGAGTCATCAGTCTGAGAACTGAAGCAGATAAAACTGCCCTGTATCTAAACAAAGAGTAACATGACAGGTGAAAGAGAATTCTGGAATGTACCAGAGATTCTAAGAAGTCTGTCCAAAAAAGGACACCAATAAATATTTGGTTTACTGAATTTTGGGTTTTTTTTTTTTTTTTTTGGACCAGGAATTGAACCCAGGGGTGTTTAACAACTGAACCATGTTTTATTTTGAGACAGGGTCTCACTAAGTTGCTGAGACTGGCTTTGAACTCATGATCCTCTCCCTCAGCCTCCCAAGTCACTGGGATTACAGATGTGCACCAACTGTACCCAGTGGTTAGTTGAATAATTAAATGATAAAACAGCATATAGAAGCAATTATAAAAGTGTATGTGGCTTTTGGTCTTTGGAGGTACTGCCAATCTTTCTGTTTTTCTTATTTTATAAAAGGACCAGTTAGAGAACAGGGCATTTAAGGGTTATCTCTAAAGCTTAAGGAATAATTTATCTGCAGATAAACTAACTTGGTAAACTGTCTCTAAAGAGGAAGACTGTCACTAGAATCTTATCACTAGAATCCTAGACCAACGATTGTCTATCTAAGTTAAGATTCTTGTTGGCAGGCCAAGTATAAGGAGAGACTGCGTTAGACAAGGCTGTGGGGAAGATGAAGCAGCAGCTCTCCAGATATACAGCAGAGAGAACAGGGCAATGCTTTAGAAAGTGGCAAAATGGAAACAATAAACACTAGGCTTAGTCCTTATTTAGCTAGTTAATGTGTGGTGTTGGATGAATTTTTCTTTCCATGCAGGCTAATTTCATGGACCCTAAAATACGAGAAAGACTAAATCAGTAGTTCCAGATTATGCTGTGTAGTATTGTTGGGGTTCAGTGAGTGTACTCAGGGCTGATGTAATGAGAAAGAAAAGTCCAAGACACCTCACTTTAACTACTAACTATAATTTGATCCATTATACATATACAGTTCATGTGTGCATGAGTATACCTTTATTAGGAAAAGAAGAAGTCTATTAAAAAGTGTTTGAAAACAACTAGACAATCTCTAATGTCCCTTGTGACACTAAGATTTCATATTTCTAAAGATGCTGTCCTGAAGATAGGTAGGACTATTTTCCTTTTTTAAAAAAAATTTATCTTTTAGTTATAGGTGGACACAATATCTTTATTTTATTTTTATGTGGTGCTGAGGATTGAACCCAGGGCCTCGCGCATGCTAGGCAAGTGCTTTACCTCTGAGCCCCAGACCCAGCCCCAAGGACGAAATATTTTCCATAAATGAAAAATACAGTTATGAAATAGGTTAGGCAGGTGAGTAAGACAAAGTTACAGAAAGAGTTCCCTCCATAATATTTAGTGCAAAGTCATAGTAATGACCCTCAAGTGTGACTGAAGGGCTCAGGGGGTAGCTCAGAGGCAAAACACTTTCCCAGCATGAGGCTCTGGGTTTGATACCCAGTACTACAAAAAAAAAAAAAAAAAGAATGAATACTTGAGAGCCTTATCATACTATGAATTCTGATCACCTTTCTGGATGAAGAAAATATATCACAGGAATAGGTTTCTCATTGGAGGGTTAGGGAAAAGAGATTAGTAATAGGTAACATAAATTTAAGAGAAAAACAACCAATGGTTTTGAAAATAAAAGGTTACTTACTAATGGAAAATTTAAAATTTAGTAGTGTCTTAATGAAGTGGCAACTGATTTCCTTCTCTGCAGAAAACTCATTTATAAAACAGAACAGGAAAAAGCAATACAGCCTTCTAAAAATAAAGTATAAATTCTATAGTTTTTCCTATAGTCAATGAAAAACTTTTCCCATGCAGAAAAATGGTCTCAAGAAGTAAGCATTATGCTTAATGAAGTTCATACTAATATAATAACATTTATTGAATACTAATGATTGTCAGACACTATTGTAAAGTATATGTGTATTGACTCATTTAAACATAAAAAAACCAAAAAACATGAAGTAAGCACTATTAAGATTCTTTAAAAGTGAAGAAGCACAGGGAGATACCACAGACTTCTAAATATTATACAGGTTTGTTAAGTGGCAAGGCTTATACACTCTAGCCAGGTTATGTGGGTCTAGAGTTGCCCAGAGCCACTATGCAATACTTTGCTTCAGATAATTATTTTGCCTTGGTCAACAATGAAAGGCTATTTATATTTGGTCCTCCCATCTTAGGGGGAAATTATTTAAGCTAACGAAATTATTTAAGCTAACTATACACAATTGCTTTGTATATCCTATTTTAAAACACCAACTTCCTTTACAGCAACATGGCAGACTAGATGATCTAAAAAGTCATGAAACAAAATATCTAGAAGTGCTGGATAACATATAAAATTGGATAAAATATAAAATAGGATTGCACTCTTAATCTGACACAAAATCTCCAGGATTCACAAAGAAAGAAACAGAACTTGGGTATAAACTGTGCTGGGGTTGCCTGGAAAGGTTTGTGAAAGAACAAGCAATTTGCTATGATCCCAGCAACTCAGGAGAGACTAAGGTAGGAGGATCACTAAGTTCCAGGCCAATCTCAGTAATTTAGCAAGGCCCTAAACAACTCAGCAAGACCGTGGTTTCAAAACTTTAAATGAAAAATAAAAGAGCTAGATATGTAGTTCCGTGGAAAATGCCCCTGGATTCAATCCTCAGTACCAAAAAGAGAAAAGGAGAAAGGAAGGAAGGAAGGAAGGAAGGGAGGGAGGGAGGAAAAGGAAGGAAGGAAGGAAGGAAGGGGGGGAGGGGGGAGGGGGGAGGATGGGAA
>NW_026000021.1:486117-538324 GCF_001458135.2 Marmota marmota marmota
GGGGGGGGGGGGGGTGCTGGAAATGTAGCTCCTAGATAAATCACTCCTGGGTTAAATCCCCAGTACCAAAAAAATGTTTTTAAATATTTTTTCTGGGAAAATTATACAAGAATATCTTTTAGCTTTCATAGTTGAGAGAGCTTTCTCAGAAAAAGCCCAAAGTATGAACAATAAAGAATTGATAAATCTGTATTAAAATAAAAGCTCCTGTGCAAATAAAGATATGACTTCTATTTCTGGCAGTAAAGGAGATTGTATGTTTAGGAAAAAAAAAATCCTCCCATATGCAATAAAATGGCCAGATGAAATATTTTCAATATTTTTTTTTAACCTATTACTGATCTAGCATGGGGCGAAAAAGGATCTAGGAAGCCTAACTAGTAAGAAATGTTATGATCAGTTTCCAGTCCTTAAGTTTTCTAGCTTTTTCTTTGACCACATATAATATATGAAAATCAAAGTTTATTCAGGTTGAAAATAAAAGACCCAAAATTTTAAGTACTCACAAAATTTTTGTACTCACAAAGTACAAATAAACAAAGAATAATGCCATTTATAATGGCAAAGAAAAACAAAACAAAGAATTTAAAAAACGAAAACTCTCTGTCTTGTCAGCTATATAATGTGGTTTGAAAATTCCAAGTGAAAAAATAAACTTAAAGTGTTTCTGGGATGATGGCGTCCACAAATTACTTGCAAAGAAAGTAAAATTTCGATTTCCAACTCAGGGATTGGCAAGAGTGAATACCAAAAAATAAAATAAAATAAATGACCCAAAGATATGCCATCTCCAAAAACCTCAAAAAGTATAATGATAAAGATAGGCTGAAAGTAAATGATGCGCCAAAAAAAAATGCAATACAAACACTAATCAAAAAAGACTAATGTCTGGGCTGGGCTGGGGCTGGGGCTCGATTCTCAGCACCACATAAAAATAAATAAAGGTATAAAAATTATATAAGAAAAATTTTAAAAGTGTCTATATTAAAGTGAGATAAAGTAGACTTCAGAGCAAAAGAGTTTATAATAGAAACAAAGTGGAATTATAAATGACAAAAGGGCCAATTCACCACCAAGGACACAGCAATTCTAAGTATGGACCACCCCCCCAACCAAAAAAAATTGATATATATATACACATACACATTCATAAATATACATATTCATAAAGACAGAAATTGCAACAGGAAAGAAAAGAATTAGAGTTCAGATATAAACTATTATGTTTATTGATGTTACAAGGGCAACAAAACCATTCATATGGGTCAACAAATGGTGGTAGGATAAATGAATATCCATATACAAAAGAATAAAAATGGACCCCTATACCTCAACCCTATGAAAAATTAACTTCAAACGGATCTTGCACCTAAAATTAATATCTAGAACTATAAAGGAAGATATAAGAGTAAATCCTTGTGACCAGAACCAGGCAATTTCTTTTCAATATGACACTAAAGGCATGTGTGACAAAAGAAAAAAGGGACAAATTAGAATCAAAGGTTAAAACTGTTTCAAAAAATTCCACCAAGGAAAAAGATAACCAGCAGAATGGGGGGAAAAAGTCTGCAAATCAAATACCTGATAAGTGACTTCGATCCAGAAAAAAATGATTCTTTTTTTTTTTAATAGTTGTCAATGGACCTTTATTTATTTACATGTGGTGCCAAGAATCGAACCCAGGGCCTCTCACATACTAGACAAGCACTCTATCACTGAGCTATGTCCCTATCCCACTGAGCTACGACCCAGCCCAGGATCCAGAAAAAATAATTCTTACAATAATAATAATTAAAAAATAATAATTATGAAATGGGCAAGAGACTTGAACAGCCTTTACCCTAAAGATGACCAACAGGTGAAGCAAAAATTAAAGGTTATAGGACAGGAAAAAGAGAAAGCAGATACCAATCAAAGAAACCTGCATAAAGTTTTTAAATCAAATAAAGCCAAATTTATAGCATTAAATGCTTATACTAGAAAAAATAAAGATTGCAAGTCAATAACTTAGGCTTCTACCTTGGGATATTTAAAAAGAGCTAAATTAAACCAAAGTAAGAGAAGAAAGAAAATAATAAGAACAGAAATTGATGCAACTAAGGAGTTAAATAATTGTAGGGTGATTTTACAAAATCAATAAAATTGATAACATACTAGCTAGAGAGTGAGTGAGCAGTGCTATCAGAAAAGAACTACAGACACTAACGAATACAGATTCTACAGATAAGAAAGGAATACTACAAAATATTGTATGTGCACTATTCAGATAAAATGTGACCATTTAGGTAAAATGGACCAATTTCTTAAGACACAAATTATCAAAGGTAGGTGGAAAAAAAAAATACACACCCCCACCCAAACACACATTATACCAAACATTTCAGAAGGAAATAATACCAATTCTATACCATTTTTTCCAGAAAACATAAGAGAAAGAAACATTTCCCAATTAATTTTGTAAGAGTAAAAGAAATTGAAGTTAAAGTGTAAAAGACTGGGTATTGTAAAGTTTCTAAGCTGCAAAGCCTGAGTTAAAATGTAAAGGACCAGGTATTGTTAAGTTCCTATGCTACACCCCCAAAACCTGAAATTCCTATAGCTGTTAAAACAATTCCCGGGACTGCCTAGTAAATATTCCCCCTGACCATCTAGTTGTTTAATAACCTAGGACCCTGTGCAGCTTGGCACGTAGGCATCTCAGGGCCCAAACCAATCAGTTTGAATGTACCCCCCTCTTTAGGAGTGAACTATCACCCCCGCCTGACCTGTTACAGCCAATGAATGTGCTAATCATGTTTAAGAATTGTTGTTTGATTTTCCCGCAGTGTATGATGATTTGTTAAAGGAGACTGTGATGTATGTAAAGTCCCCGCCCTCCCCAAAAAGTGTACTTAAGCACTGCTCAACCCCTGCTCGGGGCTCTGGGCCGCTCTCCCTTATTGAGTGAGCATGGAGCCCCAGCGCGCTGGATTCTTCAATAAACCCCCTTCTGCGGTTGCATGAGTCAGTCTCTTGGTGGTCTCTTCCTCCGTCGTTCGCCGGACCCTTACAATTTAATGAGTCTAACATTAACCTGATACTAAAAGACAAAACATTACAAGAAAATAAAACTACATAGTAACAACCCCAGTAAACACAGACACAAAAATTCTCAACATAGGATTAGCAAAATCAAATCCAGCAAAATGTGAAAAGGATTATAGATCATGACCAAGTTCTGTTTAGTCTAGGAATGCAAGGCTGGTTCAACAATCAAAAACCGATCACTGTAATTCACTATACTAGGGAACTAAATAAGAACTTGAGCCAATGATCATGAAGAAAAAAACATGATGAAATTCAACATCCATTCATGGTAAAAACTGTTGCTAAAGTAGGCACAAAAGAGAACTTCCTTAAATAGATAAAGGGCATCTACAAAACATCTTAAGCTATCATCATGCTCAAATGTAAAAGACTCAACACTTTGCTCCTAAATTGAAAACACAAGAAATATTTCCATTCTCTTCACTCCTATTTATCCCTTAGTGTAGCCAGAAAAGAAAGGAATGGGAAAAAAGGAAACACATTCCTTTTGAAATTAAAAGCAACTTCCTCATAACTGCTTTTATATCCTCAGGGCGAGGAAAAACAGGAAGGAAATTAAGACTGACTTGTTCTCTTGCTAAGCACAGCCTAGCTAAATCTACATATGTATAGCACTTGGCTTTAGTTTCTACAAGGCTTCTGTGGGTAAAGGGAGAAGTAAACTAGCTGCTTCTCCCCAATTTTATCAAACTGCATAAAATTCACTTCTTATGAGAGTGGCTGAATATGGGCTGCCTGTGAGAAGGAAAGTGGAAGGAAGGGAGAGAGAAAGGAAATCTGTATTT
This sequence comes from Marmota marmota marmota, assembly GCF_001458135.2. Classification (NCBI taxonomy): domain Eukaryota; kingdom Metazoa; phylum Chordata; class Mammalia; order Rodentia; family Sciuridae; genus Marmota; species Marmota marmota. The sequence goes on from NW_026000021.1 coordinate 489,990, forward strand.
TCAAATAAAATGTCTTATAAAAAATTCAATGGACTCTACACAAAAGGTCTTAGAATTTAGTTTAGGGAGTCAGTTACAAGGTCCATTTACAAAGTCAACTATATTTCCATATATAAGTAATAAATAGTTGGAAATCTAAGTTTTTAAAATGATAATAGAATATAAAAAAACCCACTTAGGTATAAATCTAGCAAAATCTGATCAGGATCAAGATGCTATAAACTCATACACTAATCAAATAAACAAATAAGGCAACATGCCATGTATATGGATCAGATGACACATTATTGCTAAGATACCTATTCTCTCTAAATTGATGTATAGGTTCAACACAATCAATTCTCAACCTGAATCCCAGTAGGATTTGTTGAAGATATAGAAAATCTGATTCTAAAATATATATGGAAAGAAATAGGTACAAGGTAAAAGTTATTAGGTCAAGGTTATCTTTTGGAAAAGAAAAATAGATTTGGAGAAAAAAAGTGGTAGACTTACATTACCTAATTTCAAGAATTTGCATAAGTATAATCAAGACATGGGGTTTTAGAAAGAGTAAATACACAGATCAGGGAAACAGAACATAAAACACACAAATGGACCCATGCAAATCCAGAGGTCACCAAAATATGGCTCAAAGCCCAAATCCGGCATTTATTTTTAGTATAGCCCTTGAGGCCAAGTTCTAACATTTCTAAGGGGTTGTTAAAAAAACAACAAAGAACAACAGGCAACAGATCATTTTGGGTGCTCAATGCCTAAAATACTTACGTAATCTTTTATAGAATTTGTCAGACCATATAAAAAATAGACTTCATATGGATCATAGATCTAAATGTGATATGTAAACCATGAAACTTTTACAAGGAAACATATGAATTCCCTCACCTCTCACTGGAAATCAAACCTAGGGCATCAGGCATGTTATGCAAGTGTTCTACCACTGAGCTAAACACCCAACTCTAAGGAAAATATATTTTATTGGTGCATTATAGTTGAATATTATGGGATTCGTTGTTTACATTCGTACATGCACACAATGTAACAAAATAATTGAGCCAATATAATTTCCCAGCATTTCCCCCTTTCCTCCCCTCCTTCCTGCCCTTGGTCCCTTTTTTCTCCTCTACTGATCTCACTAGCACTTTCATAAGACCCCACCACCACCTTTCTTTTATTTTCTTTTTACCTTGGTTTCGAGAAAGAGTTTTTCTTTCTTTTTTTTAAAAAAAAAAAAAAAAAAACACTTAATGTCTCATGGCTATAAATGTATTTTTCTCAGAAAATCCCCTTTTCTTTTTCTCTTTTGATTCAAGGATGACTCTTTTGTTTATTTTCTTTCCTTTTTTTCTTTTCCTTTTTTCCTGTACATCCATGTTCACAGCAGTATTAATTCACAATTGACAAAAGAAGAAAATAAATAACCTAGGGTCTATCAACAGAAGGATGGATAAACAATATGTGATAATAAACACATGGAAAATTATTCAGGAATAAAAAGGCAAATTCATAGGGATGGAAAAGTAGAATTGAGGTTACTATGAGCTGGGAAAAATTAATATTTATAGAATGGGTACAGAATTTGATGAAAAAGTTAAGAAAATAGATAACGGTGATGGTTGTACAACACTGTAAATATACTCAATACCACTGTATTGTACTCTTTAATTTAAATGGTCAATGTTATGTTGTGTACAAAAGAAATAATTTTTTTGTAGGGGGCAATGCTAGGGATTGAACTTGGGGCCACATGCATGCTAGGCAAATGCTCCAACTGGGCTACACCCTTAACCCCTTAAAATGTGTTTAAAGATTTTTTTTTTAAATGAGCCAAAGAATTGAACAAAAGTTTAAAAGGTTATATCATAGGTGACGGTGACACTAGGAGAAACAAAGACTAAAGTTCAATGGGGAGATGACAATGATTTTAGGATCTGATAAATGTGAATACAGGTTATTTACTGCAATCTAACAAGCCACATCAAAACAGTATGTTAAAATGGTATGTTAATAACTTCCTAAGTTCACTTAATTAAGTCTCACTCAATGAATTTCATATGGAGCAGTAACATGGTCAGGAATCACCTCAGAGGTATCTTCACTCACATGTCTAATATCTAGGCTGGGATTCCTCAGCCATCTTTTTCTCTATATGCCATCTACCTGGGTCTCCACCAGTGTGGACTCAAGGGAGTCAGCCTTAACATTGCAGCTAGACTCACTCCCAGAATGAATTAACCACAAGACAGCTGCAGAAGCTGAACAATATATTCTAACAAACCCCAGAAAGTCCTCTAACATCTCTTCCAATAGATTCTATTGTGCAAGAAATCACAAAGGATCACCAAGTTTCAAATGAAGGGATTACATACCCTCTCACTCTCTTGGCCAAAAAAACCAAACAAACAAAAAAACTTACAAAAAATTAAATGTAATCTTAAAACCACTATAAGTTTCTTTGGGATGTCTTTGGAGTTTCAAGTTATAGAAAGATATCAAGACTGAGGGCTGGGATTGTGTGGTTTAGTGGTAGAGCACTGGCCTAGCATGAGTGAGGCAATTGGGTTTGTTACCCAGCACCATAAAAAGAAGAAAAAAAAAAAAAAAAACCTAAATAAACAAAATAAAGTTATTGTGTCCAACTACAACTAAAAATATATATTTTTAAATAAATGACAATGGAATGTATTATAATTCATATTACACATATACAGCACAATTTTTCATATCTCTGGTTGTATATAAAGTATATTCATACCAATTCATGTCTTTATACATGCACTTTGGATAATGATGACCATCACATTCTACCATCATCACTAACCCCCTGCCCCCTCCTTTCCCCTCCCACCCCTCTTCCCTATCTAGAGTTCATCTATTACTCCCATGCTCCCCCTCCCTACCCCACTATGAGTCGGTCTCCTTATATCAGAGAAAACATTTGGCATTTATTTTTGGGGGATTGGCTAACTTCATTTAGCATTATCTTCTCTAATTCCATCCATTTATCTGCAAATGCCATGATTTTATTCTCAAAATTTTATTGCTGAGTAATATTCCATTGTGTATATATGCCACATTTTTTTTTTATCCATTCATTTACTGAAGGGCATCTCGGTTGGTTCCAGAGTTTAGCTATTTTTTTTTTAGCTATATTGTGAACTGTGCTGTAAAATATTTTTTAATAATGAAACATAAAAAAGGAGAAAGATATCAGGACTGAATATAATAGATATGATAATCTTTAGTAACTGAAAAGAATGAAAGTAAAAGAAACAAAAATCAATGGTAAATCTTCAAGGAACATTAAAATACAAGGAATAGGTGAGGCAGATCCAGAATGTGATTGGAGAAGAGAACAGAGCTTTTTTGAAGTAAGGAGAGGTTAACGGTTGTAAAACCTTCTAGAGGACAAACAAAATGAGCCCTGATAAACTGATGAATTTCTTAACTAGATAATAATCAATGAGGAAGCAGTTTGGGTAGAAGAATGAATATTGAAGCAAGATTGCAATATTTACATGCTTGATGACAAAGTGTGACTTTGTTATATTCTCCCCCCAAAAAGTACCATGGAAGTGGGTGAGAGGTAAACAAAAAAATAAAATAAAAAACTGTTTTGGTTCTGGGGTTCTGAACCCAGGGTTGCTTTACCACTGAGCTATATCTCCATCCCTTCTTATTCTGAGACGGATCTTGCTAAGTTGCTAAGGCTGGCCTCAAACTTGTGATCCTCCTGCCTCAACCTCCAGAGTTGCTGAGATTCCCTGAGCCACCACACCCAGCCCAAAATATAAAATCTTTATGTTAATGCAATGTGATTTCAAATTGTATTACATATAACTACCCATTTTTTAATTCTTTTTAAGAAAAAATAATTTTTTAAGGAAAAACAATTTGCTGTTTAAAAGTGTTTATACCTTCGGTTAAATGAGATAGACTGGACATGTCTACTTATTCTTTCCTGAAAGCCCATTTGTTTGTGGAAAAAAAGAAAGCTGTTAAAACCACAAGAACAACAGAGGAGAAGATATCAGAGATATTAACACACTCCAGAAGATGGAAATAACATCAAAGAGACAGCAGAGCTAATTCAAATATCCACAAAGAATACCAACAAGAAGCAAATCCAACAGAAAAGCCCCCAATAGAGACACAAGTATCAAGAAAAGGCAAGATAAAGCACAAGGCTAAAAATAGTAAGGGAAGTAAGTGGTTGAAATCTATGCACAAATCAGTTATATTCTTTGGTTCTCAATTGCATTCATTTGAACAAAATGAGTATACCTCAAAGGTCAAGTAAGACAGACTACGTCACAGATCAAGTATAGAGCAGAACAGAATGCAAATCTTGTCCTTCAGATCCTATGGCCCATGCAGTTTTTACTATACTATGCTGTCTCCCTACACCACAGTGCTTCCTGTCTCAGTTATTTGTACAGCATTTTAAGTCTTAATTTTTACATCACTTTATGCTTAGATTATCTGTTTGTGATATCTAAATAGCCTACAATCCAGGACTACATAAATCTAGACAGGTATCCTAGAATCTATCCTCAATACCTAAAATCCAGGGACAGATCTATTTAGTTCTTTGCAGAACCAGTGTTTTTTCCGCATGAGGTATTCTAATAAAGAAAAATGCAAATTATCCCATAGTGATTCAAAGTTGAATGATATCAATAAATATTGACATGGGCTAGGGATATAGCTTGATGGTAGAGTACTTGTCTACCACAAAAATAAAGAAAAAAATAATATATAGTAAGTCGTTAAAAATTACCACTAAAATTAAGTATTAAATTTATTAAGTACCTATCTATCTCCAAATCCATTACTTGGGGAAAAAACAAAAACAAGCAAACTTAAACAACTTGTTAGAACAGCCAAAACTATAAGCTTTAAAGCATATCATAAACAAACCAAAGGAAGCACCAAAAGGAAATGCCTGCACATTCAGAAAAATTTTATCATAACATTAGTAATTCCTCATATATAACACCTTTTGCTTTTCTTTGTGGAAACTAAACAAACTGATACAGAAAAAATTGTGTGTAGAATTCAAAAGACTAATGAAAAAGTAGTCCTAACACATTACTAAGAAAAATAACTTTCTGGGCACAGAGGCACACACCTGAAATTCCACACACTTGGGAGGCTAAAATAGGAGGATTGAGAGTTCGAGGCCAACCTTAGCAACTTAGTAAGAATCTGTCTCAAAATAAAAAGGGCTGGACATGTAATCCCCAATGCTATCAAAATAAGGAAGGAAGGGAGGGAGGGAGGGAGAGAGGGAGGGAAAAGCTGAACCAATAAATATCTAATTTGCAGACAACAGATAATAACCTATGCAGGGCTATGATAGTTGGGAGAAAAAAAACTGAATGAATCTAGTTCCACACTGGTTTTCACCTTGAGGGTATTTTCCAATAACTTTACAGAGAAAGAAAGTCCAAGTACCAAGTAGCAAGCAGTCTTGCTATGATGAGAAAATGAGAATTAATGTTTGTGGCTACTAAGGCAGCTGGGTGACCAGGTGAGGGCAAGATAGATGTCTCCACCAATGGGCATATGGACAGACTATATTTTCCTAACAAGTCCACAGCAGTATTTCTGATCACATGATCCTCCAGAACCTTGTCACTTTTTTCAAAAGACAGCACATTTATCTTTCTTTTACTGTGAGTGTGCCTTTTATGAAAACTTTAACAAGCAAAATATGGGGAAAATAACATTACAAGACTTCCAAGCGTCAGCTAAGAAAAGGTAATATGGCTACAGTCTCTCTTTCTCTCTCTCTCTTTTTTTTTTTTTTTGGTTCCTGGGAATGAACTTGGGGGCACTTGGCCACTGAGCCACATCCCCAGCCCTATTTTTGTATTTTATTTAGAAACAGGGTATATCACTAAGTTGCTTAGCACCTTGCTTTTGCTGAAGCTGGCTTTGAACCCATGATCCTCCTTGTTTCAGCCTCCCGAGCTGCTGGGATAACAGGCATGCATCACCACGGCCAGCCAGTCTGACTTTTTATGTAAGAGTGCTCACCCTTGGAAACCAGCTACTGTGCTATGAAGCAGCCCAAGGTAAACAAAGTGGTCATATATAGGTGCTTCAGTACCAGCTGAGGTTTCCCTGTTTGTGGATAGTCTCCAGCCTTTGAGTCTTCCAGCTGAGGCCTGACATATAATGGAGCAGATAGAGCATTCATGTGTGAATCCCCCAAATAACAAACAGAATTCCTGGGGATAATAAATGGTTGAGTTTTTTATTGTTGCTGTTTTTGGTACCTACTTGAAAGGCTGAGGCACTTAACCACTGAGCCACATCCCTGGCCCATTGTTTGTTTGGTTCTTTTTTGGGGGGGTAGGGGGTGGTGGACAAGGTCTTGCTGATAATTTGATAATTAAAGTTATCAAAAGAAAAATTATGCTGGATGGGAAACACAGAGAATCCTTTTATGATACTATGAAACAAATACAAACTATAAGTTCAAATGAAAACAAAATATTAACTAATATCAACTTACAACAAAAGTATTTTTAAGTTTATGACCCTCAACTAGCAAGCTAGTTAGGGATTTGAGACCTCGATCCTGGTTTTCTAATTCTAATGAATTAATATCAGGAAAAAGAGTAGCATTTTTTATACCAGTTGTTTGATACTTAAAGAGTTTCCATTAATCAGAAATTTTTACAAAGCAAAATTTCCTTCATTTCATAATATTTTTGCATAGCAACCTATACTCCAACTATCTATTAGTAGATGATAGGATAGAAATAAAAATTAGAAGTTCAACATTTTAGAAAAGACATACTGAATTGTTGTATATACTAAAAATATCTCAAATGTGCCTTTCATCAATCTGCAGTCTCTTTTCTGATGTGAAATGGCTTGGAATTTAGGATAAATTAGCAATTCTGCTGTACAGTAATATATAACAGTTTGAGCTTAAGATACCGATGAGCATTTTCAATCACTCAGAAGAAAACAGCTATGTCATAGTGAAGACTTGGAAATGAGTAATTCCAGTTTAAATATTAATATTAAAACTATTATTTTCATAATATTAAATTTCAGGGTGTGATAACAGTACTATATTAATTCAGGAGTCTCTTTGGATGCTAGAGTACTATGGATGAAATCTACTACTTTGAGACAGTTCAGGGGGAAAAAGAAAGCAAATGTGCAAAATGTTAATATAAGTTCAACACAGTAAATCCTTTTATGATATTCTCAAACATGTTGGTAAAGGGCATGGGGTATTTATTGTACTATTTTTTAAATTCTTTCTTTATGTTTAAAATTTTTAAAATAAAAAGGGGGGAATGCATCCTTGTTTGTATATCAACATGTGTACAAGAATGTTCAGTGCAAAGCCCAAAGTAGAAACAATCCAAATATATAAACAATAAATTGACAAGCAGATAAATAAATGGATAAACTGTGACATATTCATACAAAAGGCAATTGTCTAGCAATGAAAATGAACTATTATTATTAATACCACATGGATGAAACTCACAAGTAACAATGAGCAAATGAAGCTAGACACAAATTGCATAAATAAATATTAAGATAATACTCAGTTAAGAGCAGGAATATCAATTATCTTTATTTAGCAAAAGTTTTACAGATAGTTCAAGAAAGACTACAATGGAAACATATAAGTTATGTTAGAGAACAAATTCCATTCAGGTACCTTCAACCACCCACATACTATTTCTGGTTTGTTAACAGTGTTCAGTGGGCAAGATTTTTTTAAAACACCCAATTTGAATGAGAACACATACCTAACACAAACCTGTATCAAAGAATTTCATATCTGAATAATTTTTCAAACTACACAACTTAATGATTCTAGTTTTAAAATACATTTAAATTCAGACTAAAAAATAGTTATGATGATGATAATGATGATTCGAAGAAGAAAAAATAATATACTTACATTAACTTTGAAAGCTTGTACAGTGTTATCCAGAAGAAGGATGTTGCAAACCACCTCTGTATTCTGTCTGTCTCGGGCCAACTCTGATGCTCGTACATTGTAGGTTCTGCCAGCAGGCAATCGGAAACGTGAGGTCATTACTGTCCACACAAGATCTAAGTTTAAAAAAAAATCACCAAATAAAAGGACTGTGGAAGACACAATGTTGTTTAAAAGATAATTGTTATTTTTTTAAATTAAAACTTAGGAAACTAACAAATTTTGAAACATTAGGATAAGAACTGTAGGTATAAAAAAAATAGATATATACACAAATATATATTTCATCATCTAAACAAATATTTATTGCCTTAAAAAGGCTTTATTTTTAACTGCTCCAAAGAGAATTCAATATTCTAAAATTTCAGGAAGTCACATTCCAATTTAAAATACATAAATAAGGGAGAGGGTAATGCCACCTCAGGAAGTTGAATGTTATTCATTGATGCAAGTATTTAAAATCATTGTAGAATGACAAAAGGTAAGATAACTTTTAGGCCATTCCCTAGAAAACTTAAGATTTTAGGAAAACATGGGAGGTTTTCTTTGTTTTTAAATATAACAATAACCTTCATTTTAACTATCCTCAAACTTAGTCCTTACAAAATAAAAACTAGGTTGGGGTTGTGGCTCAGTGATAGAATGCTTGCCTCGCACACGTGAGGTACTGGGTTCGATCCTCTGTACCACATAAAAATAAATAAGTAAAGATGTTAAAAAAACAAAACAAAATAAAAACTAAATAGAAAAGCCTACCAATCTTTGCTTCTGAATTTTTACCTAAGAAAACTGGAAAAACAGAATGTCTATAGAAGAACAGAAATCATAATGATATCAACTACATGTTAAGACAATGAAGCTGCAGCTCCAATGTTCTGGGGGGAAAAAATAATAGAAACACAGGCTTTTATATCCAGAAAACTAACATTCATGTTAGAGAAAACTCAAAACATTTTTCAGATATTCCTTGATTCAACATTTAAAATTCATAAAATTTTTACCTTAAAATTAATTAGATAAACTAAAGTAGGAAGAAATGTTAAGTATTTAGAAGTTTTAATATGGGTAAAGAAAAGTAGTAAGCAATGTGAAAATGAGTAAATAAAATAGTAATAATAAAAAAAGAAACATTTCAAATCAGTGGTATTCATTTAAAGTTGATTTCTATTCATGTCAATAGGTAAAAGCTGAAAGTAAAAGTCAACATTATGAAACAAAGAACTGCAGACATTTTATCTTCACAGTCTGTGTTTATAATATATAACTAAACGAAGGATGTTCTTTTCCATTACAGGGAGTCTGACAATTAACTGGCATGACCAAAAGGGTCTTCCCACCCAACCCCCACAAGAAAGCTTCATTCCAATTCAAATTATATGAACTTCCAAATAGCCACTCTAGGCTGTCCATGGTTTATTATGTTAACTAATCAGTGAGAGAGAGAGCCCAAAGGAATAATAAGTGATCTTTGTTTCTGAAACAGAAGCCAAAAAACACTACATAACTAAGTTATCTGGGTAGAATGTGTATCATCTGCCCTCCAACTGCAGGAAGATGCACACAGCTGCAGGAAGATGCCCACCAGCTTGGGAACACCCATCAACCACCTATATAAGCTACCTGGATCAAATTCCCCTTAAGAAGGGTGTTAGACACATGATTCCCCTTTCTTCTTATTGAGTCAGTTTTTCAGTCAAGGTCAACTTCCTTGCCTCAACATCTTTTGTCCCTCAGCTTAATTAGCTGATCCTGAGAGACCAGGTAGACTTTACCTCCAGTAATAATTATATAAGTATAAAAGTAATATGAGAAATAGTTTTAGCATGTTAAGATTCATCAACTACATAGGCAGAATTAATACTGTCAAAATGGGCATATTACCAAAAAGCACTATAAGTGCAATTTCAATCAAAATCCCAATGACATTCCTCATAGAAATAGAAAAAGCAGTCATAAAATTCATCTGGAAAAATAAGAGACTCAGAATAGCTAAAGCAAGAAGAGTGAAGCAGGTGGCATCACTATAGCAGACCTTAAACTATACTACAGAGAAATAGTAACAAAAACAGCATGGTATTGGCACCAAAATAGACTGGTAGACCAATGGTACAGAATAGAGACTAACCCACATAATTACAGTTATCTTATATTAGACAAAGGTGCAAAAAACATACATTGGAGAAAAGATAGCCTCTTCAACAAATAGTGCTGGGAGAACTGGAAACCCACATGCAACAAAATGAAATTAAACCCCTATCCTCACCATGCACAAAACCCAACTCACAGTGGATTCAGGACCTAGGAATTAAACCAGAGACCCTGTGTCTAACAGAAGACAAAGAAGGCCCCAATCTCTGTCATACTGGACTAGGACCCTACTTCCTTAATAAAACTCCTATAGCATAAGAATTAAAATCAGTAATTAATAAATGGGATGGATTCAAACTAAAAAGCTTCTTCTCAGCAAAAGAAACAATCAGCAAGGTAAATAGAGAGCCTACAGCTTGGGAGCAAATTTTTTCCACTTGCACATCAGAGCACTAATCTCTAGGGTATATAAAGAAATCAAAAAGCTAAACACCAAAATAACAAATAACCCAATCAATAAATGGGCCAAGAAACTGAACAGACACTTCTCAGAAAGTGATATACAACCAACTAACAAATATATGAAAAAACGTTCAACATCTCTAGCTATTAGAGAAATGCAAATAAAAACTCCAGTCAGAATTGCAGCTATTAAGAATACTAACAACAAGTATTGGCGAGGATGTGGGGAAAAGGGCACACTCATACATTGCTGGTGGGACTGTAAAATGGTGCAGCCAATATGGAAAGCAGTTTGGAGATTCCTTGGAAAACTTGGAATGGAACCACCATTTGACCCAGTTATTCCACTCCTTGGTCTATATCCAAAGGAATTAAAAACAGTAGACTACAGGGACATAGCCACATCAATGTTTATTACAGCACAATTCACAATAGTTAAACTGTGGAACCAACCTAGATGCCCTTCGGTAGATGAATGGATAAAGAAAATGTGGTATTTATACACAACAGAATATTACTCAGCAATACAAGAGAATAAAATCATAGCATTGGAGAATACAATGCTAAGTGAAGTAAGCCAATCCCAACAAAACAAATGCCAAATGTTTTCTCTAATATAAGGAGGGTGATTCATAGTGGGGTTGGGAGGGGAAGCATGGGAGGAATAGACAAACTCTAGATAGGGCAAAGGAGAGGGAGGGGAAGAAAGGGAGCAAGGGGTGTAAAAAAGATAGTGGAATGAGATGGATCTCATTACCCTAAGTACATGTATGAAGACAATGAATGATGTGAATATACTTTGTATACGGCCGAGATATGAAAAAATATGCTCCATATGTATAATATGAAATGTAATGCATTCTATTGTCATATGTAACAATTTAGAATAAAAACATTTTTAAAAAAGAAATAAAAACTCTACTCCAAAAAAAGAAAAAATTAGGGCTGGGGTTGTGGTTCGGTGGTAAAGCTCTTGCCTCGAACCTGTGAGGCACTGGGTTTAATCCTCAGCACCACATGAAAATAAATAAGGTATTGTATCCATCTACAACTAAAAATATTTTTTTAAAAAAGATTCTTATCAAAGTGCATAAATGCATTCTACTGTCATGAATAACAAATTAAAACAAATAAAAAAATTATACAAAGATTCACCAATTAAAAGTCAGCCATTAGCAAAGGAGGGGAAAAAAAAACCAAAACAAAACCATGATTCAAATTGTAAGCTGCCTCCAAGAAACTCTCCACAAATTTAACAATATAGGCAAGTGGAAAGTGCAATTATGGGAAAAGACATATCAAGGAAACATTAATACACACAAACAGGAGTGCCCATATGGACATCAGATAAAGTCGAATTCAGATTTAGAACAATTAATTCTTGGGAACATGTAGGGATAGTACATAATGATAAAAGTGTCAATTCACCAGGACACAGCAATCCTAACTGTGAATGCACCAACAGAGCTCCAGAATTTTTGAAGCAAAAACTGTAGAACTGAAATAAAAACCAGAAATCCATTACTATACATAAGTACAATAGTGTGACACATAAAATGGACAAATTTCTAAAAAGGCACAAAATGCAGAATTTAACCAATATAAAAGATAATTTAAACAGCTCTGTTACTATTTTAAAGTTTGAATTTATAGTTTTAAAACTTCCAATAACTCTTCAGACCCAGATGGCTTCACTGGAGGATTATACCAACTACTTAACAAAAAGTTAAAACCACTTCTACACAATCTATTCCAGACAGCAAAAGAGGAAAGAACACTTCTCAACTCACTTTATGGGACCAGTATTATCCTGTGAATTAACAGAATTTTTTAAAAATCACAATATTTCCAATCAAAGCAGAAAAGCATGACAAAATCCACCACCCATTCATGATAAAAATTCTCAAAATCTAGAAATAAAGGGAACCTTCTTCAACATAATTAAAGATGTCCACCAAGAAAAAAAAAAAAAAAACCCTACAGCTAGCATTACACATAATGATTCGCTAAAACCTGAATGTCTTCTCCCAGGAACAAAACAAGGATGGGAGTTTGCTCTCACCACTTGACTCAACTTAAAGCTGTAAGTCCTAACCAGGGCAATAAAGTAAGGGGGAAAAGCATAAACAGGAAGAAATAAAACTTACTATTTGCAGATGACATGAAGTCTATGTAGAAAACCTCAAGGAATCTACAAAACACTTGAAGTAGTGAGTTTAGCAAGGTCACGGGATACACTAACATACAAAAATCAACTTCATTTGCTTCTACTGGAAACAAGTATGGAGTCAAATTTAAAATGTAATCCCATTTCAACTACTAAACAAAAAATTTAAAAAAAATTAAGTGTAAATCTAACAAAACACAGAAATTCTATGCTAAAAACTAAAAAAAAATGTTGACAAATATCAAAGATCTATATAAATAGAGAGACATAATATGTTCATGAATTGGAAGACTCAATATAATAAAGATGTCGATTCTCTCCAAATTCCCAGTAGCCTTTTTCTGCAGATAGAGATTATTCTAAATTTATATGGAAAAGCAAAGGAAATAGCTGGGCATGGTGGCACACACCTGTAATCTCAGTGACTCAAGAGGTTGAGGAAGGAGCATCACAAGTTTGAGGCCAACCTCAGCAACTCAGTGAGACCCTGTCTCAAAATTGAAAAAGGGCTAGTGATGTGGCTCAATGGTAAACACCCTGGGTTTAATTGCCAATATGGGGGCGGGGGGAAGAGCAGGGAAGCAAAGCAATCAGAATAGTTAAAAAAGAAAATTATTTTGAAAAAAAGAAAAAAAAAAAAAAGGGAACAACTCTACTCCTACCCCAAATAAGAACAAAGTAGGAATCATCACTCCCAGATTTTATGATTTAATGTGTAGCTACAGTAATCAAGACTGTGGTAATAGCAGCAGAGATACACGGGTCAGTGAACTAAAATAAGTACAGGCAATTGATTTTTAACAAAGGTGCAAAAGCCATTCAATGAAGAGATGCCATTTTTAACATACAGTGCTGGAAAAGTTGGCTATACCCAAAATAAAAAAGGAGCCTCAACCTAAACCTCATAGCGAAAATTACTCATTGAATCAAATTTACATTTAAAACCTGAAACTGCAAAACTTCCAGTAGAAAACATTGCCCGCTGCCTGCTAAAAATAAAAAAAAAGCCAGGTGCAGTGGCACAAGCCTGTAATCCCAGCAGCTCAGGAGGCTGAGGCAGGAGAATCACAAGTTCAAAGCCAGCCTCAGCAAAACCAAGGTGCTAATCAACTCAGTGAGACCCTTTCTCTAAATAAAATACAAATTAGGGCTGGGGATGAGGCTCAGTGGTCAAGTGCCCCTGAGTTCAATTCCCAGTGGCCAACCCTACCCCCCACCGCCACCAAAAAAAGAAAAACATGAAAAAATCTTCAGTACCTACACTTGGTGAAATGTCCTTAGATGTGATACCAAAAGCATGATTCATAAACGTAAAAACAAACAAACAAACAAACAAAAAAAAACCTGACAAACTGGGTATTTCATCAAAACTTCAAAATTCTGCCAGGCATGGTGGCGCATGCCTGTAATTCCAAGGATTGGGAGGCTGAGGCCCTAAGCAATTCAGTGACAAATCTAAATAAAATATTTTAAAAGGGCTGGGAATGCGGCTCAGTGGTTAAGGACCCCTGGGTTTAATTGCGGGCACTCCCCCTGAAAAAAAAAAACCTTTAAAATTCGGTGCAAAAGACATTAAGAGGACAAAAACTTTGAAACTACAGACTATGAAAAATTTTTATAAACTACTTATCTGACTAGTATCTAGAATATCTAATGAACTCTCAAAGTGCAATTATTAGAAAACAAATAGAAAATGAGCTAAAAACATGAAGAGACATTTCAAATAAAATATTCAGATGCCAATTAAGTACATAAAAAATGTTCAATATCATTAGAGAAATGAAAATTTAAGATGATATATCATTTATATGCTTATGTGAGTAGTAAAATATAAAATAAATAATGACAATTTTACAAAGATGCAGGAAAACTGGATTTCTCTAACAAAATCCTGAAAAAGTCAGCTCTCCATATCTGTGGATTCTGCACCACTGGATTCAACCAATCATGCATAGAAAATACTCAGAAAAATTGTGTCCGTACTGAACATGTAACATGTTTTTTTCTTATTATTCCCTAAATATTATAGGATTACAACCATTTTCATAACATTTATTTGTATTAGGAATATACTAGAAATGATTAAAGTATACAAGAGGATGTGTGCAGATTTTATGCAAATACTACATATTTTATATAAGGAATCTGGGCACCCTCAGATGGGCACCCTCAGATTTGCTGGTCCTGGAACTTTTGGGGTCCTAGAACTAATCCCCCATAGATACCAGAGGATGACTGTATATTCAACTCAAATATTCTCATATAAATGAGGGGGAGATGTTAAGAATAATGAGTGCATCTCTTTCAGTGAAAAGAACATAATGGGACCAAAGGCTTTTTAAAAGAATCTAGAGGAACTGTGCAGACTGTATCATAAAGTGTGATGTCAGTTGTAGATATTTTTTTGTGTGTGTGGACGTTCCCTTTTCAATGGCCAACTTTAAAACAAACAAACAAACAAATAAATAAATAAATAATTGTCATTACCATACATCTTATTTCTGAGGAATCTCCCCCCAACCCTTCCAGTACCAGGGACCTAATCCAGGGGCACACTGTCACATCCTCAGTCCTTTTTATTTTTTGAGATAGGGTTTTGCTGAGTTGCTAAAGGTTTCACTGAGTTGTTGAGTCTGGTGTCAAGCTTATGATCTCTTGCCTCAGCCTCCAGAGCTGCTGGGATTAGAGGTGTACTCCACCATGCCTAGCTTCTAAGGACTCATATTAGGTTTATCATTAATTTAAAGATTGTTCTTCGACTGGTTAATTTGTTTGATAATCTTGGATGTATCTGATAATTTGGCAATAAAATATTTCCAAACACCCAAGAAGCAGATGTCGCTGAGATAATCACTCTTATCATTTTATTATTCTTCTGTGCTTCACTTAAGGAGGTTAAAAAAAATGCTAAGACAGAAATTAGTAGTTTGAGCTCTGTTACTACAATCTCTACAGACCAATAAAGGAACAATAAATAACCCTAGTTTCCAATTATGTGAAGCTGAAAAATCACATTCGAATAACATCCTAACAATCTTACCTGCCATAACAACTATTGAGGTATATAGAGCTGTACTTTTAATATCTCCTGAGTTTTATAAGGTTTATTACTGGATCAGAGAGAAGTCCAGGAGGAGCCATACAACAACATACAACAACACATCCAGTAAGCACTTTATAACTATTAACAGTATCTTTTCCATCTTTACAACTAGCACTCCTCTCAATCTACTTTTCATAATCATAAATTCAATTTTCATAATCATAAATCAAAACCTTCCATTACTGTCACTATAATTTACATTTGCAGAAACAGAATGTCATTGGAAATAAAGTACGTTTGTATAAATAAAGCAATAAAAGGAAATGGAGTAAAAATTAACTTAGGAACTAGTCTCTTAGTTCTTAAAGTGCATTCCCTAGAAAAGACTAATGTTTTTCATGTTAATATTACATAAATGTTACTTATACAAACCCTAGTTACATTACTAATTACCTTATACAAAATACTATTCCAATTAAGAAAGCACTGAGTTAGGTTCAGATTCACATTAGGTGTGTTAACATGGAAAAAAACCCTCAGGTATCAATCACTTGAAAGTAACTCAACTACATTTTGTTGACCTCAATGTCCAATTTTGTTTTTTAATATTTATTTTTTTTTTAGTTGTAGTTGGATACAATGCCTTTATTTTACTTATTTATTTTTATGTGGTGCTGAGGAACAAACCCAGGGCTTCGCATGTACTAGGCATGCACTCTACTGCTGAGCCAAAACCCCAACCCTCAATGTCCAATTTTTAACTATGAAAACTATTTTGTCATCTTTTAAAGGCAACTTTTCAATTTGGTGTAATTTACTTCCAAAAAAAAGAAAGAAAGAAAAAATAAAAGGTGAAATAAGGACCTCTGAAAATCTAGTTCTCCACATTAAAGTAAAAAGACAGGGACTGGGGTTGTGGCTCAGCCGTAGAGTGCTCACCTAGCACATGCAGGACACCGGGTTCGATCCTCAGCACCACATAAAAATACAGTAAAAGGTATAGTGTCCAACTACAACTAAAACAAAAAATATTTAAAAATAAATAAATAAATAAAGTGAAAAGACAACTGACAAACTGTCAAAATCAACATTTCCATACTCTGGAAATTAACAAAATAAATGCAATACTTAGATGTGCTTTAATTCAAGACAAATAGCAGAAACTCAGTAAGAACAACTAACTTTGTAACATTTTAATGTGACTTCTACCCATCTTCTCCCATCAACAAACTAGCAGTCATGATAGCTAAAGAAACAAGCGGTTTTGCAATCGCTGAATGGGTAGAAAAGGCATGGAACTCGCCAAAAAGTCCTAAGTTGGGAGAACTGTCATTATTTGACCACTTCATCAGCTACCTGAAAACTGCTACTTGCACAACATGCGTACTTTACCTGACTCTACCTGCTTACTACCAATCACCTTTCATATAGGCTGCTTTTCAAAAAAATATAATTGGCAATTGTTTAATCTTGCAGTTACCAGAAGTACCATAAGAGTTGGCGTGGAAAAGATGATCAAAGACAAAAATGAGAAAAGGTGGAAAATGATATGTCCAGAAAGGACTCTGAGAAGCTCCAACGTATTTCTGGGAATCCAGAAGGCTACTAGCATGTGCAGAACTCTGCATGCTCAGGGAAGAGCGCAGAAGGCTCAAATTTCTCACCTCCTAACCTTGAGGCTCTGCAAAGTCAGGAGTGAAAGCAGGGCTATAAAATGAACACTGAAAACACCCTTAGCAAAGACTGGAAGCAAGTCTTACTCTTTCAAAATGTTTAAGGAAATCTCTGTTCATTCACTGCCTGAGAGCTAAGTTAAATGAGCAAGACAATGGGGCGACCTGTGGTTAACAGAACAGACTTTATAAAATTTATCCAGGAAGGTTACTAAAGAAACAAATAGTAACAAGTAACAAAAACTATAAACCACCCAGCAAGGAAGGAATCGGATTCTAGAACTGTGAAAATACATTTATTTATTTACGTATTGATTTATGGTGCTGGGGACTGAACCAAGGACCTTGTGCATTTGAGGCAGGCACTGTACCAACTGAGCTATATCTCCAGCCCTAAAATACAATTTAAAGTGTAGAATCCAACACGCAACACAAAATTACCAAATGGCAAAAACAAACTAAAAAGCATGAAACTATGATCCACATATAGGGCAATAAAAAGGAATGAATGGAAATTGCCAAGGATGTCCAGACATTGAATTTACTGAAAAAAAAATTAAATCATACTGTAACATACTGTAAGTATGTTAAAAAAAAACTTACCATGAACTAAACAAAAGCATGAGAACAATATCACACCAAACAGAGTATGAACAAAAAAATAAAAATTACTTTTTTTTTGTCCTGGGGACTCAATCCTGGGATACTTTACCACTGAGCTATGTCCCCAGAATTTTTTACTTTTTGAGACAGGGTCTCATAAGTTACTGATGCTGTCCTCAGATTTGTTATCTTCCGCTTCACTCTCCCAAAACACTAGGATTACAGGTTTGCATCACCATGCCTGGCACAGAAGTTACTTTTTAAACAAGCAGTTCAGAATTCTGTAGTTGAAAAAAATAATTTTAAAAATATATTTTTTAAACTAAAATTTTAATGTCAGGGCTCAACAGTAGATTTGAGAAGACAGAAGAATCAATTGATTTGAAGTTAACTAACAATATCTAATCTCAACAACAGAAGGAATAATGAACAAAGAAAAATAAACTGAGGGGCTGGGGTTTTAACTCAGTGATAGAGCACTCACCTTGTACATGTGAGGCACTGGGTTTAATCCTCATACCACAAAAAGATAAAATAAAGGTATGGTGTCCGTCTACAACTAAAAAAAAAAAATTTAACTAAATAAATAAACTGAGCCTGAGACATAAGACACCACCAAGCTCATCAACATTATACCTAATAGGACAGACAGAAAGAAGACAGAATAACGGCATATAACTTCCTGAACTTGGGTCAGAAAAAGTAAAGTACACATCCAAGATGCTAAATGTTCTCCAACTAGGACCGACTCAAAGATGCTCACCCATAGACACACTGTAATCAAACTGATGAAAGCCAAAGAAAAACAAAATCTTAGGAGCATCGAGAGAGAGAAGAGGCAAAATCTAATCAGGAAAAATGGAGGTAAAAAGGCAGTGGGATGATACTAACTACTAAAAAAAAAAAAAAAAAAAAAAAAAAATGACTATCAAGACTGTCAAAAAGACCTCCTTGTACAGTAAAACAATGCTTTAAAAAATAAAGGATGGGGGTGCGGGGGATAGGAAGGGTAGCAGAATACAATAGACACTAATATAGCTGTATGTATAAACGTGGCTGTATAACCAATGTGATCTGCAATCTGTACACATGGAAAAATAAGATTACGTACCCCATTTGAATCAAATGTATGATATGTCAAGATCATTGTAATGTTATTAGCAACTAATAAAAAAAAAAATAAAGGATGGTCTGGGATGCAGCTCAGTGGTGGAACACTTGCCTAGCATACACAAGACCCCGGGTTCAATCTCCAGCACTGCTTAGAAAGACAGACAGAAAAATTTAAAATATTCCCAGAAATAAAACAAAAAACAAAAGAATCTGTCATTAGCAAATCTGCCCCCAGGAAAAAAAATATTAATAATTGAGACACTGGATAGTAACTCAAATCCACAGGAAAAAATAACTAGTACCTGTAAGGGTAATTAGATGGATAAATATAAACAACAGTAATAAATGTATTTTGTGTTCGTGGTCTTTTAAATCAGATAGGAGGGAAAAGTTACGAACAAACAAAAATATATAAAGGTATAAAGATATAATTCATGTGACAGCAGTATTAAATAAGAAAAAAAAGGAGGGTGAGCTATTAGGAACAAAATTTCAACGTAAGTACATGGTTATAAATAAATCTTCATGGAAGTCTCTAAAAAATATAACTCACAGAACAATTAAAACAACAGACTAAAATATATCTATGTAAAATAAACAGCAACAATGGAGGAATACAGGAGACAAAAGATATATAAAAAAACAAATACAAAATGGTACTGCCTTGTCCATAATTACATTAAATGGTGGATTAAATCTAAAGGCAGAGATTACAAGAATGAATTTTTCAAAACCGGTTCTGATTATATGCTCTCAACAAGACACATTTCTGACTGAAGAATGTAAACAAAGAGAAGGTAAAAGGATATAAAAAGATACACTACAAACTGGGTGTGGTGGTGCACACCTATAATCCTAGCTACTTGGGAGGCTGACTCAGGAGAATTCTAAATTCAAAGCCAACCTGGTCAATATAGCAAGACCCTGCTCCAAAATTAAATAAAAACAAAGGGCTAGAAGTTAGCTTGGTGGTGGAGAACATGCCTAGGATGTACAAGGCCCTGGGTTCCATACCCAGTACCACATTCACACACACACAAGATATACCACAAAAAACAGCAACCAAATGATTTTGATGAAAAAAGAACTACATAAAAATAAACATTGTAACAATAGAAGGGCTAAGACTGACTTATTCATTTATTGGTATCAGGGATTGAAACCAGGGGCACTTAATCACTGAGCCACTTCCACTGCCCGTTTTTATTTTGAGACAGTCTCACTAAATTGCTCAGGGCCTCACTCACTTTGAACTTGTGATCCTCCTGCCTCAGCTTCCTGAGCCACTGGGATTACAAGCATGTGCCACCACACCTAGCCAGCTTGTAAACAAACATCCCAAAATAATCAAGCAAGAACTGACATAACTTAAGGGAAAATAGAAAGTAAAATTGCTGGTCTTTACTATCTATTTTTCAATAATGGACAGAATATGCAGAAAAATCAACAAGAAAACAGAAGATTTAAACAATGTTATAAACCAATTTGACCTAACAGACATCTATAAAACATTCTACCAACAAAAAATACAGAATCTACTTGTTTTAGTCACCTTTTCTCGCTGCTGTGACTAAAGGACCCAACCAGAACAACTGTAAAAGAGGAAAGCTTTATTTAGGGGCTGCTCACAGTTTCAGAGGTCTCAAACCATAGATAGACGGCTTTATTCCTCAGGTCTCCAAGTGAGGCAGAACAACACGAAGGAAGAACATGGTGATCAGAAAGCAGAGAGAGACTCCATCCACTTGCCAGATACAAAATATATACCCAAAAGCCACACCCCCAATGCCCACCTCCTCCTGCCACACCCTACCAGCCTCCAGTTACCACTCAGTTAATAACTATCAGAGGATTAATTCACTGATTTGAGATAAGGCTCTCAAAACCCAATCATTTCTCCTTTGAACCTTCTTGTATTGTCTCACACGTGAGTTTCGGGGGGACACCTCACATCCAAACCATAACACTACTCTTCTATTTTTTTTAAATTCTGTGTAATATTGTTGTTATATTTCTTTAAATACATATCCCTAACAAAACTGCACCTTCATTTTTCTTTTGGGAGAAAATGACAAGTTGATCACAAAAGTCACATGGAAATGCAAGACATACAAAATAACCAAAACAATCATAAAATATTTTTGGAATTTTTAAGACATTTTCAATTTCAAAATTTACTACAAAATGGGCTGAGATTGTGGCTCAGTGGTGGAGTGCTTGACACATGTGAGGCACTGGGTTCAATCTTCAATATCACATAAAAATGAATAAATAAAATAAAAGTACTATTGTCCACCCACAACTAAAAACATCTTTAATAAAACATATTACAAAATTACAATAATTTAAGACAGCCCAGGGCTGTCATAATGAAAAACACATAAATGAATGGAACAGACCAAGATGGAAATAAACATATTCACGATCAAGTTATTTCCCATAATGGTGCCAAGAATATTCAGCCAACAAAAATGGAGCCTTTTCAGCAAACAGTACTGGGACAAATGAATATCCACCTACAAAATAATGAAGTTAGAACAATACATCCCCAAATTATACAAACAGTCCCTATGTGCATATATGACTACACAACAGGTGTAATTCTACATCATGTACAACCAGAAGAATGAGAAATTATACTCCATTAATGTATAATGTGTCAAAGTGCATTCTATTGCCATGTATAACTAATTAGCAAATTTTACAAAAAGAAAATGAAAAGACAGCCTTGGGAATATGACAAAGTGTTTGTAAACTAAATAGCTGAAAAGGGACTTGTATCTAGAATTACACTTGTGAATACTTACAAAAAGTTAACTGGGACAATTGGATACATATAGGCAAAACAGAAGTTGGTCCCTTAATGTACATCATATGAAAAAGCATGGTTCAACATGCAAAAGCATGGTTCAACATGCAAAAATTGATCAACATAATATACCACATAACAAAATGAAAGAAGAAAACCACATGCTCATCTCAATGCAGAAAAAACATGTGACAAAATTCAATACCCTGTCATGAGAAAACAACTCAGTAAGCTAGGAATAGAGGATATTATCTTAACATAATAAAGAGCATATATGAAAAACTCATAGGTAGACATTTAAATGGTGCAGCCACTATGGAAAACAGTATGATGATTTCTCAAAAAATTAAAAATAGAATTATTAGATGATTTGGCTGTTCTTCTTTTAAATATATACACAAATGAATTAAAAGCCAGGTCTCAAAAGATGTTTGTACACCCACATTCATAGCAGTACTATTCATAACAGTCAAAAGATGGAAACAAACCAAGAGTTCATTGAATGTAAAAGCAAAATGGAATATTATTTGGTCTTAAAAAGGAAGAAAAATCTGCAAATCAGACTAATCTTGACAGTTATGCTCAATAAAATATAACAATCACAAAATGACAAACACTGTGTTTCCACTTATATGAGGTATCTAGTGTAGTCAAAAGCAGAAACAGAACAGGAAATAAAGTTTTTCTTTAGACATGAAGAGAATTTCAGAGAAGGATGCTAGTGATGGTTCCATAACCAAATGAATGTTTCTAACATCAGGAAACTGTACAGTTAAAAATTAAGATGGTAAATTTCATTGTATGCATTTTATTACAATTAACAGTGATTTTAAAATGTTAATATATAAAAAGGTGATATATGTTTGCATAGTTAATAAATGTTCTTTCAGACTTGTGTCAGTAAGTTAATTAGTGAAGCTGTTATTATATTTATTTTAGTAGAATTTGTGATATTAGCTTTCCATCATTTGTGATCTTATCTCCTATTCTAAATAAACATAATCAATGGAGTTCTCCCTTTGTTAACTTTTACAGAATGTGTATCGATTTCCAAAAGTTCTAGTGAAATTTAAGATGGAAAGATAAGACTAGTTAATTTGAGAGAAAAAGTGGTCCTTAATTTTCTTATGAACATATATCAGTAAAAGTCTAGAAATGGGAGAGGGTCAAAATTAAGACAAAATAAACTTAAATACTGCTTAATATGTCATATTTATTCCAAAAAAACAAGTTTATATTGCAGGAGAAAGGATAAAAATTTCAAGAATTAATTTAATAGCACATTACCCCTAGAGGGCAGCATACCACTTTTTAAATTTCAGTACCTAAAATGTCTAATACTAGTCTTCAACACCAGAAATTTCTTCTACTTATCACATATACTGGGCTTTAAAATTAGAATTTAAAAACACATACAGTGTCTTAGGAACACATACCCAATGCTCCCAACCTATTTTTATATATAGTTTATAGAGAGATATTAACTTTATTTCTAAAGATGACAAAACAGGCTTACAGAGGTGACATACCCTCTCAATATCACACTGCTAGAAAGTGCAAGATCTAGTGTACCAGACAGCAGAGGCTGCAATTATACTACTATACCTCAAATATTTATTACGCATCCACTTGTTGTAAGCACTATGCTAAGCCTGGGGACCTACTATAGTTAATGTATTAGCTAAGGCAAGACAAAGAACTTGAAAAACAACTTGGAATTTTTTAAAGTGATACATAAATGTCAGACAACATTACTTCTGATAGTAGTATTACTATTAGAATAATAAAATCTTAAATACTAATACTATTAATTAATATGAATACTTAAGCATTAAAGTCTTGTCAAATGTATTTTTCCTTTATAAGATTGTTAAGCCCCTTAGAGACAGAAATCATGTACTGTCTTAGCACCTAGAACTGAGCTTTGTATCAGTATCAACTCTCTTTCAGTCAGGGTAATTTCCTAAATGGGTTTCTAGAACACTAGCAGCCATGTTTGATTGCCCAGGGAAGAAACTGGCAATTCCTTTAGGAAAACTTACCACCAGCCCAGGAAAAGACTTAAAATTCTAAAGCCTACAGGCCACCATGAGAAGTTTTCTACCAGCCTTTTGGCATCTCTTCACCAGTGCACCACACAGTGTCTTCTAAAGTATATCAAAGTACCCTCTAAATTTTTAAGAGTTAAGCTAGCACTTAAGTGCCCAACAGAATGTCAACTAGGACTAGGTGAGTGGCAGCTCTCAAATTACCTGTGTTGAAGAGTCATTTTTTTAATTTTTGCAGGGTTGGGGATCAAACATGCTAGATAGCACTCAACCACTGAGCTGTATCCCCAGCCCAGTATTTTCCATTTTCAATCGGCATGTGGCAGATTGCATTTTCCATAAATGGCAGCAACAATATTTCTAGACTTTTGTCACTACATCAAGAAGTAGAATTTATGTCTCTTCTACCATAAATTTGGGCCATCATTTCTGGCTACTTCAAAGAGTAAGAGTACAGCAGAAATAACAGTGACTTTGGAGTCTAGGTCATAAAAGATGATACAATTTTCACCTGGATTTGCCTGGGGATGATTATCCCTGGAACCCAGTCACCAATCTCTGAGGATGCACAGGCCACATGTGAAAAGGAACTGAGGTCCCAAGACCTCTGACCTATTAAGAGTCACAGATGAGGGGGTTGGGGGGTTGGGGCTCAGCAGTAGCACTAGCATGTGCGAGGCCCTGGGCTTGATCATCAGCACTACAAAATAAATAAATAAATAAAGGTTTTGTGTCCAACTACAACTAAAAAATAAATATTTTTTATTTATTTTAAAAAAGAGTCACAGATGACAGACAGCACCAATTTGCCAGTTTCGTGAGTGAGCCAATTTCAACTGAGCCGCCCAAGCTGATTCTTCATGGAGAAGAGACAAGTTTTCCTAGCCAACCCCTGACCAAAACACAGATTCATGAACAAAATTAATGACTGCCAATTGTTTTACACCACCAGGTTTTAAGATAGTTTGTTACTTAGCAGCAGGCAACTAGAACAAAGATCAGTAAGTACTTTGTAAATATAGTAAGTACTTTTACAAATAGAAAACTAAAAATGTAAAAGATATACAAAATATTGGTCCCAGTTTTTTATTAGATATAAAGAAAGCAAAGTCTATCAATCGTTTAAAAAGTTTCTAAATACTTAATTACTGTACTTATTTCCTCACAACCAATAGACTGGCACCAATTCACAGATAATCCTTAGACGAGCATTGTTACAGATTACATTAAGGAGAAGCATAATTTGACTGAAGTGGTATTAAAGTATCTAAGAAATAAGCAAGGAAAGATAGTTTTACTAGGGATGGGGGGTTATAATTCAGTTGTAAAGCACTAGTCTAGCATGCTCAAGGCCCTGGATTTGATCTCCAGCACCACAAAAAGAAAAAGAGGGGTGGGGTGCTCGTACTACGCAAGCATTTTTTAAAGTTTACAAATCAATTCATTAATTAATCTGAGTAAAAGTGTCCTGATACGTGACAGAATACATCTATCTCTTTGATTCCATACTTTATGATAACATCTGATTTCTCACTTTCTCTTCTTTCTCATAAGACATACTCAAGAAGCATACATGGCAAAATTTTAACACCACCTGATTCTTGGTAGCAAATATATAAATGTTCATCATATCTTTTTTAAAAAACTTTTTTGTAGTTGTAAATAAACAGAATGCCTTTATTTTAGTGTTCATTTTTTTAATGTAGTGCTAAGGCTTGAACCCAGTACCTCACACACGATAGGCAAGCGCTCTGCCACCGAGCTACAGCCCAGCCCATATGTATTATATTTTTTTAACTTTATTTATTTATTTATTTATTTATTTATTTTTATGTGGTGCTGAAGATCAAACCATGGCCTTGCACGTGTGAGGTGAGTGCTCTACTGCTGATCCATAACCCCAGCCCCTGTAATATATTTTTTGTGTTTGAAAGTTTTTAAAACAAAGTTGAGAAAAATAATTAAAATTTAAAATTTCTTCCTAAAATGCACATGGATTACAATTTGCACTAATTATCTGTGGAACCCAAAATAATAAAGTATGTGCGGAGTGTACAAGTCTACTATGCCATTAATTTTACCTAAGATTAACATATTAGCAGTTAATAAAGTACTCATATGCCTGTAAACCACTTAAGTTTTTCTGTTGTTGCTCCTATTTTTTCCTGGTACTGGAGACTGAACCCAGGGGCAATTTACCATTGAGTTATATATGGCCAGTCCTGTTTTAAAATTTTGAGACATGGTCTTGCTAAGTGGCTCTGCCTTAGACTCCCAAACTGCTGGAATTATAGGTGTGCGCCACCATGCCTTGCTCACGTAAGTATCCAAAGATGACCTTTATCAGTGTTTTTCTCATGTCAGTGGGTATCAGAATCACTTGAGGGCATTTTGAAATACACAGATTTCTGGGAATCATTTCCAGATTCTGTAATACTTTCAACAAGTCCTACAAATGATATTTAATGTGGATAGTTTATGAACCATACCTTTTTTTTTTTTTTTTAATGGTACTAGGGATTGAATCCAGAGTCATTCTGTCACTGAGCTACATCCCCACTCTGTTTTTTTGAGACAGGGTGTCACTAAGCTGCCCAGGATAGCCTAGAACTTGTGATCCTCCTGCCTCTACCTTCCAAGTAGCTGGGATTACACACCAGGCCCACACTTTGATTAACAATAACGTAGAGTAGTGATTATTTGGGCCTCTGAGGAACATTTAACAATGTCTGAGACATTTTTGTTTATCACAACAGGGTAGGGCAGGGTGTGTTACTGGCATCTAATAGGTAGAGGCCACTGATGCTATTAAAAATTATACAATTCACAAGACAGCATCCCCAACCAACACAACAAAGAATTATGTGATCCAAAATGTCTACAATGTCAAAGATGAACCACTCCATCTAGACAGTCCTTTTTCTTTAACAAATTACCAAAAGAAGCTTAATGATGCCTTTCCACCACTCAATATCATAAAGCATAGCAAATGAAAAGAATGAGTCATGCAGACTATCATTAGAAATTTTGTTTTGGTTTTGATGGCACAGACACTCCTCCCATCAGGAGTTAGGGAGTTTATGTCATCTCTCTTGAAGGGGGAGGTGACTGTGAGGACCAACAGAGTCTAGATCTGAAGGTATACCACTTTTAGGATGACATCAGAAAAACCTTTAACTTCCTTCTGGCTCTCTTGGAAGTCATTCTCAGGATACATCCTTTCAGAATCCAGCTAACAGGCTGTAAGAAATCCAAGCTATACAAACAGACCATACCGACAGCTTGAGTTGAGCCCATCCTTCAGTCATGAGACACAGGAATGAGCAATCCTGAAAATCAATTTTCCAGCCCCCTAAGTGTTCCAATCCCTAGCCAGTCCCAGCTGAGCAAGAAGATACTGTGGGGCAGAAAAGAACCGTTGCTCCTGGGCCTCATCTGAATTCCTCACTCACAGTCTATAAAAATAAAATGGTGAGATTTTTTTTTTTTTGGTTGTGCTGGGGATTGAACCCAGGGCCTTGTGCATTCAAGGCAAGCACTCTACTAACTGAGCTATATCCCCAGCCCAAAGGAAGGACAGCAGAATACAACAGACACTAGTATTGCTGTATGTATAAACGTGGCTATATAACCAATGTGATCCTGCAATCTGTACACGTGGAAAAATGAGAATTCATACCCCATTTGAATCAAATGTGACATATCATTGTATTGTCTTGAGCAACTAATAAAAAATAAATAAATAACTAAATAAATAAAATGGTGATTGGTTTATGTTATTAAGTGTTGACATGGTTTGCTAGACGGTAATAACTGGATCATTTCTCATTTTATCAATACTCAAAACTATGACAATCCACTGTTTTAATTGACTCAAAAGGATTAAGTGTCTTGCCTAAGGTTACACAGGCAAAAGAGTAGCACTTGAATCCAGATCTATTTATTCACAAAAAGAATCCTGTTTCCGGGCTAGGGATATAGCTCAGTTGGTAGAGTGCTTGCCTTGCATGCACAAGGTCCTGGATTTAATCCCCAGCACCACCAAAAAAAAAAAAAAAAAAAAGCTGTTTCCACTATGTCATAATGATGTCTACTACTTCCCATGCTAAAATTATTTTTATTGTCCTTTTTAAGTCATCCATGGAAAAAAATTAAATTAAAGATATTACTGAAAAAAAGATACCACTAATTTGCAAATCTTAAATCTGATTTATCACATGATTTGTTCTATTGTTTCCTCAATCTCCCCAACTCAACTCTACTCCCAGGAAAATTTAAAGGGGAAAAGAAGTCACAGCCAAATATCCTGAAATGTGTTGTTAAAGTAAGGACAGAGAGAATAATTCACTGCTCATATGTGTGAAGTGTTTTGAGGCAGGATCTAGCTAAATCACCCAGGCTGGTCTCAAACTTGGGATCTGTCTTCATAAACCTCCAGAGTAGCTGGGATTACAGGTCTGTGCCACTATACCCAACTTGTGATAGTGATATTAACAGAAAAAAAGATTACAGGCTTACTGAGAATCAGTATCCGAGTTTTGTTGTTTAATTTTTTTAATTAGCACGGCCCATTTTCCCCAACCTCTCCCAACAGCTTCCTAAGTCAATAACCAAATGAAAAATGTCCTATTACAAAAATGAATAAATGCAAATGAATGGACAAAGCAGTAAAATAGGGCATCCATTCAGTCAATTATTAAGGTCTCAAAATACAAAAATTTCTGTTACTATGCTGTACTCATCTGGAATTTAGCAAAGAAAGGGTTTTCAAAGCCTAAGGCAGAGGTCTTTGTTTCCCATTAAAAATTGCTGTTACATTGTAACTAAACACTTGGTAAGCCACTGACACACAGTGAATTTTAGCATTCTAATTCTGTTTCTAACTTTGACTATCTTGAGACCATCACTCCATTTTTCTGAGCCTCCATTTCTTCATCTGTAAAAGAACAGAACTTTTGTTCACCTACTGTTTATACTGTCTTATATTGTAGACATGTCATGACTAGGCATTTGAAATGTGGCTCATATGACTTAAGATTTTTTTCAGTGCTGGAGAATAAACCCAGGGCCTTACACATGATAGGCAAGCACTATACACCTGAGCTATTCCCTCAGCCAAGAATTTTTAAAATTAAGTTAAACTTCAATGGCCACATTAGACTAGCGTTTACCCTATGGGGCAGTACAGGATTACATAATCTCTTAGTACTCTTCCAATTCTAAAATTTAATCATTTCTAATTTCCAACATTTAAAAAAACATCCTTTGAGAACTGAGTAAATAAATGAACCTAACTATATATCAGATAGATATCACCACCACACAGAGTGGAAAATGATCCTAGTAATTGTTTGTTTGTTTTGTTTTTGTTTTTAGTTTATTGTGTAATTGTAGATGGACAGCATGCCTTTGTTTATTTTTATGTGGTGCTGAGGATCAAACCCAGCGCCTCACACATTCTAGGCAAGTGCTCTGCTACTAAGCTACAGCCCCAGCCCTGATCCTAGTAATTGGTAAGCACAGTATTCTTCACCAGGATAAACAAACTTCTGGTAAGGAGCCAGGTTAAAAAAAAAAATTAGCTTTTACAAACCATATAATCTCTGTTGCAACTACTATCTTTGTAGCTTGAAATCAGCCATAAACAACATAAACAAATGAGCATGGCGTACTCCAACAAAACTCTACCAATACTTAATCTGAATTTCATATCATTCTCACTGGTCACAAAATAGTCTTTTGATTTTTTTTTTTTTTTCATTTAAAAATGTAAAAGCAGGGGCTGGGTATGTGGCTCAAGCGGTAGCAAGCTCGCCTGGCATGTGTACGGCCCCGGTTCGATCCTCAAGCACCACGTACAAACAAAGATGTTGTGTCCGCTGAAAAAACTAAAAAAAAAAAAAAAAAAAAAAAAAAAAATATTAAAATTCTCTCTCTCTCTCTTAAAAAAAAAAAAAAATGTAAAAGCATGCTATTTCATAGGCCATACAAAATCAGGTAGTGATTTGCCTGCCTCTACTCTTGTCTGTATATCCACAGAAGAATATATTTAAGGATAAACCAAAAAAAAAAAAAGAAAAACACAAAAAAAACTTAAATTTACTCAGTAGGTTTGTTGTCAATGTTGTCTTTTTTTTTTTTTTTTGGACATTTCTTGCACATTATTACCCAAAGTACATGAATAAAGACATGAATTGGTGTGAATTTACTTTGCATACAACCAGAGATATGAAAAATTGTGCTCTATATGTGGAATAAGAATTGTAAGGCATTCTGCTGTCATACATAAATTTTAAAAAGTTATTTAAAAAGAGAGACAGACAGACAGACAGACAGACAGGATCTGGCTATCTTGCTCAGACTGGCCTTGAACTATTCTTTGGCTCATGAGATCCTCCTGCCTCAGCCTGGGCCGATTAGATGAGTGCCATCATGCCCCACCCTCAGTAACAGTTTTGAACCATTCTGAAACTATTTTGTGTGTATTATATAAATGAACAAATGAAAAATGTTAATATCACCAGGAACCTCACTAGCTGGAGGAGATTAAGAAGTTAGATCCCATGGCATGGGAGATAAGGTATTGTTTGATGACAGGATTCCATCATTTTTTAAAAGTAGCCTTGCCACCTCCACCTCTGCCCACTATTTGAACCTAAAAGGAAAAAAGCTCCCAAAACACCAAGCATATCTAATCCCTTATATTATTCTACCCACTAGAAGAATTAAGACTCTAGGACAAACTACTGATCCCAGAGATGGAACAAGGAAAATATAAGATGAGGGTAAAATATCTGTGCCAGTAAATGAAGCCCTCAAACTCTAAAGAGGACAAGTCAAAGAATAAGTCTAATGGGACTCCTACTAGCTAAACATAAATCAATTTAAGTTCCAAAATAAATAAGAATAGATTATGATACTCTAAAAACAAGAATTAATAGGTCCAACTTACACTTTTTTTTTAACTGGGAGGAATAACTCTTCTTTGTATAAAAATGTCTAGTGATGAAACAGAAGAAATTGGAGAAATAGAAAATTGCTACTTTACAATTACCATAACTGATTTGGGGAAGACTCATAAATGAATACTAAAATCACTGGGCAAAAGTTTATTTGGGAAACAAGGTACACAACCTGAAAGTGTTACCCCACAGATTATTATTAATGGAGAAACCTATCAAAGCCTACCTTAACCAAATGATCAAATTCAACATCATCCTAATATCAAACACTGAGAACAAAACATCTATGCAGTATTCTTGCCAAAATGTTTAACCCAAATCTAATGATGAGAAAACTAAATGAAACATCTGTCACTAAACTAATTTAGCTTGTTGCTGTCTAAATCTAAATTGAAGGACAATCTACAAAACAACTTATCTAGATCTTAAAAAATCTAGATCTTAAGTATGTGCAGGAGATGTACAAGAAGGCTGGGGAAGAGCTATGGGTTAAAACATCCAAGTTGACCTAACAACCAAAGTAATGTACAATCCTTAATCCAATCATGGATTGGGGGAGAGAGGGCATAAAGAAGTTGCTTGAACAACTGGAGAAATTTAGATATCGATTGTATTTCAGATACCAGCATGTGTCAATGCAAAACTTCTTGAGTATGATTTTGTGGTTATATGGGAAAATGTGTTTTTTCCTAGAAGATTCATGTTTGCATGCTAAAACATTTGGATAAAGTGTTATTATGATCATGATGACTACAATTCCCAAACAGAAAATTTAAAAGTATATACAGAGAGATAAAGCAAAGTAGCAACTAGTAAAATTATATAAAGGGTATATGGATGTTCAATATGTGATTCTTGCTACTTTTCCACAGGTCTGAAGTTTTTAAAAATAAAAAGATGTGAGGAAAGAGAAAACATTCCTTTCAAATTATGTTTTTACATTTAACAAAGTATACACAATAAATTCATTGTTATCCAAAATAATCAAGCAATTAGCAATTAGTCACTCAAAAAGTTTTCTGGATAGCTGACTTTTTTTTTTNNNTTTTTTTTCTTTTTATTGGTGGGGGGGGGATACCAGGGATTGAACTCAGAGGCACTCAACCACTGAGCCACATCCCCAGCCCTATTTTTGTGTTTTATTTAGAGACTGGGTGTGAGCTGCTGAACACCTCACTTTTGCTGAGGCTGGCCTTGAACTTGCAATCTTCCCGTTCCGGCCTCCTGAGCCACAGGCATGTGCATCAGCACATGGATAGCTGATAATTCTTTACCCTTATTTATTTATTTATTAGTTGTTTAATCTACAACTAATAAATAAACAAAATGCCTTTGTTTATTTTATGTGGTACTGAGAATCGAATCCAGTACCTCACACGTGATAGGCAAGTGCTCTACCACTGAGCTCCACTAAACTAAACCTGGCAACGTAAAACAGAATGGGCCAGATTCCCTAAGGACAGCACTATTAAAACTATGAGCTATAAAACTGATATCCTGTAGAAGAAAATAAATAAATAATGCTGTAAGTTTGTTCTAAAATTTCTCTCTAGACTTACATGTACCAAACCTAGTTATATAGTAGTTCTTATGCAACACCTTAAATAAAAGCTTCTTATTTAAGAAATGGTGTACCACAAGCCAGGCACATTCCTGTGATTCCAACAACTAAGGAGGTTGAGGCAGTAGGACCCTAAGTCTGAGAGGCCAGCTGGACAACTGAGAAAGACCTTTTCTGAAAATAAAAAAAAAAAGGGGGGGGGGGAGTAGTAAACTGCCTCTAGGTTCAAAGCCCAATAATGGGGGAAGGGGGAATAGAAGTCATATAGTCTAAGAAAAAAGCATCCCATGTTAAGCATGTTCAATCACCTGACACCTGCATGCACAGCACTGAACCTGCACACTGATTCACTGACATACAAACAGCATTTTCTAAATGTCCTTTGTGTAATCCTCTACTCAACTGTTACTGACTGCTAAATATTGTCAAATAGATTTGATATTCATTAACTGTATTTTAAATATAAGAAACTAATTTGTACCACTTTTTGCATCAAATTTATTTACCAGAGGCTTTTCCTTTTTTTGCTATTTAATCTTTGACAATTCATCATATTTATATACTATAGCATTTAAAATACTCTGTGAGAGGAAGTGACAGAGAAACAAAGAGACAAAGACCCACAGACTCAAAACCCACAAACCCTGAAATGAGTTACCTAAATCTGTACATTCAAAACACCAGTTTATGCATATAAATATGTGAGCAGCTCTTAACTAGCAGGCACAGTACTAGATGCTGGAGATATAAATATGCATACATCTAGATCTCTAGCCTCAGGAGGCTCACAGTCTTGACAGGGAAAGAAACTACATAAATCAGTGAACTTTGGTTCTTTAGTTCCTTCTATATTAGATTCCGATAAAGCCTATCTTTTATAAGTACCACTAATGAGAATATTCTTTATTATTCTTGTCTTAAAAAAGGTATCATCTTTCAAGTTTTGTTGTTCCTCTCTTCTTCAGAAGAAATTTTCTTATTTGCCGCAGTCTGGCTGGGCACAATTCAGGAGCCACTTGTCAAAAGAAACTAACTTTATTTTTAGAACCACACACGCCAAACAAAACAGCTCCTCAGGAAAAACCCTCAGAGCCCAACTGCCACCACTGGCTTCCCACAAACCTCTCAACCTCTCCCCTCCTCCTGCTCTTGAGGCCGATTGGCTGGGTCAACCGGGTGGAGCCAAAAAAGTCCCCCAATGAGCAGCTCCGTGGTCTGAAAGGGCAGGGAAACAGCCCAATGAGCATCACCGCAGAGGAGCCAATCAGCTAGAAGTTGATGGGGCCACTGTAAGCCAATCATCAGCTGGCAGTCTGAAAGTTTGCTGGGGCCCCTTGGGCTGTGGCTCTCAACACTTATTAATTATGGATTTTATCTTTTTTCTTTTCATTTCTTCTTCTTCTTTTTTTTTTGGTACTGGTACTGGGGATTAATCCAGGGACACCTTACCACTGAGCTACATCCCTAGCCTTGAACTTGTAATCTACCTGCCTCAGTTTCCTGGGTTGCTGGGATTACAGGCATGCACTACAGTACCTAACTAACTATGGCTTTAATGTAGAGATGTAACACTGAATGACATAAAAGGATTGTAAGCAAAGTCATCTCCTTTATAAATAGATGTGCTTTCAAGTTGTGGCATTTTTTGATATGGTAGATACAAAAAACCTCAGAGTATATCCCAAGCATACTACTGTGTTATCAAATAAACAGTTAATATCTACAATATAAATTGGTAACAAAACTTACTAAGACACTAACAGATAAATGAACAATGAATTTGAAGAATATATGTAAAAAGTGAAACTGGAACATGAAAAGAATAAGTTCAACCGCTTTATCCTAAAAAAAAAAATATATATATATATATATACCTTATATTGAGTAACCTTCTTGGTTAGTTCTAGACAGCACCATACAATTTCATTAGAGAACTTAAAGAAGGTATACTATTAAGTGAGATAAATGAAGACTAAACAGCTTCACATCTGTTAGGTCAAATCTGGCACTAAGTGAATAAAAAAAAAATTTTTAGAGATTTGAAATTTCATAAAAAGAAATGTTGACCTATACAAATTTTTTTAAATGATTGTGTGAACACAGATCAAAACCCATAAAAATGGACAGATGTAAGGTGGATCACATTATCAGAATCACCTGCAACAATTTTTCCAAGTCACAAAACGCTTCTCAGAGAAGATACCCCATTTCCTAGTACTTCTGTAGTAAGCGACTGTAACTGACTGTTGTTGGACTGGAAAAAGAAAAGATAAGTGGGACACGTAAATAAACCAAGTAGAGATTTCATTACAATGCAAATAAAACAATTCAAGAATCTCTGAAGTCTATAATGATATTTGCTTCTATACAATAAAGAAATATCTAAAAAAGAAACCGGCAAAAATGACACTAACATTATTTTCATTTTTTGTTTCATTACTGGGAATTGAACCAAAGATACTCCACCACTGAGTTACATCCCTAGCCCTTTTCTTCTTTTTTGTACCAGGGACTGAATCTAGAGGCACTTAACCACTGAGCCACACCCCCAGCCCTTCTTTATATCTTTATTTAGAGACAAGGTCTCACTGAGTTACTTAGGACCTGGCTAAATTGCTGAGGCAGGCTTTGAACTCGCAATCCTTCTGCCTCAGCCTCCCAAGCCACTGGAATGACAGGCATGTGCCACCATACCTGGCTCCTGGCTCCTTTTCATTTTTTATTTTGAGATGGAGGGCTCACTAAGTTACTGAGGCTTGCCTTGACATTGCAATCTGCCTGCCTCAGCCTCCTTGAGTAGCTGAGATTGCAGGAGTGAACCACTGTGCCCACCTTCAACATTACTTATAAAATTGGTATTTTTCAAATAATTCTGAACTCCTTGGAAAATCCCTTCATTTGTTTCACAGGCAGATGAAGAGATAATAGAAAATTTTGATCAAATATGCATGTCAGATCACACTGGCTACACTAGGAAATTAGAAAGGTCTAAACTAATGGTCAAATGCACTTTTATGGAAACTAATATAAAACTCCAAGATAAGATTTAACATTGGGCTGGGGTTGCTTAGTTGGTAGAGCACTTACCTAGCACGTGAGAGGCACTGGGTTTGATCCTCAGCACCACATTAAAAGATAAAATAAAGGTATTGGGTTCATCTACTACAAAAAACTTTTTTTAAAAAAAGATTTAACATAAAAAAATGTTAAATCATCCCAAATAATTTTGCAAATTTTGCTCAAGCTTCACAAAGCTTGATAAACTGAAAAGCAAGTGGTGACAGGGCTAAGCAGGGGAAATTAGAGAAGAAAACAAAACAAAACAAAAAACCCTTAAGAGTAATGATGAGTGGCAATACAGACAGGCAATTAGAAATGCCTATCGGCAGGGATCCAGAGAAGTGGGCTTTAGTGTCACAGAGGTCAGGTAAGCAGGTGGCATCCCAGCAATCAGGAACAATGCAACAGGGAAACATGGCAGCAGGCAACATGTCTGATTATGTGGCTCTTGATGTAAGGTATACAGTAGATTAATAGAGAGCTCCGGCTTTAAGGCTAAAGTTCAAGAATTCAAAAATATGACATTATAACACAGAAAACAAGGGCAGTAGCAGAATAGGTACAGATTCTAGACTCAAACCTACTTTTAAAA
This sequence comes from Marmota marmota marmota, assembly GCF_001458135.2. Classification (NCBI taxonomy): domain Eukaryota; kingdom Metazoa; phylum Chordata; class Mammalia; order Rodentia; family Sciuridae; genus Marmota; species Marmota marmota. The sequence goes on from NW_026000021.1 coordinate 526,152, forward strand.
CTTCCAAGGGCTGAGGCTATAGCTCAGCTGATAGAATGCTTGCTTCGAATGCACAAGGACCTGGGTTCAAGCCCTAGCACCACAAAACAAACAAACAAAAAAACCCAAAAAAGCAAACAAACAACAACAACAACAACAACAAAAAACCCTCAACCTGACATTTTTAAGCTGTAAAAGTCTGGACAACTCTATTTTTTGAGTTTAATTTCTTCATCTGTAAAACCAGACTACCACCACCTACTCCATAGGGTTACTGAGGTAATTAAATTAAATATTATATTTAAAAACAACCAGTAGAGTTTAACAAATATTAGTTTTATCCCTTTTTCTTTTGCTACCATTTTTTCATGTAAGCAACTGAAATAAGGAGGATAGAGTCTGGCTTAGCCACAAAGTTTAAAAGGTTGGTCCCACGAGGCATTAGAGGACTTCAGGTACACAAAGTCGAGCAAACCATTAATGCACAATGCCTCATGGGAGCCCAATTCAGACAGAAAAGAAGTTAAAGCAAATAAGTTACACAGGAGAAGAATAAAAGAATCCAAGTATAGTAAGAGCTTAAATATTCAAAACAAGTTAGCTTAACAGTATATCTAAGGCTGAGGTTGTGGCTCAGTGGTAGAGCAACTTGCCTAGCATGTGTGAGGCACTGGGTTTGATCCTCAGCACCACATAAAAATAGATAGATAGATAGATAAAACAAAGGTATTGTGTCCATCTACAACTAAAAATATTTTTTTAAAAACAACATATCAAAACAACAACAACAACATATCTACACAATAGAGTATGTCACTATATTGGATGGAAGAAAGGTTGGGAGTTCTCTAACACTAAAGTCAAATGATCTCCAAGGTATATTTAAATGAAAAAACATATATGTTTATAAAACATTAACATAGTAAGCTACTTTGAATGTGGAAAGGTAAACTAGACAAATACTGATTATAAACTAAACAACTTTTTATGAAATTTGACCATAAAGGGAAGAAGGACTTTCCTGGATTATGGAGGATGAGGAGATAGCATCAAGAAAAATATCACTTATTTTTCTTTTTAATGATACATACATCTTATCATTTTTTAAGATTAAGGGACAGAAATTATAGTGGTTATTTGAAAGATGGTTAAACAAAATCATATAGCAATACTTGCTATCAAAATAATTGCCCTGAATGAATTTTAGAAGGTATCTGGGATAACTCCCTACCCTCCTTTCAAATTATTGCCATCTTATTGTGGGTTTTGGAGTTGTCAAAATGTCATTGTAGCTGGGCATGGTCGCGCACACCTGAAATTCCAGCAATTTGGGAGGCCAAGGCACTGCCTTTATGATGTCCCACAGATTTTGTTATGTTTTATCACTATTCTCATCATTTACATCTCTATTTTTTTATTTCATCTTTGATTTATTCTGTTATCCATTCATCATTCAATAATGTTTATTTAGTCTCCAGGTGTTACAATAGCTTATATTTTTTATTCTCTCATTGATTTCTAATTTTATTTCATTATGATCTGATAGGATGGAGGGTATTAGCTCTATGTTTTTGTATTTGCTATGAGTCATTTTGTGGCATAAGATATGGTCTATTTTAGAGCAGGATCCATGTGCTGCTGAGAAGTGTACTTGCTCATTGATAGATGAATATTCTATATATGTCTGTTAAGCCTAAATTATTGATTAGTGTTATTTATATCTAGAGTTCTTTATTCAGTTTTTGTTTGGAAGATCTATCCCATAGTGAGAGAGGTGTGTTATTAAAGTCACCCAGCATTACTGTGTTGTGGTCTATCTGGTTCTCAAAATTTAGAATGGTTTGTTTGATGTACAGAGATGTTCCACTGTTTGTGGCATAAATATTTATGATTGTTATGTCTTGTTGATGTGTAATTCCCTCAAGCAGTATGAAATGGGCTTCTTTGTCCCTTCTGATTAACTTTGGCTTAAAGTCCTCTTTATCTGATATGAGGATAGAAAACCCTGCATGTGAGTGATATGTTTTTTTCCCATCCTTTCACCTTCATTCTGTAGATGTCTTTGCCTATGAGATAAGCCTCCTGTAGACAGCATATTATTGGTTCCTGTTTTTAATCCAATCTTCCAGTCTGTGTCTTTCGATTGATGAGTTTAAGATTATTATTGAGCTACGATTTGTGTTGCCATTTTGGTTTACTTATGGTTTTTAATTTGTCTTAGTTTCTCCTTCGATTGACATTTCTTTAGCATTGTTCATCTCTGGTGGTTTTCACTTTTTTTCCCCCCTCACTTCATTCTCATGGAATATTTTGTTGAGAATATTCTGTAGTACAGGCTTTCTAGTTGCAAATTCTTTTAACTTTTGTTTATCATGGAGGGTTTTTATTTCATTTTCAAATCTGAAACAATTCTGCTGGATAAAAAATTCTTGGTTGGCATCCATTTTCTTTCTGAGTTTGAAATATATTATTCCAGTACCTCCTAGCTTTGAGGGTCTGGGTTGAGAAATCAGTTGAGATCTGAATTGGTTTCCCCCTATATGTCATTTGAATTTTTTCTCTCAGGGCCTTTAAGATTTTATCTTTATTCTCTGTGTTAGTCATTCTCATTATAATGTGTCTGCTGTAATTTTGTACATTTGGGATTCTGTAAGCCTTTTGTATTTGATTTTACATTTCCTTCTTTAGGTTTGGGAAATTTTCCAATATTATATCATTGAAAAGACTGCGCATTCCTTTAGTTCGCATCTCTGTTCCTTCATCTATCCCAATAACTCTTAAATTTGGTCTTTTCATATAATCCCATAATTCTTGTTTGGATGTCTGTTCATGGTTTCTTACCATCTTTTCTCTGCATGGTCAACTCTATTTTCAAGATTATATCTTTTATCTTCATGGCCTGAGGTTCTATATTCCAAGAGGTCTAGTTTGTTGGTGATGCCTTCCATTGTTTGGTTTATTGACACCTTCATTTCAAGGACTTCTGCTTGGTTTTTTTTTCACAATCTCTCTGTATTGAAGCGATCCTTCACTTCCTGTGTTTTTTCTTTCATTTCTTATACTATCCTTTTTTTCGCAGATCTGTTTAACTATGTACATTCTAAACTCCCTCTCTGACATTTCTTCTACTGTGTTGTCAGTGGATTCTGTCCCTGGAGCTTCTTGGTTTATTTGGGGCACTTTATTCCTTTGTTTTTTCATGTTGTTCGTGTGTTTCCCCATCTAGCAGTATGGATCTAAGGCAACACAAATTCTACTCTGCAGACCTATGGTGTCCCTGAAGGTTTCCAGCACCTCACCTTCAAGGGGGGAGACCAATATCAAAAGCACCCAATGTAAACAACATATAGCCCCAAACCCACTAGATCCTATGAAGACTTCCACAGTTTTCTCACAACAAAAAGAAATAGTTTAATTTACTGTCCACACTATACATAGCAAATTTGTTAAAAGGGTTCACAATTCCAAATGCTGGACAAAGAGAACAGAAGTGGTGCAGGACACTATGTTCATGAGGGAGGAGGAGAGAAGCCATAAGCAAAAATCTAAGAGTGGGAAAGAATTGACAGAGACTGACCTTTAGTGGGAAAAAAATACAGAAATCCAGGAAAACAGACAAGCGAGAGGAAAAATATATATAATAAAAATTAAAAATATAATATACAATAAAATGCAAAATACCATCCATACACTAAAATCCTCAACAAACTGATGCATGAAAAAATACCTGGAACCAAAAATAGTAGCTAGCTAGAGAAGGGGGGGTGGGGTATTTAAAACAAAAGCACATCAAATGGGGATGGGGGCGCTCAATGGAAAACTGAGCAACTGCTTGCTTCAGAGTTCAAAGTTTTCTCAGACCTGTCTGATTCTTCATAGGACTGCCACACAGACCCAGCTACCATCCCTCTAATCTGGATTTCAATACCCCAAGCTTGGTCACATTGCAGACCCAAGATCTCCAAGCTGTTCTAATTTGCAGGAAGATGACCAGGGATGCACTCACATAGGGAAGTGACCCTGAAAAGGCACTGCAAGATGGCGGACAACTTATAGGAAGACTTCAGGCGCAGCCAACCCTGCAGGCACTTTGACACTGAACATCCAGATCCTCGCTGGTGTCCCCAAACAGAGGCAGCTCGCCCTCAGATGGCAGTGGCTGCAAACCGGCTGGCACCCAGGCCCCAGGCGCTGGCTGGCATCCCAAGATGGAGGTGGCCATGTGTAATCAAACCTGCAGGCACTCTGGCAGCGGACCTCTGGACATCAGCAGCAGTGGTTCAGCAGCAGCAGCAGCAGCAGCAGCAGCAGCAGCAGTCCAGGGCAGCGGCACCAAGTGAATCAGTTGACAGGAGCAGTACCAGTAGTAGCAGCGCTTGGAGAAAAGACTTCTAGGTGATGACAGGGAGGAGCGGGCAACTGAGGCAGCAGTGTAGGTAGAAGTGGCATCTGTGGCACCAGAGAGAAAACCTCTAGGCAAAGGTGGGGGCAGCAGTGTGGGAGAGGCAACCATGCCTGGAGAAAGACCTCTGGGCTTTGGCAGCGGCCTCTGCTAGGAGACAATCTTTGTTGTCTACTCTTCCAAAAGAGCTCTAATATCTAGCTGGGTGCAGTAGCGCATGCCTCCCCAGGGGCTAGGGAGGCTAAGACAGGAGGATTCCCAAGTTCAAAGCCAGCCTCAGCAAAAGCAAGGCACCAAGCAACCCAGTGGACTGTCTCTAAACAAAATACAAAATAGGGCTGGGGATGTGGCTCAGGGGTCGAGTGCCTCTGAGTTCAATCCCCAGTACTCACCCCCAAAGAAAAGAGGTCTAATATCTAGAATATATAAAGAAAAAAATCATATAACCCAATTAATAAATGGGCAAATTAAACTAAATAATAGCTGTCAAAAGAAGAAATACAAATGTACTACAAATATAATAATAATAAACATAAAAGGAACACTTTTATACTGTTGGTGGATTGTAAATTAATACAACCACTATGGAAATTGGTATGGAGTTTCCTCAAAAGACAAGGCATACAACAACCATAGACCCAGCTATACCACTCCTCAGTATTTATCCTAAAGAATTAAAGTCACCACACTATAGGGATACATGCATACACCCATGTTTACAGCAGCACAATTCATAACAGTCAAACTATGAAATCAGCCTAGTTGTCCATAAGTGAATTAATGGATAAAGAAAATGTGGTACATATACACAATGGAGTTTTATTCAGCCATAAAAGTGAATTTATGCCACTTGCAGAAAAACGGATGGAACTTGAGGTCATTAATTATGTTAAGCAAAATAAGCCAAACTGAGAAGGTCAAGGGTGGTACATTTTCTCTCATCTGTCGAAGCTAGAGAGGAAAAAAGAAAAGAGAGGTGGTGGGGGGTGGGCAGGGTAGTCAGGGATCTCATGATAGGAGATCAGAAGAGGGACTGGATCAGGGGACAAAAAGAGGGGAGGGAAGAGGGAAGTGCTAGGGAGTGATACTGGCCAAATAATATTGTTATCTTGTGCACATGTACCAATATGTAACAACAAACCCCATCATTATGTACAACTATATCAATAAAAAAATGTGAAAAAATAAATTTAAACAGAATACAATTAGACATAGCAAAAAGATATGCCCAGGTTATCCCTGGAAATGTAGAAAGGAAGTTTTTACTAAGCCTGCTACAGTAAGTTAGGCACAACAAAACGTTCCAGGCTCATCTTGGGTACATACACAGTATATATATTGTTAAAAATTGGTTGAACAGGCAAATGAACAAATAGACAGTTCAGGCGCTCTAACTACTTTCCTTGAGACTTTTCATTAGGCTTGAATTTCAAAATGTTAATTTTTAAAAATCCAATAAGGACTCATGACAACCTTGGTGCCTAGCAAAATACTTGGCTCACTGAAGGTACTCAATAAAAATTATTTGGCCTTCTCAAAGGAGAAAAGTGGCCAAAGAACAAATCTTAGCAATCATTTTCAACTTTTTGCCTCCTTCCCCCATATCCAAATGGAGTCACAGTTCTAATGAAACTACCTAATCAGTTTTCACAGTTCTAATGAAACTACCTAATCAGTAATCTCACATTCTTATTTTTATTTCCCCATTCCTAGCCTTATTATCCCTCACTTGGCATGCTAAGATCATCCTTACTTATCTCCCTACCCCATTTCTAACCTCATCCTTGCACCATTCTTACATCCTTGTATCATTACCTAGAAGTCACGAGTTACCTTTCAAAACCTATTTCCAATCTTATTCCCTTATTCAAATATCCTAATTGTTAATGCTGATTTCCCACACAGTTGCACCAAAAATTACCCCTCCCCCAACAACAATGATGAAGAAAATACTGAGGAGTGGGTAGAAGAAGGGAAGATAGGGGAGGAAGGGGAGACTTTGACTTGACCTTCTTTATGCTTGCTTTAGGACTTGGTATGCGTTTTATTCTTGACTATGAAGTGGGGCTGCCAAGAGTGAATGGATAAACTCTCCAACACTGTTTTTCACAATCCTTTTCCCAAGTTGGCACCAAAATAATTTTTTAGCACAATTGTATAAACCAAGAAGACTATGAAGCCAAAAGAAACCATCCTAAGGCTCCAACATACCCAACGTGAAGCTCTGTTCTAAAGGTCTTAATATGATCCCTTTCATTGCCCAAACATAAGAATCCTTAACTAGGCTTGTCTCCCTCAATAGTCAACACATATGCACACACAGATTCACACACAGGAGTAGATACCACACCCATCAAGAGGTGAATATACACAAGACAACTTGCATTTCTCCAAACACACTACGTACTCTTTCGTACTTCTGACTTTTTGTACACACTGTTCTCTCTACCCAGATCAATTCCAACTCATCCTCCAAGACCATATTCCAAATACCACTTCTCATTTCCCCCAGATCTTATTTCACTGTCACTCTGAATTGTGTTTGTTGACATGTGTTACCACTCTAGAATTTGAGCTCAAGGACAAGAATCATGCCTTATTTTCCTTTATGCCATTGCTCTCACTCTATTAAGAGGTAAAGAAATGCTTACAACATCATTTCCCAATAAACCAAAAATTTCAAAAACACATTAATTAAAATAACAAAGCAAAACTATACAATCAAATTAACATCTTTTTCAAAACAAGACTACCCATTGTAAGAATTTTGAGAGAGAGATTTGGCATAACCCTGGACCATTATCCCAGTCCTACAGTTTTAGACTGAGGAAAATTTTTAAAAGTTAACAAGAGGCAATCGACTAAATAAATTATGGAATATCACCTGAGTTTAAGCAAACATTTAAACTATATTCATGAACATGGGAATGGGAAAATGGAAAAAATAGTAATACCAACTACCACTTATTGATCATCTATTTAAACCCAGTGCTAGATGCTTTATATATGTTATCCTAATCTCCACAATAAAAGGCCAAGTGGTTCAGATGTTACATAATTTGCCCAAGGGTTTTTTTAAATGATTCTTTGTAGTTATATAAAACATTAGGATACATTTGACATAATCACAAAAGCATAAAATATAATTTGCTCTAATTCAGTCCCTCCTTTCTTCCCTCTACCCTACTGGTCTTTATGCAACTTACAGCTTTTTTTTTTAATTAGTGTCTTGTAGATATACTTTATGTTAGGATTCACTGTGCTCTATTCATGTATGTAAATACAAAAGTTAGGTAAAATGTAGAATGTTTTCTCTGACATGCACAAGGTTTTTGAGACTAGATTCCAAACCAGATCTGTTTCCCTTATATTTGACTTAAAATTATATCTTGACTACACAATTTTCCAGGAAAAAAAAATACAGGTATATATGCTATATGTCTATATATTATACATCTATATATAATATAAATAAGTATTGACAACTATCCAGAAGGAATAAAAAATATTACAATGGTGATTACCAATAAATGTTGTTACAGTATTTATCACTTTTTAAAATCAGGAACTTTTAAAAAGGGCATTACTGAATAACAAACTAAACTCAAAGCAACACAAACTAAGAAAGCCTTGTTTTTAATTTTCTTACATTTAGTAGGTAACATTAAAACTCAAGAAAAGCTGTAGGAAGATATAATAAACTGTATCTGAGCAAGTATATTAACCCCAGGTGGTGTCACCAGGACTCAAAGCCTGATCTTTAAGAATGGATTAAGCATCATTCTTCCAGAAAAGGTGAATTTTGAGAACAGCTTAAAGGAGGCAGATGGACTGCAGGATGGTTAAACTGAGGAAAAAATGATGGAGGGAAAAACAAGAATGTTTTCTTTTTTAAAACAAAAATAAGAAACAGCATTAGTGAGATGAAACTGGGGAAAGTCTTCAAGGCCCAGCAGATAAATTCAGAATAAATTTGGTAAGCACCAGGGAACTCTACATATTCTTAAATGGAAGGTGACTTGCTGAAATATGATATTTTAAAGATTCAAACTTTGTTCCAACATATAGTACTGCCTTGGATTACCCAATCTTTTCAACAAACAACTGTGTGTGTAATCCATTATTCTTTATGTGTGATTTATACATATTCTCAAAAAGAAAATGACTGAATAAAAATCCTTATATGAAGAATGGGCACACTGCAGAGGGGAGACTTTCAGATATGTTTGTATTAAGAGCCAGTGAACATTTAATAAAAATTACAAGAAGAGATCTCAGAAATAATCTTTTAATGGCAACCCCACTGTTTTCACAGTAGGTTAAATGGAGACTCTAAAACAAAGTAACATGCCTAACGCCATACACAAACTTGTAGAAGATTACATACTAGAACTCAGATTTCATAGGAAGCAAGATATAAGGCTGTGTTGTCCAACACTTTCACATTCGCGACGAGATATGGCTAGCATCTGTGAACCACATTTTAAAGTGATTAAAACTAAATACAATTTTAAATTCAGTTTCTCACACATACTAGTCACATGTCAAGTGCTCCACAGCCACACGTGGTTAATAGCTACCATATCTAACAGTGCGGAAAAAGAACATTTCTATCATATTTGTCAATTAAACCTCATTAAAGTGTGGACATGAGGGAAGAATATTTTCACAATGCAGAAAACTTAACTGGACAGCCCTGATCTAAATAATAAGCTTTACAGTAAGACAAATGTGGTCTGAATTCCACTTACTAGGAGTATGACTCTGGACAAGTTATTTAATTTCTCTTTACTTCTATTTCAGGGGTAGGAGAGTACAGGGGATTAATAATACTTACCTCACAAATTATACTTGATGATGAACTGGAATAACATGAAATACCCCTTGTACACTATCTGACACTTAACAGATAATAAATACTATTATTCTTCCCTTCTGGAGTCTTTTTTTTTTTTCCCTAGTACTCTACATAATCTCCTTGTTAAAAGATATAAACACAATAACCCACCCAAGTTAATATCTTCCCCTCAAAATAGTCCATAGTATGAAAACCTGAGCTTTTCTTCCAGTATTTCTACTTGGGAATAATGAAATAAAGAATTAATGTGAGGGAAAAAATACCTCTAACACAGAGAGTGTGACAAATTTTCCCTTCTCTTTTCCCCCATTCCATTTTATATTTGATTATACTGACTTCTCATGCAAAGGATATACAATAAATTAGGCTGTTCTTAAACAACTGACTTCCACACCAATAAATACCCTACAGTGCTTCTACATTATATTCCTTCTCACCATCGGTACTAATTGAATATTAAATGAAGAAATAACAATACCTTCCTCCTACAGTACTTTCCTGGCAAACAATACAAGGATTTCCAGAATGCTAAGCCAATCTTCAAGGCTTCACAGCTTCTTCTAGTGAGCCAGTAAATTTAATCTACCTCGACTATAGCATATAAAAAACTTCATAACATGCAATAACCCCCAAAAACAACAATTCAATTCAGTCTGTAACCAGTGCTTTTCTACCAATAAACAAATTTTATTTAGGAGCAATAACTCATACTTAGCACCATTAAATCATACAGACTTTCATTCCTAGTGAGGTCAGAGATTTTTGCATACCTAATAAGTAACAAAGAATTCAAGAACTTTTAACCATTTCCCTTTAAACAGCCACTAAACAAGTTAAGATCCTTAAATATTTTTTAAAAGCATTCCTGCTGTTTAAAAGTGACTAAATTAACTCTCTGAAGGACGAAACAAAGTATTCTCAATATCAGTGCCTCTGTGAAATTATCTGGTAGTCTCTTTGTTCCTTAAAGATAATTCACTTAAAAAAACATAGTCAAAAAAAAAAAAAAAAAACATGGTCAACATTCCCCTTTTTGAGTGTAAACAAAGTCATAAATAAATACTAGACCAATAACAACAATATTTCCACATACATACTGTCACTATACAACTCAATTATATTTAATAGATGAAACTAAAATATATCAAGTATATAAACCACAGAGTTTAACAACAGTCTACAGGGATCATATAAGTTTAAAATAATTGAAAAAACTTTTTAAAATTATTATCCCACATAAACTTATTACTATTTTACTTTACACATTAAAATAAAAGTTAGGCACCTTTGTCTGAACTGATGAAATTTAGTTTGTGAAATTCTGTACTTTTTTAACACCCTTTAATAATAATGAAGTGTACATTGGTCACAGGCTAGTCTAAACGAATTTTCCTGAGGCTGCATTCTAAGTACATCTGACCCAGAAAGTATTTTTAGCAAGTGCATTCAATCAATGCTGGTTTTATGCCTAGCCTAAATCAGAAATCAGGTGTCATAAATTTAAAGTAACATGTTACTAGAGGTATTTTAAAGATATTCAATTAGGACATAAGAAAAAAAAAAACACAAATTTGACACAATCCATCCACAGCTAACATTTTAGAAAACAGGCAATAAGAAAGTCACATCCTCATCTATTACTGCTTTTTGAAGAATCCCTGGTTTTCTAAATTAATAACTAACCTACTCAATATCTTAAAAAACTATAAAATAGTGATGTCTCCTTGTGTTCAAAATGTCTTGCCAAATGTCTAAAACATACTAGCTAAATCACAATTACTATATGCAAAAAAGACCATGTTGCTCTTACAAATCACTCAAGATCATATTATAAAACCATGCACATGTGTAAATGCAAAATGAAATAAAGATATGTAAGCCATAAAAATGTTAAGAGATGCAAAAATAGCTGTTATGGTAAATGGAGCAGAAATTTATTCTGACAAAAAAATGGTGGTATCCACAAACTGACTTAACTCTTATGAGTCTGTAAAGTAGTTCTGTACCATACACAACTTTTGCTTTCAAAAGTTTTCTTTTCCTTTAAAACAATGTTCAATTTAAACTTATCAAATTCAAGATTTAACTGATGTATCTAGCTCTATTCCATTAAGGACATTTGGGGCTCTGAATAATCATTTATTTTAAGGTCATCCCCTCCCCCTCTTAAAAAATGAGAAATAATTTCCTCCCTCTGGCACACTAAGCTTCAGGAAGCCAGGATTTTAAAATGCCCCGGCTTTTACTGTACCAGTCTTCTTTCTACTCAAATCTTCTATTACAAGACGGATACACTGACTTTTTTTTCCTCCATAGATATGTTTTATTGTGCTGTGCCGTTTCGAGTGGGCTCAAGATTTCGTCACAAAAACTTAATATTAAATTTCATATTCGAAAAGCAGCTGGTTTGTTGCAGATGTCAGGTCCTCCTAGAACAAGGCTTTGAAAAATCCTGCAAATCGTCCTTGTGCATACTGATGTCACTCTATGATGCAAACCCAGACACAGTCTCCCATTCTAAGTTTCGCAGAAATATCCATACGTACATCAGTGCAACTGTAAACTGTTCCATTTTAAGGAAACCCTGGGAAATGCATCGGCTCATCTATTTAGCTATATCTCAACTTTTTTGGCCCAACTACAGATTTCTAAATACTAGCATATACTGGTAGAAGCATTAGAAGGTTAGAATTTGAATAGTAGAGATAGTGTGCTCCTGCAGCAAGCAAGAAGCGCTCCTGAGCCAATTTTTTAAAATCTACCGAGAATTCTACCAGCAATGGAAAAGTCTATAAAGAGTCTAAAGCCTTACATAGAGTTCAGGCACCGCGAAACGTTCCATCTTCGTATGTATTCCATCCCTTGTTCCTTCATTCACCCATAACAGATTTCAACTATAACGTTGGGAACTCCAAGAGCAAAGGTCCCAGGAAA
>NW_026000021.1:539144-640134 GCF_001458135.2 Marmota marmota marmota
ACACGCAGGTGTGAGAGGGGCGGGTCTTGGGAAGGTGGGGTGGGCGGTCTAGGAGGAGAGACGGGACGCCGTGGCCCCACCCCTTCTCCGCGCTGTGATTGGCTGCTCGAACTGCAATACCCGCCCCCACCCCGCCGCCGCTGTACCTAAGGATCCTAGGGACCCATGGGAGGGGCCAGAGACTAAAGTGTTAAAGGGGAGAAGCAGATCTTTTGGTACCAGGGCATCCCAATATCAATACTAATAGTAGATTGAAAATTTTAGGTGCAGTTTTGAATACTCTCCTAAATATAGGCTCCAAAACAAAGCCCAAACAAACAAGGTTAATTTATAAAACGTTAGGTGCCCTCTATGTACCAGGAACACAGTGTTTTTTAAAATCGAATTAATTCACTCTAATAAATGCGCATTTAATATTATCACGTCAGGAATTTTCATATTTTATTGGGATACAAACCTATTAGTGATAGGACAGATGGGCTTATGATCTTAGTTTAAATGAAAGACACAGGGACCTGACCGTCGCACTTCCCTTCTGCCTCATATTTGCCGGTACCCTCCCCAGTTGCCAGGCGTCTTCTTCCTTCTCCTTGCTCATAGCTTCCACCCTACTAGAGCCGGCCTTTATAAAAATGTTCCTTCAAAAATTACTTTCCCTTCAAGTCAACACAATGGCTATTTGCCAGTCAGGGAAATGTGTACCAATCTGTGAAAGACTGACTCTCTTCCTCTCACCCCCCTCCCTAGTTTTGCCATTTGAAAAAGAAAACGCGTCAGTTCATATTTTTTTCTGCTTTACCTCGTCTACTTAGTTTTCTTTCCAGATTTCTTGTCTAGCCAGTGCTCATTCATCCTTCCCTAAATATGCATTCTTGCCTCTAAGTCTCCAGTTTCGATGCCTTTGTTCATGCTGTTGACTCTATAAAATGCTCTCCATCCCAAATCCACCTATCAATATCCATTTATCCTCCAACAAAAGATCAGAAAGGAATACCACCAACAGTAAAAAGTAATTTCTTCCTCCTTTGACACAGAGAGCTCTAAGTTTATATCTTCCTTTCATTCTTATCATCATATACATTTTATTGTACAGTACTTAGCTCTGTGCAGGTCATACCACGACTCCGTGGTCTGATCACTACTTCCTCTGAAGGGAAAGGACCTCTCAGTCATCTTTATATCCTTTATAATGTTTGATTACACTGCCTGGTTTAAAAAAAAAAAAGTGTTGTTGATAGAATGAAATGTTTGAATCTCTCACGGTAGGATTTCAGGAAGATGTTTAAAATGGAGCACACTCTTCCTCGCCTTCTAAATCTGGTAGTTTGGATATTATCAGTGATATTAATCAGGTCTAAATTGCCCTTATTGATGCCCTATAGAGCTTGGCAACTAGTCCCAACTAACCTTTCCATCTTCAGACCCTCCCCCTGCAGCTCATTCCTTCTACCCTCATCTGTAAATCACAGTGTCTATATTTACATAAAACATAAATCTGACGTGTACCATAAATATATCTGGAGTCTCAGNTTTTTTTTTTTTTTTTTTTTTTTTTTTTTTAATATACTTGTATTTATTTAGAGTCAGGATCTCACTGAGTTGCTTAGTGCCTCACTGTTGCTGAGGCTGACTTTGAACTCAGGATAACTCCTGCCTCAGCCTCCAGAGTGGCTGGGATTACAGGTGTGAGCCACCGCACCCAGCTTCTGAGTATTTTTAATTTGAGAATGTTTTACTTTATTCCAATAAGTTATCTTCTCCATCTCTGTATTAGTTTCCCATTACTGCTATAACAAATTACCCCAACTCCAGTGGCTTAAAACAATACAAATTTATTATCTTACAGTCTGGACATCAGAAAAACAAAAATGAGTCAATAGGTTGTATTCCTTGGAACCTTTTAGAGGAGAATCTCCCCTTGATTTTTTTTTATACCTTTTTTTTTAAATTTAGTTGTATATGGACTCAATGCCTTTATTTATTTTTTTTTTAATGTGGTGCTAGGATCGAACCCAGTACCTCACATTTGCAAGGCAAGTGCTCTACCCCTGAGCTACAACTCCAGCCCCTATATACCTTTATTTTATTTATTTATCTTATGTGGTGCTGAGGAATGAACTCAGTTTCTCACATGTGCAAGGCAAGTGCTACCACTGAGCTACAACCCCAGACCTTCCCTTGACTTTTTATTTTCCTTTTTGGGAAAATTATTTTCTTTCTCCTGAACACAGCAGGTTATGCTATACCTACTATATTTCACACTTACCAATGTATCTGGGGATCATTCCTCAACAGAACATACAGATACTTGTCTCTTTCTAAGGGCTCTCCCATGATGTAATCAGCCTTCTCTAACTAATGGGCATTTAGTTAATGGGGTACTGGGGACTGAATTCAGGGGCACTCTAATACTAAGCCACATCCCCTTTGATTTTGAGACTCACTGAATTGATGAGTACTGGCCTTGATCTTGAATCCTCCTGCCTCTGCCTCCCAAGTTGCTGGGATTACAGGCCTGCACCACTGCATCCAGCTTTTCTCTTCTGGGTTTTGTAGAGCTTCTAAAGGCCTCCTACATTCCTTGGCTCATGCTCCTTCTCCCACCTTCAAACCCTGCAGGATAGCATCTCCAAATTTCTGTCTCACCTACTCTGACCCTCTTGCCTCCATTTTGTAAGGATCCTTGTGATTGCACTGGGTCCACCCAAGTAGCCCAGGATAATATCCTCATCTCAAAACCTCTAACTTAACCATATCTGCAAAGATTTTGCCATGTAGGGACACATATTTACAGGTTCTGAGGATTAAGGCATTTTCGGAGGCTATTATTCTTTGTGCCATAATCTCTAATACCAACTATTTTTAGCTATTAGAGTTTATAAGTTTAAATATCTGAAAGAGTTAATGAATTCTTTTCCCAAAATGAACATATTTTTAATTATATGAATTTAAAAATGGGAACCCCAGATTGTGGGTGAAATATTGGCATAATGTCTATATAATATCTGCAAAAAACAAAAAGGATATATGTGAATATAATGTGTGTGTATAAGCTTACTCTTAGGACATTAACATGCATAATATAAGCCATTTAACCTATATCTAAGTTTTTAAATTTAAATATTAATGCAAATCAGTCCTCATAATTTTTATTCATTAAAAAATATATGTATTGCTCACTTGCTATCTGCTAAGCAATGGGAATACAGGAAGAGGTAGCCCTTGCCCTTAAGGTAAGTATTTTTCATTCTTGAAGTTATGATTTATTAGAGGTTTGTGAGATCAATTTGATGAATCATGACTAGCATTTAGAAAACAGAGGAATAACTAGAATCGAAAATCTTAGAGCGTGTCATACAACAGGAATATAAGCATAAATGTGGTGATGTGTTTTTGTGGGGGGGGGGTTGAGATATAAGATGTCTTTCTTTCTTTGGGTGTGGTGGCCAGAAAAGTTTGAGAGCTTCTAGTCTAAAGGGAGCATTAGTAAATAAACAAACAATTCAAATTGGGGAAGTGCTTTCATAGATGAAACTATAAACTTTATGAGGACAGAATCATGGACAGAATCACTAGCCATTATCTTGTCACCACTTAATTGAATGTCTGAGATAAGATCAGCCCTCAGTTATTATTCCCAAATAAATTAATGAATGGGGTGAGCCTAGGGAAAGCTGTACAAGGAGATCAAATGACCAACAAACAAATTCTATACATTTTTGTTGTTATTGTCCCCCAACCCCCTCCTCTTTTGGCAATGCTTGGAGATGGAGCCCAGGGCTTTGCACAAGCTAGACAAGTGCTCTGCCACTAACTCATATCCTAACACAGTGTGCCTTTGTTTTGCAGAGATTCCATTGGGAGTGGGACACAGTTTGGAAAGGTAGATGGTATATAGAATTGAAGGTTGGGCAGACCCTGAAAGAGGGAACCCTGAGGGATCTTGAGTGACATCTAGTGGATTCTTTAACCAACTTGGGGACACCGACCTGAGAAATCTTCCTATTAGATGCAATCTTGATTGCTTTAAAAAAGAGAGGGAGAGCTGGGCATGGTGGCGCACACTTGGACTTGGAAGGCTGAGACAGCAGGATCACAAGTTCAAAGCCAGCCTCAGTAATTTGGCAAGACCCTCAGCAACTTACTAAGAACCTTGTCTCAAAATAAAAAAATAAAACGCCAGGACTGCGGTTGTGGCTTAGCAGTAGAGCACTTGCCTAGCATGTGTGAGGCACTGTGTTGGATCCTCAGCACCATATAAAAATAACTAAATAAAGGCATTATCCATCTACAACTAAATATGTGTTTGTGTGTGTGTGTTATAATCACCCCTCCCCCCACAAAAAAAAAGGAGAGAGAGAGAGTGAGAGAGAACATCCCTGTATAGCATATAAATGTTACTTTATTTGTAGGTGAAAACTGTGGGTTTATTGGTTTGTGTTCTTTATATGTTGGCTTTGTTCACAGAAGCATTATCATCAGATTGGAAAATCTTGATTAATCTCCATGGCTTTGTACCATGTTACATGGAACCTGATACAGCATTATCAGCTGTGTAAGTACCAGCTGTTGGCTGACTGACTTGTTATAATCATTATAATCATCCATTCAACCTGTGGTCATTGATTGTGTACGATGTTGAGAGCCACAGCCAAAGGGGCCCCAGCAAACTTCCAGCTGCCAGCAAACTTCCAGCTGCCGGCTGATGATTGGCTCACAGCGGCCCCAGCAACATCTAGCTGATTGGCTCCTCGGCCCCAGCAACATCTAGCTGATTGGCTCCTCTGCGGTGATGCTCATTGGACTGTTTCCCTGCCCTTTCAGACCACGGAGCTGCTCATTGGGGGACTTTTTTTGGCTCCGCCCACGTGACCCAGCCAATCGGCCTCAAGAGCAGGAGGATTGTGGGAGGTGAAGAGAAGCTGGTGTGGGAGAGAGAGGCTTGTGGAAAGCCGGTGGTGGCAGTTGAGGCTCTGAGGATTTTTCCTGAGAGGCTGTTTTGTTTGGCGTGTGTGGTTCTAAAAATAAAGTTAGTTTCTTTTGACAAGTGGCTCCTGATTGTGCCCAGCCAGACTGCGGCAGTACTGTCCACATTAAAGATCCTCATTCCTTAAAAAAAAAAAAAAGGATTCCCATCCCTGACTGTCAGTTAGAAACACTAAGTAGGTTTTTTGTAAATACAGATGTAGCCGGGCACAGAAGCACACACCTATAATCTCAGGGACTTCAGAGGCTGAGGCAGGAGGATCACAAGTTTGAGCCAGTCTCAGCAATTTAGTGAGATCCTAAGGAACTTAGCGAAACCCTGCCTCAAAATTAAAAAAATTAAAGGGCTGGGAATGTAGCTCAGTGCTAAAACATTCCTGGGTTCAATCCCCAGTACCTAAATAAATAAATACATATAGATGCTTTAACCCCACCATGCTCACACCCACATTTTCATTTAATTGATCAGGGTGGAACTGAAGCGTCTCTCTAGATAAGGATATAGATTTTTTTTTTTATCATATCCCAAGGGGATTCTACTGTGCAGCAGGTTGAGGGACATAGTTCCCATTTGGACAGACACTGAACATCACAGAGCCTCAGTGTGACCCAGGGATCCCTGCCCTTTCCTCAGTTCTTGTCAGATTATCTGGGGTGAATGATCAATCTAGAATGTCCCAACATCTTTATAAAATATAAATAAAAATAAATTACTATGAAATGAAATAGAATGAAAAAGGCATATAATAAAAGACATAATAAAATACAAGTCCCAACTTTGTTGTTAGATTTGATGGAAATTAATTACCCTGACAAATTCTCACTGCTTACTCTCAATTTCTGTATTTATCTCATTGTGGATTGGTGACAAGCCATTTACAGTGAAGTATTTGTAGTCATATGGCTTCAGGTTATATTCTAGATGGTCAAGGAGAAGACAGAGGAGATGCAAAACACAAATGATAATACTAGCAGGACCCACATTTAAGGAGCAGGCTTGCTGCCCTCTCAGCCACTGCCTGCCAAATAACAGAGTCCTGTGGAGCTACCAGAACTTGGTCAGTCTTTGAACTCATCAAATACACACATTGATCAGGCTCTTGGGGATGCTCATATGCTAAAATTTAAAAGAAACTGGTTATAAAGCAAATTCATTCTTTTTTAAAGGAAATATGCCTTTCCAGGGACCAGACACTGTCTTTGCTATAACAATAGCCTTTTTCTAGTACCAAAGTCCCAGGCATGAGAAAGTCATTTAGGGAACCCAGAATGGAAATCTTCCCTGCCCTACATGGAGCATTCCTTTCCAGTGATGACAACCCTCATGAGTACCCGATGCACGTGGCTCTCCCCTGGACAATGCTTAAAAGCACAGACAAATTTTGACAACCTGTCACACTTCTAGGACATTTCCTCTGTCCATCACTACTTCAAGCAGGCAGGTTCAACGTACCGGTTTGAATTACAACTTTCTCTGGTTTTAAACCACTTCTGAGGCTATCCCAAGTCACCTTGATTACAGTTGAGTGACCCCCAGGTTTTATTGGCAAGGTATTGTCAACTAGACACAGCGCAGGTTCTGTTCACAGATGAGTCATAAGCTGATCCGTTCTTACCTTTTTATGTGCAGCCTTGTCCTTCTGTCTTTGCAGTCTTGCTCTTCTTGCCCTGCCTCCCATTCTCTGCCAAGATTTCAGCTCTGACAATGGTTCTTCCTGGAAGCCTGAAGAATCTCCCATTCCCCAGGGAATCAGTTCTCCCTAGCAAAGTGCATAGCCCTTTTTAGAACAGTGATCCTTCCTTTTGTTTGCTCTTGGGTCCCCAGAAGCTTTACACAGTAGAGATTCCCCAAAAATGTTTGGTGAAATAAACTCTGATTTTCTAGTTCTATTCTTTTTTTTTTTTTTTAATTGCCGATGGACCTTTATTTTATTTATTTACATGCAGTGCTAGGGATCGAACCCAGTGCCTCACACATGCTAGGGAAGCGCTCTACCACTGAGACACTACCCCAGCTCCTAGTTCCATTCTTCTTATTATTATTTTTTAGTTGTAGATGGACACAATATATTTATTTTATCTATTTTTTTTAATGTGGTACTGAGGATGAACCCAGTGCCTCAGGCATGTGAGGCAAGAGCCCTACAACAGAGCCATAACCCCAGCCCCCTAGTTCTATTCTTAAGGATGATGTTATGGGGAGGGGTAGTAGGAGATATGAGTAACTTCTGATCTTATGAAAGTTTGATGGTGGTGAGGAGGTGTAACCATTTGTTATAATCCATTACAAGATTTGCTAATGGGATATTGGAGGGTTGTTCCTTGAAAGTTAAGCTGAAGAATATGAGCATTAACTGGTAGGGGATGAATGTGTGTAAGAAGGGCGGTATAGTCATGAAATTAGTTATCCAAGAAAAGTTAATTTCATGGCATTTAGGAAAGAGAGATTAGACTTGGGCTGAGACTGAACCTGGTAGACCAGTTAAAATAGCAATAGTGAGGCTGGGGTTGTGGCTCAGTGGTGGAGTGCTTGCCTAGCATGTGTGAAGCACTGGGGTCCATCCTCAGCAACACATAAAAGTAAATTAATAAAATAGAGGTGTTGTGTCCATCTACAACTAAAAAAATGTTTGTTTGTTTGTTTGTTTTTTTAAAAAAAAAGAACAGCATCACCCCATGAGCAGCATCCAACTCATCAACATGCTACAATCAACACTAAATCTTGCCCTCCCTTCCCCCATTCAATTCTGAAAACCCACACCTTTCCCAGAATAATCACTGCATAGAAACATTGGTGCCAAGGGGAATCTGCCCTATAACTGAGATGCAGGAAAAAGGAAATTCAGAAGTCAGTTGTAATCATCTATATGTGAAATTGTAGAAACTTGATGTGTTGTCATTACATATTCAATCAGTTTAAATAATGGTTCCAATTTTGTGTTTGAACTTCTCCTGGAGGTAAAGCCAAACTTCTAACAGATTATTAAAAAAAAAAAAAAAAGGTTATCTCAAAAGCTTATTACTCTCAGTGACTCAGGAGGTGAAGCAGGAGGATCACAAGTTTGAGGTCAATCTCAGCAAGTTGGTGAAACCCTGCCTCAAAATTAAAAATAAAAAGGACTATAGTTCAGTGGTAAAGCATCCTTGGGTTCAATCCTTAGTACCACACAAAAAAAAAAAAAGCAAAAGGACATAAAAGTTGTGAATTTGTTACTAGTCACCTGGTTAAAGTTAATTTTAATTCCTAGTAAGTGTGCCTAGCACCCCCTCCCCCGCCACACATAGCACACACTTATTATGTTATAGAGACCTTTTACTGAATGTTTGATAAATTAACACATTGTTCTACTGTGGCCTAGTGATATTCATTGGAAAGCTACCTATATACTATCTAAGCTATCTTATAGGCATTCTGTAAGTTATATGAAATTTTTTTTTCTTCAAATACCCAGGAATACATTAAGATGAATATTAAGGTTGTGCTTCACTCTAAGTTGAACTTACTCAGAATTTTTTAAAACTCTGCCCATCATGAGTGAGACAAATGATCTTTCTTTGCCCAAAATCAATCAAGGGCTTATAATTGCCAATTCAGGTTTTACATTTCTAGTTCCTCGTGGTTGTTTAGAATTTTCTAATACCAATACTTGCTCTAAGGATTAACAAAGTTACACAATTTAGAACACCACTTCCTCTCTGGGCATCAGATTTCAAAGAAAGAGACAGAGAGAGGGAGAGGGAGAGGGAGAGGGGAGGGCAGGGCAACACTTAAACCTAAGGCTTAAATTTTTTGTGCATTATCCCTTCTTGTTAATGACAGTGTGACTACTGAACCAGCCTGAACAGGTCTGTGTACCTGCCTGCAATACAGACCCAGGTGTCCCCTGGCACGCACATCAAGAAAGTATAGTAAGTAGAAAATCACATGTAAAGAGAATTTTCAATTAGAGAAAATTGAAAGTACAGATGAGTCATAGCGATTTAATCCAATAGGAGTTTGTGGGCTGTCAAAATTGAATTCAGAATTAAGTGATGGAATATGGAAATGGGCAAAAGAAATACAGAGTACATGACAAGTCAGTATCGCTTTTCTTTATTGCTCCTGTGTCTATTTTGTTGTCTTCAGATCCTTGTCAATCCTGGGAAGGCATCAGTGCTACCTGCCTGGGTCCAATGTGGGAAATTGGATGCAAAGACGATTTCTTAGTCGTTCCCAGTGATCCGTTTCTTGAAATTAAGGAAAGCTTATTCTTAAAGCCAGGTTGGGGGTGGATAGAATACGTGTACTCACAGGCTAGAAAAAACTTACAGAATCAATAGTTTCTAAGTTTCTAACAGAGTCAGGTTAAGTATGTTTAAATCATAGCAATTGTATGGGCTTACTGAAACCCACATGTATCTGTGGACAAAGGCACACTTAAATTAAGAGTACTGGGTTGAGTCGCCAAGAATCCCCAACTCCAGGAATTACAAAAAGGTCTTAGAAGGACAATTCCAATGCCCAACAACAGGGAATATAGTTATGGTTCAGCCATGCACACAGAGTGTTAGCCAAGCATAAAAAAATTGTGTTTATAAATAAGTTTTACTGACATGGAAAAATGTTTATTATGTAATATTAGTTGAAAAAAGTGAGATGTAAAATTGGTGTATGTATATAGTATGACCTCTGCTTAAAAATGACAGGCAGAGGAATGACGAACAGGTGGACCACAGGAGATTTTAGAGCAGTAAATATACTATATGATACAAGGATGGAGGTTCTATCCCTTGTACATTTGCCAATGGAATATACAACTCCAGGAGTGAGGCTGAATATAAGCTTGGACTTAATGTATCAGTATCAGCTCATGAATTATAACAAAAGTACTACACTAATACTTGATGTTAATAACGGGAACTGTTGATGAGAGGTGGAGATAAAGGGCATATGGGAATTCTTGGTACTTTCTGCTCAATTTTTCTGCAAATCTTAAACTGCTCTAAAAAATAAAGCCTACTAATTTTTTTTAGATGTATAGAGAAAATACTGGAGGGAAATACAAAATTTAAGCCAGATAGTATCATAGTACAACATGATGATGGACTCTGAGTCCTTGGGATCAAGTTCTACCTCTTCTGCCTATTGCTTAGCAAGTTTCTTGAATTCTCTGTTTCACTTTCCCCATCAATTAACTTGTGAATTATAATAATGCTTACCTCATAAGGTTTGTTGTGAGAATTAAATAGTTAACAGTGTGCTTTAAACAATGACTAGGACATGATATTTTTTCTGGAGGGGTAGAATGTGGTGATTTCAATTTACTTTTCTGAATTTTATTAATATTTCTCCAATAAATACACATTATTTTGATAATTATATACATGTGCCTATATTATAAATTATATATGGGAAATATGAGTATATGATTTATATTTGTTATAAGTTACATAAAGATTACATGTGACATTAAAAACAACAAAGGATTATCGCAGGATTTCTGTGGGTCAGGAATCTGGGAACGGCTCTTTCATGTTTAAGGTTGCAGTTAAGATGTTAGTCGGGTCCAGGTCCGGGTCCAGGCACGGTGTTACATGCCTGTAATCCCAGTGTCTCAGGAGGCTGAGGCAGGAAGAATGCAAGTTTAAGGCCATCCAGGGTAACTTAGTGAGACCCTATTTCAAAATAAAAAGGATGGGGCATGTAGTTCAGTGATAGAGTGCCTCTGGGTTCAATCCCTTGTCCTGGGCGGGGGGCGGGGGAATCTCTACAAAATGTTAGCCAGGGCTGTGGTCACCAGCAACGCAAGCCTGGAACGGGGCTGGCTGGTTGGTTAGCACTGTAGGCAGAACTCCATTCCTTATCCTATGAAACTCCATTGTGTCCTTATAACTTGAAGACTGGCTTCCCCCAGAGGGAGTCATCAGACAGGGCAAGGTGAGATCTTCTTCTATGGTTTTTTTATGATCTAGCCTTGGAAATTACTCACCTTTTCTCCATAATGCCCTATTCATCACACATGCCAGCCCTATTCGTGGTAGGAAGTTACTACCCAAGGATATAAATACCAGGGCCATTTTAGAAGTCGACCATGACATCTATGCCTACGTGTATATCCATATCTATTTATGTGTCTGTATATGTATGTGTCAGTGTCTGCATTTTTCATCCAGCTGAAGCATGACCCTAGGATACCTGCAGGCACGTTCTTGTCTTGTTTATTCTATGGAAGCAATACTTCTTTTTGGTTGCCTGGCATTTGGTTTTAGCAACCTCTTTATTTTTCTTCTGTCCTTTCTTTGCTTCTCTCTCTTCCTCTTCCCTTCCTTTATTCAAGAGCTACTAATTGTATTCCCAATAGTGCCAGTGAATCACCTCTGCTCACCCTTCTGACCTGTACTCCTGTCCTTCTCCTTACCCCTCTTTAGTGTCCCCTGCACCAGACCTTAGGCACTTGGTTAGTTCAGCTTTCACAAGGATGTCTCAAGTGTCCATCTCTGGGCCTGCCTGTTCTCAGATGCCCCATTCCCTCAGCTCCTTTCCCTATATCATCCTTCTCCCTGCAGCCAAATCTCAGCCCCCATCTGTGTTGGCCGGTGGAGTGCTGGGAAAGCCTGGGCTAGCTGCAGAGTCCTTGTCATGCTAATGCAGCAGTCTTCCTGCCCCAGTTAACTGGCAGCTGAGACTGAGCGTGGTGCTCAGCATTAAAGCTGGAAAATCGCAGGAAAACCACCCAGAACAG
Organism: Marmota marmota marmota; assembly: GCF_001458135.2. NCBI lineage: Eukaryota > Metazoa > Chordata > Mammalia > Rodentia > Sciuridae > Marmota > Marmota marmota. The sequence goes on from NW_026000021.1 coordinate 550,853, forward strand.
CTCAAGAAGGACCAATTAGCTTCCTGAAATCCAGCATGGACTGAAGAGCTTAATAATTTCTTCTGGGGTCTATTTTTTTTCATAAGTATAGACTTCTGAAGTTTAATAAAAACAGCTTGGATAGCTTACCATAGTCATTAACAACAGACCACTAAGAAATATAGGATCTGTATGTAGTGTGCTTAGGGGCCAACTAAGAGGACCGGTTGAGCTGGCCAGCCTCAGACCCTTCTAATCCCAGGAGGGGGGCTCCTAAGAGACCTCATGCATAGTTAGAAAAGAAGCAAAAATAAACACAAGAATCCAAGAGAAGGCTGGAGAGCTAGCTATTGCAGAGCATATATACTACTCTGGGTGCTACAAAGAAAAGAAAATCCAAAAGAGATTAAGATAATCCCATTTGCATTTGGCAAAACCCCTAAAATACAGTGGCTTACACAGGAGAAGTTAAATCCCTCTTCTGTGAAAAACTGAGGGAGGCAGGCAGTCCTGAGTGGCCCTGCTCTGTGAACTTCTCAGGGACTCGGCTGTTTCTAGCTCTCTGCTCTGCCATCCCCTGGGTGTGACTCATCCTCATGGTCTAGATTAGTGACAAGGGCTGCAACACATTCAGATGCCAGGCAGCCACAGGGGAAAGACACAAAGAAAGGCAGGTGCTTGCTGCTTGGTGGAAGTTGCCTGAAGCGGTAAGTATCACTACATCACAGCTGGAGCTCAGTTGCTGCACACACCTGGATGCAAGGGATCCTGGGAAGTGTGGTCTTTATTCCAGGGCTGCCATGTTGCCTGTCTAAATGTGGGGGCTTCTCCACTCCTAATTCTGAGGGTTAAGGAGACTCTGGGAACTGGGCAACTGTCACAATGAAGAATGACTGGTTGCTCATAATCCTGATCCCAGAACCCTGCATCACTAGCACATTTCCATTGTACTCCTAGTATTTCCACTGTGTGTTACAATTAACCAAAAAAAATTTTCATATACATGATGTAATGTATTGCATTTTATTTATGTTCATATATTAAAATATATTACATATGAGACAGATTTCTCCATCAATGACTATGCTCAAATTTGGGCCCTCTCCATCTGCCAGGATGTGCATTTTGTGGGTTCTCTATTAGGTATACGTTGAAAAACTGCCACTAACATTGAGAAGATATCTGCAATCTCCAGATAAAGGGCTCTACAGTCTGTCTCTGGTGTTTAAAGTGTTTTTTTTTTTTTTGGTCCAGGGGATTGAATCCAGGGGTACTTAACTACTGAGCCACATCCCCAGCCCTTTTTTTTTGTATTTTATTTAAAGACAAGGTCTCACTGAGTTATTTAGGGCCTCCATAAGTTGCTGAGGCTGGCTTTGAACTTGTGATCTTCCTGTCTCAGCCTCCCCAACTGCTGGGATTACTGGTGTATACCATGGCATCTGGCTCAAAGAGGGATTCTTAAACTGTCAAATGACATCTTCTATACCCTTGCTTACCTCTTCCAACCCTTTTGGTCTCCATCATCTCTCTCTCTCTCTCTCTCTCTCGTGTGTGTGTGTGTGTGTGTGTGTGTGTGTGTGTTGCTGGGTATTGAACCTGGGGCCTTAAACATGTGAATCAGGTGCTCTACCACTGAGGTTTATCTCTAGCCCCCTCCATCAAATGCCCTGGCTGCTAAGAGCTCTAGACCAGTTGCTCTGGTTTTGACCTTAGTTTTCACTTCTTCTTGGATCACTTCTTTTACCAGGCAACTTATAACACATGTGCCCTGCCCCATCTTCACTTTTATTCAAAGCCTCCTTTTCCATCTGTACAAATTGGACTGTCATCCTCAGTATGGGCAGTGTCTTAGTCCACTTTCCATTGCTGTAACAGAGCACCCAAGGCTGGGTAATTTATAAAGAAAAGAGATTTACTTTAGCTTATTGTTCTGGAGGGCTTCTATTGAGAGCCTTCTGCTGCTTCAACTCATGGTGGAAAGCAGAAAGGAAAGTGGAGAGTGTGTGAAAGAGGTAAAACACAAGGATTGCCTTGCTTTTAAAGCAGCACTCTTGCAGTAACTAATCTAGTCCTGTGAGAGCAAGAACTCCCTTAGGAAAGATATTGATCCCTCTTGATGATCTAATCACCTCTTAAAGGCTCTACCTCCCCAAACTTCCACTATGGTGATCAAATTCCAACATGAGTTTTGAAGGGGACAAATCATAGCAGGCAAGATCTTCATAACAACAGTAGTTATTGAGGGTTTGTCCCGTACCAGGCATTACCCTCTGTGCTTCAAAATTCTCAACCTCTTTGGTTCTCTCAACCACACAACTAATAAGCACAACTTTACGTACAATGCCAGGTTCTGGTCCTGTGTTAAAACTACTGGTTCTGTTGAGGGAAGCTGGACTTTGGGGTACAGCAAACTTATTTGTTATGTGTACTTAGGGAAATTATAGAACCTCTAAAATGGATTATTGACATCCACGAAGTGTGGGGAACAATTGAAAGAATAATACATACAAAGCACTTAGCCTAGTACCTGTTATATAGTATTATCAGTAATGGGTAATGTTTCCTCAAATGGATAAAAGATAATTCAATCATATCTGATGGGAGAATAGATTATTTTAAAGTTCAATTCAATTCTCAACTAATAGGAGAAGAGGCACCCTTCTAAGTACTCTTCCTTCAAATACCAGTTTTACTTGCTTCTACCATTGGGTCTTTTCCTTAATTTTTTTTTTTTTTTTAGTGCTTTAAAAGAATGCTGATTTAAGAATGTCAAGTAAATCAAGAAATTTTCCAGGTCTGTTTTGAGCTTGCAATCTTTGGAATTATCACACATATCACAATCTCTCCATATGTGAATGTTTTATATGCTTAGATAATAAGGAAAGGAAGGACAGATTTTATAGAATCAGATACTATCTTAGTGGGAAAAGACTAGGAGAAACATCAACCAAAAGAAAAGAGGATTGGAACCACAGCTTACTTGGTTTATAGGGAAGAAGGACCATGTGTCACTATACAGTGTGAAAATCTGTTTTCGTTGTTACAAGCATACCAGAATTTACGCATTCAAATAAGTATAGTCACTAGACACAGTGACCCATGCCTGTAATCCCAATGGCTTGGGAGGCTGAGGCAGGAGGATCACAAGTTTAAAGCCAGCCTTAACAACTAAGCAAGGCCTTAAAAAACTTAGGAAGACAGTATCTCCAAATAAAATACAAAAAAGGGCTGGAGATGTGGCTCAGGGGTTAAGCACCCGTGGGTTCAATCCCTGGTACAAAAACAAAAAAAAAACAGATTAGTACAGTCCTCCAACTTAGTCATTTTGGGAAGCTTTTATATATTTCCAACAACTTGACCATTTCTCAAATACTACCAACCCCATCTTATTTCTCAAATACTACAATTTAGGTCCCTTTATGGGAGGGTGCTGGTATCTGTTGCTTGTACGTATTCTGCCACAGCAACCCCTATTCTGAACCTATTGTAGTTGACGTAGGAGGCAAACTGGGACCTCTAACCCTGCTGGTATTTGGCTTAGCTGAGGGCCTTCTCTGTGCCAGGCACCGTGCCAGGATTTGGGTTTGCAGAGATATGTATATCACATGGTCTCCACCCTAAAGGACTTTGCAGAACACAGAAAGGGTGATCTAAAAGGCTGTGCCTCTGTTTGCCTTGTCTTTACAAGGGTGAATTTCCCAAGTATTCATGGAATTGAGACCAAGTAGTGAAAGACCTGTTTGAGTTGACATAAATCACACACTCCAGTTCCTGTGATACACCTTTAAAGTCATCCTTGAGTGCCTCTGATTGTTGACAGATTGGCTAAAATCCAGCCCAAGGAGAACTAGGTAAATACCAAGTGTGAAGCACTTTGCTCCAGCTAAAAAATCAAGTTTACCCAAATGGGTAGTCACAAGGGCTTCTGTTTTGAAGTTTGTACCCAATGAAGGTGATGTGACATGGAATTTTGAAAAGAGCAAAAATGTTAGTCTCTTTGAAGCAATTTCCAAACACCTTAATTTGCAGAATGACAGATTCAACTTTGATCTGAATTATTTTGGTATCAATGTCATCAAAGAAATTAGTTCCTGAATCAGTTCAATGGAAGCACCTTCCAAGTATTTAAATTTGTGTGTGTGTGTGTGTGTGTGTGTGTGTGTGTGTGTGTGTGGTGGAGGGCATCCTCCTTTTGACTTTTATACTAACATTCTAGAAATTCTTAGATTCTGTGTTTCCCCACCAAATAATTTGCAACAAATTTGTTTGGAATTCCAAATGTATTTTCTGGTGCACCTGACTAAAATAAATGCATTCATTTAAATGATGATCAGTCACAAAGAATTGAAATCACTTAGTGATTAAGAATACAGTTTCTGAGCTGGGTGTAGTGGTGCACACCTGTAATCCCAGCAACTCAGGAGGCTGAGGCAGGAAGATCCCAAGTTCAAGGTCAGCCTTAGCAATATAGAGAGGCCCTAAGCAACTTAGTGGAAACCTTGTCTCAAAATAAAAAATAAAAAGGGCTGGAGATGTGGCGTGGTGGTAATGCATCCCTGGGTTAAATATATAGGTCCCTCTCCCCCCAAAAGAATATAGTTTATGGTGTTACTCAGCCAGGATTCAAATCTCCCTGGCATGCTTCATGCAGTAACAGGGCAAAGGACACCCCAACCCAGTCAGGATGATCTTGGACAAACTTTTCAAATCCTCTGTGCTTGTTTCTCCATCTATAAAATGGGAATACTAGTACCTACCTCATGGGATTATTATGAGATAAAAGAAACTAAAAACCATAAAACACAAAGCTGAGCTTGGTGGCACATTTCTGTAATCCCAGTGGCTTGGAAGACTGAGGCAAGAGGATTGCAAGTTCAAAGCCAGCCTCAGCAAAAGCAAGGTGCTAAGCAACTCAGTGAGACCCTGCCTCTCAATAAAATACAAAATAGGGCTGGGGAGGTGGCTCAGTGGTTGAGTGCCCCTGAGTGCAGTCCCTGGTACCTTAAACAAACAAACAAACAAAAAAACACCTAGAGCCATCCTGGAAGAGTAAGATGTACTCTGCAAGTAGCAGCTGTCATTGATTAGAAACTTACCAGCCACATTTGTTCTATACATCATTGAATTTATGTCTTCCCAACTCCCCATTGAGAAAGTATTGGGACCCCTATTTTGCATATAAGGAAACTTGAATTTAAAGGTTACAACAATTCAACTCAGCCCCCACAGTGTTGGAGGAGAGTTAGCCGATTGTTTCATATCTTTAACATTGACCTCCCCAAATGGAGCTTCAAAAACAAACAGTGGGGGCTGAGGTTGAGGCTCAGTGGTAGAGCACTTGCCTCACATGCATTAGGCACTAGGTTTGATCCTCAACAACACATAAAAATAAATAAAGATCTACAACTAAAAAAATATTTTTAAAAAACCCAAATCAAACAAACAACAACGACAACAAAAGCGTGTTACACAGATGCAAACAATTTGGTTATTGAGGGTAACAGTGCCATGTCCTGTCATGCTCTTGCCAGCCAGCATGGGACAAGCCTCAGTTAAGAAGGGAAAGGACAGGAATGAGACTGGAGAGAGGGGCCACCTTTGCATTAGTATATCATGAACTTTGGGAGGGCTCTTAAGGTGGAGCAGTGATCATCTGTGTATTTTTTAAAGATACTATGATGACGGTAGAACACATATTGGGGGGGTAGGGTAAATGTAAAGTAGGGAGACCAGTTTCAGTCTCTTGGAATAATGCCGAGGGTTATGATGTGTTTGAGTCTGTGTGGGAATTTTGGACATAAAGGACAACAGATGTACTAAGTAGGGTAGAAACAATGACTTGATCCATTTTACTGCATGATAGAACCCAGGTTTCTGGCTTGGCCAAGTGGCTGGGTGGGTTGGTGGGTAGCCCTATCAGAAAGATCAGGAAGCATAAGATAATGGGAGTATATTTGAAAGAGAGGAGGATGAGTTCAGTTTAGAAGGAATTGAACTTGAGGTGCCTGGGAGATTCTAGGTAGAATCATTCAAAACTAAGTTAAACATACAGGCCTGCTACTGAGGTCTCCGGCCTGTACTGAAGTTAGAAATTTGAGATGCTAGTGCAGGGCCTAAGGACAGTGTGTGGAGAGAGAAGAAAGGAAGTACAGTAGTCCCTTCATATCTATGGCTTCACCTGCAGTTTCACTTTCTATGGTTTCAGTCACCTATCATGGTCTAAAAATAGTAAAATTCCAGAAATAAACAATTCAGAAGTTTTAAATTTCATGCCATTCTGAGTAGTATAATGAATTATCAGGCTATCTCACTCCATCCCTCCTGAGATGTGAATCCTTTTTTGCCCAGAATATCCACACTGTATATGCTACCTGTCCATTAGTTACTCAGTAGTTATATCAGTTATCAGATCAGTTCTGGTGTCCAGGTAAGCATTGTTTTACTTACTAATGACCCCCAAGTGTGAGAACAGTGATGCCGACAATTTAGATATACCAAAGAGGAGTCATACAATGTTTCTTTTAGGTGAAAAGGTGAATATACAATAAGATAGAGACAATATTCACATGATTTTTCATTATATTAGTATAATTATTCTACTTTATTATTTTTCATTATTATTGTTAATCTCTTACTATGCCTAATTTATAAGTTAAACTTTATCATAGCTATGTACACATGGGAAAAGACGTTATATACAAGATAACAGTACTATCTGCAGTTTCAGGCATCCATAGAAAGTCTTGGCCCATATCCCCTGTAGATAAGAGGAGACTACTGTAAAGGCAAGAACCCTGGGGAATTAAACCCAACATATGGGAATATTTGCCTGAAGTAGACCAATTGGAGACTGAGTAGCCAGAGATCCGAGAAGAACACAAGGGGAAAGCAGGTGCTAGGAACCAAGGAAGGGGAGCCATGGTTTGGAGGCCACACTGTGTGCTATGGAGCTAAGTAAACTATAGGTGGAAAAGTGTACAAGGGATTGGGAACTTGATACCCATATTCAGAATCTTTGCCAGACAGGGAGACAGTGGGTCAAAGTCAGACATCAGAAAATTGAGGAGAGATGGGAAGTGGAGACCGTGAGGGAAGTCAGGACATAAGGGGCTTAGCCGATCAATAGAGTGAGGGAGATAGAAGGGGGACAGGATTGAAGAGAAACTTCAGTTAGAACATATTCTCATGCCTATGTCAGGGGATTTAAGTCTCTATCAGGGTCAAATACATATTTACATATTTAAACATATATATACATATTTATGTATGTATATGTGTATAAATATATATACATATACATATTTAAACATACATATATATTTATTTATTTTTTAAAAAAACATAGTTAATAAACACTGAACCCAATGTAGCCATTTGGTTAAATGAATAGTCCATGTTTTGCTCCCCTGACATTTTAGAGCATTCTGAAGGACTGCAGTAGCTCCAGTGATGGCCAGCTCAACAGCCATTGTCCCCTTCTTCTTGCTAACAGAATTCAATGTTGTTGGCAATTTGCTTAGCACCACAGTTTAAACTGCAGTCCTTCTCAGACAATCAACGCAACACTTGTTCACTCTGCCAGCAACTGGTTTAGGGTACATACAGCCCAGTTCTAGCTCAGGGGATGTTGGAGAAAATCTGCCAAGGGCTTCCAGGAAAAGTTATTCCCTCACTCTTGCTTATCCCTCGAAAGAGAAGAAACTGCGTCCAACGGTAGCACAAGCCCATAATACCAGAGACTTAGAAGGCTGAGGCAGGAGGATTGAAAGTTGAGAATAGCCTCAGCAACTTAGGGGGAACCTGTCTTAAAAAACAAAAAACAGGCTGGGGATGTAGTTCTGCAGTAAAGCACTTACTTAGCTGTGGGTTTAACTAACTAAGGGGTTAGTGCCAAAACAAAGAAAGAACAATAGAAGAAGAAAATGAGGAGAAAGTGCCTTTCCCACTCTTTTCTTTCCATTCAGTTGAGGACCTAAGTCCCACAGAGTTCTGATGTTTTCACCGGTGATTTCTTTGATACATTCTTAGGAAAATCAGATTTTGAATTATGCCAAGAACAAGATTTTTTAGGTGTTTCTGCTTTGTAAATATCCTAAGCAGATTTTTGTTTAGCTTCTTAGCGAACTTGAGTAAGTTAAATTGTCTGAGCCTGTTTTCTAACTCGAGAGGCAAGAACGGGCCTGCTGTGAGAACTAAGACAGAATGTGCAGTGTGCCTGGCATATCAATGGTCATCCTTGGCTCCCATTTTCATGGGGGTTGTTTACACACATCTTATCCCCCAACTCAAACGCCCTCATTAGGAGAGACCAGGAATGGCCAGGGCCAGAGGTTCATTAGAGAGCCAGCCAGTCCCCTCTTCAGGGATCCTAAGAATCCTGGCTCTACCCTCCACAGCCCAGGCCACCCTTGGCTGCCATGATCCCTGGTCACCTCCTTCCAGTTTGCCCTTGCCAGCCTGTTACCAGCTTCGGGCCTCATCACTACCCTGGCAGTGGAATTGTCTTGGGCCTCACCCTTAGCCTGTGCTGCAGCAGGTAACAGGGAACCAGTCCAACTCACTGACCAATAAGCTCTGGACTAAACCTGTGGCCTGAATGTGACATCAACTAATCCATACCCTTCGCTCCTTTAATATCTATTGAGGGAGGACGATGGGATCTCTGTATGTTTGTTTATCTATCTTTGAGATTTAGCTTAGAAAGAATAGGGAGGATGTATATTGAGGCTAAGACAATAATGCAAATCTCCGATTCACATTTTATTTCGGTGCTGAATTATTTCATTTGAGCAAGATATTGAACGTGGTAAGATTTAACAACAATAGTCCCTAGTGTTTATTGATTGCTTATTTCTCTACTAAGCCCTTTCCGGTGTATATCTTGATTGTTACCATGTGAGGGAGGTTCCATTATTCTCTCCTCTTTAAAGAGAAGGAGCCTGAAATACAGAGTCTTAAGTAACTTGCCCAGAGTCAAAACTGCCCACTTGGTCTAGAATCAAGCTAGATTGCTTGATTCTGAAGCTAAGCTTTCCTGTGAGTCAATCTCCTTGTCTCTGAAATAGAAACAACTTCTCAGAACTGATAAAGAGTCAACACTTGTGCAAGGCCCCTGTCACATGTTCAGCAATGCTAGTTCCCTCCTGCTATTATCCCAATCATCCCCCCACCCCACCCCCGCCTTTTTTTGTGTGGTTCTAGGGATTGAACCCAGAGCCTTGCACATGCTAGGCAACTACTCTACCACTGAGCTACATCCCCAACCCCTTTTATTTTATTTTGAGATAGGGTCTTGCTAAGTTGCTATGGCTGGCCTAGAACTTTCCATCCTTCTGCCTTAGCCTCCTGAGTAGCTGGGATTACAGACGTGTAGCATTGTGCCTATCTGGGAAGTAGGGGGGGATTTAGATACTAATCTTGTGTGTCATTACTCAGAGTTAACTCCAGTGTATAATTTAGAACCACGCATAAGAATTACTTTTTTGAGAACGACTCAAAATTACTAAAATGCAACTTCTTTCCTTCCAAGATGTGAGAGCAAAGTGCTTCCAGGCCCACCCACACGATGGTTTTCTCCACCCTCTCTTGAAACCATTTTAAAGTTTGTTTCTTCCCCTCTCTTTCCTCATTCATATCTTTCCTGGCACAGTTGAGAATAGCATTGTTGGAGTGGGTTTTTTTTTTTTTTCCCCTTTCTCTTTTGGTCTGTGGGTTTGTTTCATTCCAGATGTTTCTCCTGAACCTGCCTTTTGAAAGAAACCCAGAATTATTTTTAAACATAACTTAGAGACTTCCAAATAAAACAAATATCTTAATTGCCTGTGGGTTGCAAGCCCTTGCTTGGTGGCGGGGAGACCAGAGGACACGGAGCCCATGGGGCTGGTTCTGGAGACATGTGGGTCCTGTAGGTCTGGCCCGCCTTCCTCTTCTCTCTTCTCACAATTAAACACTTTTTTTTTTTCCTTTTAAGGGTGCTGGTGATTGAACCCAGGGCATCACACATGCTAGGCAAACTGTATCACTGAGCTACCCTCCCCCACCCCACGTCCCTCTTCTTCACTTTTTGAGCACCCACTGGCTGTCCCTAGGGTGCGCACCCCAGTGACACACTGCTTAGGTGTTCTGCTAAATTTCATTGGCATCCCCCACCCCCCCACCCACCAGGAACCTTCCTCCCAGCTCACATGTTATCAGGGAAGAGTTATACATCAGTCAGTGGCCCTTAACTCTGTTTGCACGTTAGAATTGTCTGAAGAACTTATTAAATTAAATTACAGATTTCCAAGTTCCATTCACCCCAAGTCTGGGAGGTAAAGCCCAGAAAACTACACTTTAAAAAAAAAATTTATTTCTTGGGGCTGGGATTGTGGCTCGGCGGTAGAGCACTCGCCTAGCACGGGCAGGACCCGGGTTCGATCCTCAGCACCACATAAAAATAAGGGCATTGAGTTGTGTCCATCTACACCTAAAAAAAAATAAATATTTTAAAAAATTTATTTATCTTTTTAATTATAAAGATAACATATGCTCATTTTGGGTTGTTATTATTAATATAAACATTACAAAGATGTTTTAAGTGAAAAGCAAGAAATCCCCCCACCTTTCCCTCCTTGATACTCCAATCCTGGCCCCAAAAGCAAACATTGTTAAGAGTTTCATGTGTGTCTCTTTTCACATGAGTTGCCTCCAGTGAAATACATAGACCGAGAGTTATCTGTGTATTTTGCTAAATTTTCTATGTGCATGTGATCAAATTCTTGCATGGAGAGTGGTGATTTGAATCATGGTCTTTCTGACTCTCTTGTAGTTGTGTTTGCACTGGGAACTTCCTGTGTGAAGGTGAAGGTCGAGATGGCCTAGTTGGTATGGTGGCCCTGGCCTGAGGAAACTCTGCACAAAGGGTCAGAGTTACATCAGTTGGGATTGAGCTCAGGCACCAGCTCCCAGGGATAGACAATTCTGAGCATAACAAGATAACCCTAATGTCTCACCAGTCCGGCGTCCTTCAGATTGTCTGCTATCCTGAAACTTTCCCACAAATAACCTCTTGATGTTAACACCTATAAAATAAACATGCTGAACTAGCTCTGGGTCAGTCGAACCCATCAGAGTTCAACTACCCACCTGGCCCCAGCTTTTTCTCTCTATGTGTGTCTGTTTGTGTTTTCTCCATCCCCCATTGCCCCTTGTCCAGTTTCTGAATTATCGGCCATGCTGGTCATGGCACCCTTGTTTTTTGCATCCCTGATAAATTTTGGAGAACTTTTCACATTATTACAAACTAAGTGACCTCATTATCCCTAAGATTGGTACTGCAATGCACTTAGGGGTGGGGGGCCTCTGTTCCCTGGTTGACCACAAAACTTAAGACTATTGGGTTGTACCTGCTGGAGAGGTGGATCCTCCTATGGGGGAAGCTGATTGGTTCTTTAACTTCTAGAGCCAATTAAGAAAATGTTAATTTTGGAGAAGAGAAGTTCATAGGTTTCAAACACAAAGAAATGATAAATGTAAAGAGAGGAAAATGTTAATTATCCTTATTTGATCATTATATATTGTATATGTGTACCTAATTATCATACTCTGCCCCCTTAAATATGTACAATTATTATGTGTCAATTAAAATTAATCGGGCGTGGTGGCTCACCTCTGGAATCCCAGCTACTCAGGAGGCTGAGGCAGGAGGATCTCAAGTTTGAGGACATCCTCCACAAACCTAACAAGACCCTGTCTCTACGTAAAATAAATAAAACAGGCAAATGCCCCTGAGTTTAATCCTCAGAACTGCATAAAAAGAAAATGTATTTTGGGGAAGGAAAGTTTTTCCTTAAGTTGTATTCAGAATGGTTGCCTGATTGTGTGACAATATCTGAGTAGGATCCTTAGGTCTCTTCTTGAGTTTCTTTAGCATCTTTTTTCTTACGAGGTCACGAGAGGGATCATCTCTAAGATAACACTGCAACACGGTGACACCAAGCATGTGGCTGGGACAAGATGCAAAGGAAGTGAGTCACAGTCAAGAGGCTGCCTGGGAAGGCATCAACTTGGGAAGGGGTATCTGAGCATCTCATTCCATCCACAGAACACAAGAAAGGATGCCCATGTGGACTGCAGGAAAGAGTACATTTTGGAGAACAACTTCATATACACCTCACTCTGGGGTGCTTCATTTTCTTGAGTATGTGCCTTAGGAACATCCTGGGGAACTTGGGAGGTGACATTTACCTGGAGGTTCTTCAATAGGAACATAGGAAAGAGTAGGCGCATCTCAGGGGGTTGGGTTTGCTAATGGGTCTGGGATTTCACAAAGACTGGAATAAGCTTGAAATATTAGTTTTCTTTCTTTTCCCTTTTTCTTCCTTTTCTTTCTTTCTTTTTCAATGCTGGGATCAAACCCAGGGCTTTGTGCGTGCTAGGCTAACCCCAACTCTTAATTTGACTTCTTAATTGAACTAATATCTAATTGTCCCCTGTGTAAGAGGGGTTCCCTCTGATTTTTTTGGGGGGTACCAGGGATTGAACTTAGGGGCACTTGACCACTGAGCCACATCCCCAACCCTATTTTGTATTTTATTTAGAGACAGGGTCTCACTGAGTTGCTTAGCGCTCTGCTTTTGCTGAGGCTGGTTTGAACTGGTGATCCTCCTGACTCAGCCTCCTAAACTGCTGGGATTACAGGTATGCACCCCCATGGCCTGCTTCCCTCTGATTTTGAACTATTTTTATCTTCCTTTCCCATGCAGCCAATGTCAAGGTTGCATCTATCATCGCCTTGCTGTGTGATGCTACCTGTGTTTTAACCTACCTGAGTACCAGTCTCCTTATTTATGAAATGAGGCAAGTATATCAGGTGATTTTTGTGTGTGTGTGTGAAACTGGGGATTGAACCCAGAGGGAAATCCCACTGAGCGACATCCCCCTTCCCTTTTTAACTTCTATTTTGAGACAGGGTCTTTCTAAGTTGTTTAGGCAGAACTTGAACTTGCAATCCCCCTGCCTCAGCCTCCTGAGTCGCTGGGATTGCAGGCAGTTGCCACTGTACCAGGCTAAGTCAGCTGATTTTAAAGGTCTGTCATGGATTTAAAATTCTAGGTTCTATGACTATGATCATCCACCAACATATAGGATTGGAAAAAAAAATCACAACCAAATCCAGTCCTTTGGAAAACAGGTGGTGGAATCCCAGCGCCCAGCTGGTGCTTCCTATTTAAACTTGTTTTCCTGGCTTGCAGAGCTCTTTTCCTTTCAAGCATTTCTGAGTCTATAGATTCAGAGCATCTGACCTCCATGGTTTGTGCTCGCTTTCTTTTACGATCACCACCACCCGTCACTCATCTCACTGGGACACTGTCCAATTTAATGCATTGTAATACTAATACTATATGTGTATAAGCTGTAACAGAGCACTGAGAATAGTATTTTAGAAAGCCCGTGGGGTTTTCAGGAAGAGATGCCTGGTTGGAATTCTGCCTCATTGCAGCTGGGAATTTGGTTGCAAATAGAGCTGTTTTTGGTTAATTGAAGCAGAGAAGCACTTATGCGACAATCGGTGGGTGATTACAGAATCATTGGGCAGTTGGGAGGCACTGTCTGGGGCTAGATACAAAAGAGGTGAGGCAGAGTGAAGAGGCCACCAACTTGTCACTACGCTACATGGCCACCTCATATAATCCCTAACTGACCCTATGCCTTGGCTTTTCTCCTTAAAGTGTCAAAGTTTTAAGCAACCAGAGAGAAGGAACAGGAGATTATCCTTTCCTTCGTTTGTGTTTTCTGTAGTATGTCCTGGAAACTTCCTTCCACTTGATGTTCCCTCCAGATAAAAAGTATATCCACAAGTGAGCATCTATATACAAAGGGAAAGAACTTTGATTCTTACTTTTCCATCACGTAGAAACATTAACTTGATTTGGCCATAGGTTGAAAACTAGGCAGGCTGAGGATGTGGCTCAGTGGTAGAGTGCCTGCCTAGCATTCCTGAGGCTTTGGGTTCCAAAAAAGAAGAAGGGGAGGAAGAAGAAGAAAAAGAAAGCCATGCAACTCTGAAACTTCTAGAAGAACGCAGAGACTATCTATTCTCTGTTTCCTAAGTAGTCTGAATGTCTACCACATGGTTCTACCAGTTACTACTACTAGCTGTGTGATTTGGTAAAACAATGAAGAGGACAATTCCTTCTCGGGGCAGTTGTTTGAATTCAGTGGAACCGTGCATGAAGTCCTCAGCCTGGGGCCCCACCTCTGGGCAATGATGTTCTCCTGAGCCTAAAGCATGGGTATTCCTGGATTCCTGGCCATGTCCCAGTCTCCAGGTATCTATCTGCTTGGTGGTAGGTGTTGAGAGGAGACAGATCATCTTGACACCTCTTGATTTTTGTAGCTCTGTGAGCCCCAAGATCCATTTTCCTTCCTGGGGGAGATGGTAGCCACAGGGAGGGTCTTCTTAGGCAGTGACTTAAGAGAGAAGATTGTGTCGGGGTTCTCCTGAGACACCCCTAAGAGCTCCAAACAATATCTCTGGTGAAACTTTTTGGGGGGTTGTGGGGCAGGTTGCTGTCAGCCCTGTGTCATTAGGTTGAAGGCACAAGATAGGGACATCTGTTCATGTGGATTCGTTGTCCCTCTGACTGCTGGGCCTGAGGAAACGTGGGATGCACCTACATCCTGTCATCAGATTCTCAACACATCCCCTTAAGGTTTACAGGGCAAGTACTAGTTGGCTCATTTTATTTTCCTCAGAGGAAGAAACTGAGGCCAAAGACCTAGAGTCACTTGCAGAAGGTCACTCAACTCAGCTGTGGGGCTTGTCTGAATCCTGAACCCAGCATCCTTCCCACCACCCAACACTTTTTCCTTTCTTGGTACCTCCATTATTAGAACACCTAGATATTCTTAGCTAACAATGGATGACATAAATAAACACACGGTCATTTCCCCCCATTTCCGCTCAGGTCCACTGCAGATGGCTGAGCCCTTTGTGAGCACACAGCATGAAAAGGCATCTCCACAGAGTGGAAAGAGAGCCTCAGCATTAATCATTATGAAACAGTGCAAACGGCTTTTGCAGGAGAGGGATGGGATTCAGGGAAGACGGGCAGCCCCTGGCCACTGTCAGGAGACCCCCCAGTGATGGGAAGTCACCATTCCAAGGGCTTGGGTGGAGGCTTCCACTGTGCGGAGGAGCAGGTGTCTGGACTCAGTCACCCAGGGTGAGTGCCGTCTGCTGCTCCCACCTGCAGAGACAGGACTGAAGCTCCAAGTGCTATTAGCAGGTCAGGATCCTGATCTGGCCCTGAGGCCAAGGCCAAAGTCAGGGGAGGTGGGGAAGCTGCCTGTACAACTGGTGTAGAATTGCCAATCTGTTTATTGATCC
Organism: Marmota marmota marmota; assembly: GCF_001458135.2. Classification (NCBI taxonomy): domain Eukaryota; kingdom Metazoa; phylum Chordata; class Mammalia; order Rodentia; family Sciuridae; genus Marmota; species Marmota marmota. Next base: position 566,205 of record NW_026000021.1, read on the forward strand.
AAGGAGGAAGAGTCAAAATAGACCCCCTTTCTAATTATGCATCCTATAGTTTGGATCTAGAATGTCCCCAGAAAGCCCATGTGGTAAATAAAGACTCTGTCCCCAGCTTTTGGCTCTATTGGGAGATAGTTGAATCTGTAGGATGTGGGGGTCTAATGGAAAGAAGTAAGGTCATTTCAGGCATGTCCTTGAGGGGGGTACTGGCCCCTTTCTCTCTCTGCTTTTTAGTGGCCTTAAGCTCAACAGCCTTCTCCTCCATGTGCTTGTGCCCTGACGCCTTGGGACCATGTGCCCCAAAACCAAGGAACCATGGACTGAAACCATGAGAGGAAACAAACCTTTGCTCTTTATGAGTTAATTAACTCAGTATTTTTTCTCAGCGACAGAAAACTGACTAACATACCTTGAAAGAGAGGCTAGAGTTAAGTTCTGATCCGAGTGGAAGGTTCTAAAGGATTGGGGGTACAGGGAGGTGACGTTAATAGCCAATGGGAGTAACGTGAAGTGCCCATCGCCCATCTCATTGGGCTTGTGTGCCTCACAGTGGGCAGGTGACCAATGGCTATTTGTTGAAATAATTATTTTAACAGTTCAGCAATCAAAGACAGTCTTTAGGGAATAGAAGTGGTTTTTTAAAGGGGTGTGATTAGCAGGGTGCGACAGGGAGTGTCTTTCCAGATCCTCAAACTCCAATGTCACGGATTCTCTGTCCCTAAGTCCAAGCAACAATCACCGGTTCTCACTGTAATTAGGGGGAAACAGGTAACCTTGAATTACCTAACTCCCCACAGATGAGAAAACCTTAGTGAGTCTTCATTTGTCTCAAACGGGGAAAAAGTGGGCATTTGTCTACTGCTCTGATACTTTAACGCACAAACAGGCTATAGAACATGTGTTAAGTGGAGAGAGAGAAGGAGTAGAAGAAAAGTTGAATTTATTCAATTGCTCAGAAAATTAACAGGCTGATCTTCATGGGTTTGTTTAGGCAGGCAGAAAGAAGGGCAGGAGAAAGAGTGTGTACATTTAATAACACTGAGCAGATGTGTACGATTCATGGGAGCTGATGGCTATGGGGCCATGACACTCAGTGGGACCAGGTATTCCTGTTTATCAGGTATGTGGCCTTGGTCACCTGGTCCCAAGGTCCTCCCACCCATTGCCAGGTGGGTGCACACAAGTGACCAAAGCAGAACCCTGTTCCCCTTTTCCTTGGCTGCTTGACTCTCTGGGTGCCCGGTTTCTGACCTCTGGTGGATACCCAACTCAGACAGCTTTGTTCACCCTCAGGAATGCCCACTGGGCTGACTGGGCCCAGTTTCCTGTAGCTCTCCACTTTCCTTTCTTAATTTTAGTGTCATACCATCCCTCGGGATGCTGTGGCCTGACTCACTGTGGAAGAAGAGTTGACCTCAACTCCCTCTCTCCCCTCCTTCCATGTAAAAGGACACTGTTGGACTGGACCAACTCCCAAGGCTCCTCCTGCTCTAACTGCTCCATGACCCTGATGAGGGTGGCCACAGAGACATCTAGGCAGGGCCCCTCCTTGAAACCACTGAGGGAGGCATGACATTGCCCCACATGTGATGTCCACACAGCTTTTCTCCTACAGGAAGAGCTGGTAGGGCTTTCTGGACAAAGTGGGAAAGTCCAAAGGGTCACTCAGCAAGTCATGGGGTAAAAAGGGCAGGACAGAAAGAAGATATTCCAAGACCAACCTGCCCCCTGCAGCCTGCCCAGCAGACTCAGGGCTGTTTGCAAAGTGACTTTTTCATCCTGCTTTCAGGCTTCTAAGCAGCTTGTTTTTCTCAGAAAAAGACAACTGCTTCTGGAGAGCACTCAGCGCTGAGGAGGGACAAGTTGGGGAAGCTGGTTTTCAGCAGAGACACAAACCCTTCCTCTGATAAGGATGGAGAATTCATTCATAACAGAGTGTTTTTATTTAATGTTTTTTAATATTTATTTTTCCGTTTTTGGTGGACACAACATCTTTATTTTTATTTGTATGTGGTGCTGAGGATTGAACCCAGCGCATGCCAGGTGAGCGCATTACCGCTTAAGCCACATCCCCAGCCCCTAACAGAGTGTTTTTAAAAAATTATTGTTTTTTTAATGGTGGCTGTAACAAATTACTACAAATTTAGCAGCTTCAAATAACACATTTTTTTTTAATCACATACTTCTGTAGGCCAGACAGAGTTCTCACATGGCTGCAGGGTTTCATCTCTTTTTGGAGACAGGAGGGATGGATCCATTTTTTTTTTTTCTTCCAGTTATCAGGATTCTGATCCCTGAGGTGATAGGACTGAAATCTCTATTTCCTTGCTGGCTGTCAGCTGAGGGCTCTTTAGCTCTCTCTTAGAGACGTCTGTCTGGTCTTCATAAAGGCCATCTCTGTGACCTTTATTCTGTTGCCATATCTCTTCCTCTGACCTTTTAAGAATTCATATGATTAGATTGAGCCCCCTCAGATAACCCAGAATAATCTCACCATCTTCAAGGTTCTTAGCTTAATCATATCTGCAAAGTCCCTTTTTGCCGTGTAAGGTCACAGATCCACAGGTTCTGGGGATTAGAAAGCGGACATCCCTGGAGGCCTCTGTTCTGTCTCCCACAGTCGGGTTAGATGATGACGTTTGCTGACCCTCCGCTGGATGTTTCACTGAGGCAGTAAATCAGGTGACTCATGTCACCTATGCGTTGTGGAGACACAGTCTTTTGAACTGCTGCAAGCCAGTACCAGCTGGGCATTGTGCAAAGCAAGACTTGATCGTGTCTGTCACAGGCCCTTTGTGGTCAAGCCATCAGATGCACTGAGCAACTTATGTTCACATGGCTTTGTGATGTGCAATTATCTAGGCTAGCTCGTAAAGCATTTTTACAAGACCTGACACAAATGGAACCCACTCAGCTTGCTTTTCCTGTTCCAGCTTTTCCAGGCATAATTAGGACCCTTCTGGAACTGCATGTACTGCCAACTCCCCTGCCCCCCTTCCACCAGTATGACTTAGTCCCTCTTAGCCTCTGACCTACAGGGTGAACCTGATCTCCTCTGCATTCATACTTCCCTCAGCCTGCAATGCCCAATCCTTTCCACCTCCCCCAGGGGCCCAGCCCCCATCTTCCAATGCAACCTTCTAGCCCCTGTCTGCTCACAGGGCATCCAAGGACATCACCTGAGAGCTGTAGGAAATGCAGAATCTCTTTCCACTCCAGAGCCACTGAAGCCAAGTCTGCTTTTTAATACCTTCCCAGGGATTCGTAAGAATTTTTAAATTTAAGCAGCCCTGGGCAGGCCCACTGGGACAGCTCCTCTTCTGTGAAACCCTTCCTGACTGTCCCCAGTTCCAGCTAAATTGTCTTCCTGCTCCCTCTTTGCCCACTTGGATTTCTTTCATAAGAAAATAGTACAAATAGATGTTGTGTTAGTCAGCTTATCATAACTACAACCCGAGGTAATCAGCTTAAAAAGAGGAAAAGTTTATCTGGGCTCACGGTTTTGGAGGTTTCAGCTCATGATCATTTGCTCATTGCTTTTAGACTTGAGGTGAGGCAGCATATCATGGCAGTAAGTATATGGTGGAGCAAGTGGCTCACCTCCTAGCAGCGAAGAGAAGAAGAAAAGGGTGCCAATATCAGCTTCAAGGGCCCGCCCCCAACAACCTAACTTTCTCCCGCTAGGCTCCGCCTCTTAAAGGTTTTACAACCTCCCAGTAGTGCCATAGGCTGGACCCATGAACACATGAGTCTTCAGAGGGTTTTTAAGATCTGAACTACAGCAGATGGTAAAAGGAACTTCTCCTCCTACCTAGAAATTTCAATAGAGGCCTCAAAGGCAGAGAACAAAACAGTAGGTGCGAAGAAGCCCACATCCACACAGGAGTGGCAATCCTGTGCCAGACAAGCTCAGAGAACGTCAAGATGCCTCTGCCAGCCTTCACTCACTCCCCGCCTGTGAACAAAGGAGTTGGGCAGGGGTTCCTGGGAGATAATGGACTACCCCATTACCCTCCCAGGGCACAGGGCACAAGTACTGCCCCTCCACCTCAAGCATGTGAGAAGGGCTATAGGGGAGCTTCCCTTGTGCCTGTAAGTGCTTAAGGACACGTGATAACTGGTCTGGGAAGCTAGAGCGGCACCAGGTCAATGATGTCCTGCCCCAGAAGACAGTGGGTCTAAGGTGCCTGGCTCCTGGGGACAGGTGTAGACCACCAGGTGGGAAGACTACCTGGAGCCTCCTGTGAAGGGACCTCCCCCAGGATGGCTGCATGGTGGGTGGGTGGGCAAAGGGACCAAGAAGAGAGTTGGACCATTGGAACACCAGGGGCCTCGGAGCTACTTTCCAAAACATACACACTCTCCAACCTCATAATGGATATCAGAATTGGAATAGTTGCCAAATTTCACACATAAAAAACATGACACCCATTTAAATTTGAATTTCAGATAACCAATGGACACTTTTTATTACTGGAGATTGATCTCAGGGGCACTTAACCACTAGCCACATTCCCAGCCTCTTTTTTTTTTTTTTTTGGTTTTTTATTTAGAGACAGTGTTTCATTGAGTTGCTTGGGGACTTGCTAAGTTGCTGAGGCTGGCTTGAACTCCAGATCCTCGTGCCTCAGCCTCCCAAGCCGAGGTAATCAGCTACAACTGGGATTTCAGGCATGCGCCGCCGTGACCAGCCAACAATGGATACATTTTTAATGTAAGTACCTCATTGGCAATATACAAGCCATATTTACACTAAAAAATTATATATTGTTTTTCTGAACTTCCAGTTTGATCCAGTATTCTGTATTTTACCCAGCAACCCAAAGTTGGGAGCTTCACAGCAGAAATTCTAGTGGCTTCTCTAAGAAAACCACTCAAGTACCCCAAAGAGAAGTCAGTTATTGAGTCCCAGTAACTAAAAGTCAAGTAAGTTCCTTTCTATGCCCTTATCCTGTCCCTTCTCTTGCTGCTGTGCCCCCATCTGTCACTTTGGTTAATAAATCCACACCTCACCACTTCAGGTTTCCGAGACAGAGAGAGCGGTGAGACACTTCAAATGAAACCCAACAGTTTGATCATTACCTGGACCAGACATACAACTAACCTTCCTGTGACTTAAAGCAACCTATTATGCCTGCCAAAGATGTCACGTCCGTGCCGGGGTGTGGCCAAAGACGTCATGTCCATGCTGGGGTGTGGAAAGAAGCAGACCCTGGAGCCAAGATGAAAAGACGGTAAAAGAATAAAAGACCTTTCTAGTTGTGCCCTGCTGCGAGGTGCTGGTTCACAAACTGATTGCTTGTTTGCACATCCATCTCTGGGGTCCTATCATTTATCTGTGTCTTCTCATTTATCTGTGTTCCTAATTGTTGGTGTGGGTAGTAGATGCTCAGTAAATGTTCAAGTGTCGAATGTTGAAACCTTCAGTGAACCCCCCTCCATTTTTTTTTTTTCTGAGACCTATCAAGAGAGAGTCCTTAGCATTGTATCAGCCTCAGAGGCACTTGAGCTGCATAAGCCTTCTCCTTACAAAACGTGCCAGGACCCCAGCTCCTCAGGAGACTGAGGCAGGAGGATCAAGAGTTCAAGGCCAGCCTGTGCAACTGTCTCAAAATAAAAAATAAAAAGGTCTGTGGGTGTAGTTCAGTGTCAGAGTGCTTTCCTAGCATGTGTGAGACCCTGGGCTCAATCCCCAGTCCTGCCAAAAAAATATTTAAACATAAAAAAAAAAAAAAAAATCCAGGTGTGAGGCTGGAGATAGCAAAGTTGGAATCTTCTCTAAGAACATTTGTGGGCAGATCTAGGTTTTTGGGAAACCTAGGCTTATATAAACTTTCTAAGAAAAAGAATATCAAAGTATTTCAACAAAGCTAAAAGAAAAAAAATTTGAATGTTTCATCAAATAGAACTGATAAATGTTGAGGAGACAGATAAATGCTTATCCTGATTGAATGTTACATAATATACACATATATAAAACATCATATGGCACCCCATACATAAGTAGAGTTTTTAATGTGTCAATTTAAAAAAAGTTTAAAAACATGGAAATGGATATTAAATTATGAAGACAAAATTAGGCATAAATGTAAACATTAATTTAGGAGAAATCACAACAGATTGCAAATTTTGAAAAACTGGCAAATATCACATACATTACAAAATCCAGGAAAACAACTAATATTTATTTTGACTTACTTGGACTAAAATATACTTTTTCCCCACTTTTTTTTTTTTACCATCTTCTTTCCTTCAATGTTTGATTAACATCCTTCTATAGGGCCTATTAGAAGTTTACATTATTCTTATTGGTGTCTGTATTTTACAGTCAAATCACCAAGATTACAAATCTTTTTAAATTTTTTTATTTGTTCTTTTTAGTTATACATGACAGCAGAAGGTATTTTGACATATCAAACATACATGGAGTATATTCCCCTGTTTTTGGTTTTACATGATGTGACATTACACTGATCATGTATTCATGTATGAACACAGGAAAGTTAAGTCTGATTCATTCTATTGTCTTTCCTATTCCCATTCCCCCTCCCTTCTTTCCTTATCCTTTGTCTAATCTAATGAACTTCTATTCCCCTCCTCTCCTTCTCCAGCTTATTGTGAGTTAGCATCCACGTATCAGAGAGAACATTCAGCCTTTGGTTTTTTGGGATTGGCTTATTTCACTTAGCATGATAATTTCTGGTTCCAGTCATTTATTGGCAAATACCATAATCTCATTCTTCTTTATGGCCGAGTAATATTCCATTGTGTACACATACCACATTTTCTTTATCCATTCTTCTGTTGAAGGGCACCTAGATTGGTTCCATAGCTTAGCTATTGTGAATTGAGCTGGTTGTAAACATTGATGCGGCTGTATCACTGTAATATGCTGATTTTTAGTCCTTTGGGTATATGCTGAGGAGTGGGATAACTGGGTCAAATGGTGGTTCCATTCCAAGGTTTCTGAAGAAATATTACAAATCTGTTTTCAATATATCCGTATGATTTGCTCTAATTCATGAAGTTGGATTATTCGATTTATATATCTCTTTCTCTTAATCACGTACTGCTTTTAGCACAATCTCGTTCTTATACAGTTTCTTCATTTTGGTCATCTCCATTATTTGTATTTTCTTAGCTATTTTGATTCCTTCCTCAGCTTTGTGAATTTTTTCAGTGCTGGGGATTGAAGCCAGGGCCCTGTGTATGCTCGGCAAGAGTTTACTCTACCACTGAGCCACAACCCAGTCCAATTTCATGTTTTTATCCATCGAAATTTTTTTTAAGCTTCTGTTATGATAGAACAAGAGAGTTTCTGACATCTTAAAAATTCTTCTACTCTTTTATCTTTTCAGGTTTTTTCCTAAGGCTTCCACAAGGATGCTTCTTTTTAGACACATTTGGATTTTGTATAATGAATAATTCCGAAATAACAACATTCTCAAGAGTAGTTCCAGTGCATTCAAAAATAGTCAAAATATGATAAGTTACCTATTGAATAATCAAATTGCTCTTGTGCCACATGGAATGATCTATCAGTGATGATGTGTAGGGGTTTCATTGCCCTTCAATGGATATTTTTTCCTCATTCTCCCCCATTCTGTATTTATGGCTATTTGTGCACAGTGTCATCAGGAACTGCCACACTTCATCACAACAGGTGGATCACATACTCTAAGGGCAATCTATTCAGCTGGGTTGATAAACCTGCAGAAAATATCACAGGAGCAGTGGGCTCTCCTTTCTTTGCAGTGAACAATCATGTTAAGTGAACAAGCATCCGACTTCCAAATTAAGCCTCAGTTTGAATTGATGTAACTTTGCTGGAAAGCAGTTTGTCAATATGTATTGCAAGCCTGAAAATACTTAAGTCCCCCACCTTAACCATTTACACATCCCTATACTTGGATTTGGTAATTTGACTTGGGATATTAATATTAAGAAAATGTTTCTGAAAATAAAAAAATTATTATGTACAAAGATGTTCACCATGCATTCCATAAATTTCTTCTTCCTTCTCCTCCTCTTATTCTCTGAAAAAGCTGCTGTAGTGATAAATGATTATCTGAATCAGGAAACATCAACTTGATGGGTGTTACTACTTTTGAAGTTTATAAGTTTGTTATAAAGTACAAAATGGATCTTACATACTGTTAAGTGAAACAAAAGCAAGATTCAAAATTATATATACCTTTCAATGTCACACAGGTTATAATAATCCCCACTTTCAGGAAAATTCTGGAATATACATTATTTTTGAGTGTACATGATAAGTCTGGAGATATGTAGTTCAGTGTTAGCACACTAGCCTAGCAAACTCATAGTCTTAGGTTTGATCCCCAGCGCCACACACACACACACACACACACACACAAAAGTTCTATACATATGTAGACTCTATAGCACATACACCTTCCCAAGTCAATGTAGATGTGCCACACCATTCTTAATAGTTGCACGGCATTTCATTGTATACATGAACCAAAATCTAACTGATCTATTATGAGGCATTCAAATGGCTTTCAGCCTTTTCTAGTTTCAAGTACACTGCAGTGAATGATTTTGCTCATTAATCTTTAGCCAGTTCTCCAAATTATTTCCTCAGGATAAATTCCTAGAAGTGGAATTGCTGGGTCAAAGGCATTTTTAGAGCTTTTGAAACTGATTGCTAAATGATCTCCCCAGGAGACTATAAGTTTACACTGCCACCAGCAAGTGTGTGAGTGCGTGCGTGTCCTTTCTCTGGAGCATTTGCCAACACCAAATTATCCATTTGCTTTAAAATTTAAAAAATAAGAAAAAGATACCTGCAACAGACTTGGAATTTATTATTTATTACCCAATCCTCACTATAATGACTTTGATAGCAGCTAGCATTTATTGGGCAGTCACCACATCCCAGGCACTATGTTGCATGAATGAACTCTTATAAATCTTCTGGATACTTCTATAAGGCATGTACCATTATCAACCCATTTCACATGTGAGCAAACTGAGCTGTTCAAGGTAACACAGCCAAGGCAATGAGTGGATGAGTTAAGATTGCAACCCAGGAGCTGGGATTGTAGCTCAGTGGTGGAGCACCTGCTTAGCACATGTGAGGCACTAGATTCGATCCTCAGCACCACATATAAATAAATAAAATAAAGGTATTGTGTCCATCTACAACTGAAAAAAAAATAGATTTCATACCAGACCCTGGCCTACATCAAAGTGTGCAGTTGCTTTCTGAGGGTCCCTATTGAGATGTACCTAAAAATCTCTGTGGGGCTTTTCAATTCAGGGTTTACCATGGCATCAGAAATTCCTCTGGTCTCTAAGTGAGGATGTCTCAGCTTAGAAAGAGACCCCAAAGGAACTATTTAGAAGATGCCAAGAATCTACATCCCAGGGGGAGGTAGGCCATCTAAGCTGGACATGCTAAGGGAGGGTAAATCTGATCCATTAGCTCTGGCCCTGGTCACCTTGGGCTGAAGAGTCCTGAGAGAAAAGGGTTCCCAGGAGAGAGCTGCAAAGAGTCATTTGTCCATCCCCTGGGGTCAGGCAATGACTTCCTGGGGCTGTCCTGGCTTTAGCACTAGAAAGAAGCCTTGCATCCTGGGAAAGCCTTTGGACCTAGGAAAACTGGGACATCTGGGCTCTGTATCCTCAGGGAAAAGTGCCTGTGCTCCCTTCTCGCCCAAGACAAAGCACAAGGGGCTTCCAGGGCCCACTTTGACGCCATAGGTCCCAGACAGCACTAACTCCTGAGCTCTAGACACCCTAGGGACCCCACACCAGGCCAGCTGCTATGTTCTCCTTTCCTATTCCTTCTCCCCCTGGGCTTGACCTCAGATGGTCCAAAACTCAGCTATTGAGTAGGAGGACTGGGAATGGGGCCAGGAAAGAGAAGAAACCAGCAAAATAGACCCAGCTCCTTCCCAGAAGGCTTCTAAACCTGAAACAGGCCTCAGCTTGCAGGAACAGGGGGATGAAGCTTCACATTTAACAACATTTATAGTTTGATTGTACACTGATTGGACATTTTGGTCACCGAAACAAGACTTGAAAGGGCCCAGAAGCACTGTGGCGGCTGCCAGGGATGTCCCGGCGGAATGGGGAAGAATGACCGCAGAGGGCAGTGGAAAGACGGAGCTGCTCATGACTGCACACTGTTCCATGCAGCTCTTCCTATAACAGGGCTGCACGGAATAGCCACTGTGTGCTCCACCAAGGACCTCGCCACCCACCTCAGCCAGGGATGGGACCACAGCTGCTGCCATTTCTATTGCCAAGGGGCAAGGGCAGGGGCTAAGAATTCAGGGTCCCCTTGATGCTCCCTGTCCATCAGGCTGCATCAGGAGCCTTTCCCCATCCCTGATTCTGCCTCCTCAAAGGGAAAGCTGGGATCAGCTCTCCAAACTGCCAGAGCCCATTCTTCTTGTCCTCCAAGCAGTGACAGTAATAGAGAGCTTGCTGATATAGGCAAGATTCTGTAAGAAGCAATAACATGAAGTGTCTTCACTTGTAGTTTACCTGTGAAATATCATCATCCTCTTTGTTTCTCAGAAGCTCAGAGAGGTTAAGGAGCTTGCTCAGCTATGAAGTAGCAGAGGTGACTTGAAACCAACTCCTTCTGTATCAAAAGGTCACACCAAAGCTTTCACAAGTTCCGCTGGCTACCTGGCTGTGTGTGTGTGTGTGTGTGTGTGTGTGTGTGTGTGTGTGTGATGCTGGTGATGGAATCCAGGGTCTCACACATGCTAAGCATGCCCTCAGCCAATGAGCTATACCCAGCCCTAGATTCCTAGTTTTCCCTGGCCTGACCTCCCGCCACTTACCTACGTACTTGGGAGACATGTTCCCACCAGGACCTGGGAAGGCCTGCTCTTCCCACTATTCCCTTTTGAAACTTGGAATGTGTTTGTTTCGTGGAAACAAGATGATGAAGGGTTACCTCCATCCACTGTGGCTACCGACTGGTTAAGTTGGCCTTTGTGACCTTGCCTGGGGTTCTACCCACACTTGATCATGTGATTTCCCGGGGAAGAAAACACATCCTGAATTCTAAATAGCAAATTCCAAACACACTGTTAGGACACAGCTAATTTGCAAGTTAGGGAATGTCTGCCTGTAAACTATTTTATTCTGTATGACAAGAAAAATAAACTGGCCTCTTTCATTATGCTATTTGGGTTGTTGGTTTAAAATAACAGACATGAGGCTGTGCTGCAGTTTGTCCTTTTGCAAGGGCAGCATCTATTGGAATCATTAACTCTCTTACAAGAGTTCGTGAAAGAGCATATGGTACTGGGAAAGTGTATGGCTTGGCGAGTGGATTGGAATTTGGGTGATATGAATCTGAAAAGCAAGAAAAAGATGTGGTTGAGTGAGTGAATCAGGAGCTGCTCGCTTAGGTCTGGGCCTGCCCCTGTCCTTAAACAGTTGTGTGACCTTAAATGAGTCACTTTACCCCTCTGAGAATCTGCTTCTCAATCTGTACCGCTAGAGAATCCTCACATTCCCTTCCAGTTCTCAGATTCTATGAAATACAAATGACCTCAGGTGCAGAATTACAAATGAGAGGCCTGCTCAGAAATCATGTTTCTTTCTTTTACTTCCCTTTACAAAAAAAAAAAATCAGTAATGGCCTTCTCCTTAAGCTATGGCAGAAGAAAAAAAGGGAAAGTCAGGTTCTTTTGGGTTAAATGGAGCATTGAATGATGGATAAGCAAAAAGATGCGTGATGGGCCTTTTTCTCCTGTTGGATGTTTGGCTAATCTATCAGCAGATCCTGGCATCAAAGTGACAACCTGCACTGAAAAGGGCGGAACTTGGCTCTCCTGCCCTTCCAGCTGTAAGAGCTTGGAAGGGAAGCTATGGGGGGAATGTCTTTCATCTCCCCCTGGAAGCTGGGAGAACGTTTGGCTTAGCATTGCCAACTATGTACTGCGGGCTTGTCAGTAAAAGAAGCCTTTCTCCTTGGATGTCTTTCAGGCCGCAGTATTCCCCTTGGCACCCCCCACCTCCTTGGAACAAAGCCTGATGCAAAGTCTGGGTGCTACTCAGACCGGCCTGGGAAAGAATTCATTTAATAATGGCGGAAAGGCCTCCCTATGTCTTCAGTGGCTTTTTTTTTTTTTTTAAAGCTAAGATTTGATTTGCCTTCTGTCTGCTTCTCTCCCATCTCTTTCCACAAAGATGGCTCACACCAAGGACACTTCTAACAAAATGATCCTGGGAAAACAAGAACAAAAACAGCTAGAGAGCCGGCCCAAGGAAAATAGAAATAGAAAATGGAGATCAGATAAAAGAGGAGCACAGATGTGTAGACAATGAAGGCCGAATAGCTGTCATAGTTGGAATTCAAATTTAGCTACCTAAGTTTTTTTTTTTTTTGTGTGTGTGTGTGTGTGTGTCAAAACAAGAATGAGCTACACAGTCAGTTGCATAACTCTTAGTATTAGGCAGAAGAAAATAGTTCCAGTTACTCAGAGGAATACTCTCTTGTCCATTCATGTATTAAGGATCTATTAAATGCTCACCATGTGCCAAGGACCAGGCAAGCCAATCAAAGACAAAAGACTCTGCTCAGCCCTGGAGCTCAGCAGCTAAGGGATACCGGGAGAAGAAACTATATGTGTGCACCTACTATGTGTCAGACACTATTCAGTTAATTATGCACCTATTGTTTGTCAGACACTGCATTTTTTTTTATTAACCCTCATAAACAATTCAGTTCAAGAAGACATTATTATCTCCTTTTTTCTAGATAGGAAAATGCACTGACTGTGCTCCCACTGTTGGTCAGTATTGAAGTTGGGATTCAGGTCAAGGTCATTTTCTTTCTTATGGAGCATCAAACTGTTGGTAGTCTCTCCAGCTTCTGTTATTTATTTCCTTATCCCTTACTATCAGAAACTAAACTTCATTTGTTTTTTTTACCACTCCTCAGAATAACTAGGTCAAGGGACACGTGTTAGTTTACTTTTTGTCACTGAGACCAGAATACCTGTGAAGAACAACTTAAAAGAGGAAAAGTCTACTTTGGCTTATGGTTTCAGAAGGGTCTCAGCTTACGGTTGGCCAACTCCATTGCTTTGGGCCTGAAGTGAGGCAGAGCATGATGGTGGAAGGGCATGGTGGAGGCAAATTGCTCAACTTATGGCAGCCAGTAAGTAGGGAGAACAAGAGAGGAGCCAGGGACAGGACATAGTCCCCAGTGGCACACCTCCAGCCACCTATGCTCAGTTCTTAACCCAGCAGAGCATTCTTCGGTGGATTAACCCACTGATGAAGTTACAGCTTTCGTAATCCAATATCTTCACCTCTGAACATTGCTGCATTGCCTGACACAGGAGATTTTCAGGCGCTATTCCTAGATCCAAACCATAACAGGATGACAAGCCCTTTTCTAACTCTTGGGAGCTTGATGGGAAGGTTGATTGATCTAAGCTAAAGATAGTAATTCCTGTGTTTGCCAGGGGATTGGTTAAACCAATCAACATGTGACATTCTCCTTGTGGCTATTTTAGGTCTAGGATGACATAAGTGAACACAATAAAACCAAAGGAAAAATCGTGTATTCCATGTTTCAGGTAAGTTGTTCTTTCTTGCTGGAAATACACTAATTCATAGGTATATTGCTGCCACCTGCCTTTTTATGACTGGAGAAATCAAATTTTTTTTCTGATATGAACCCTTTTGGCACCTATTAGGGTACTGCAATAGAGTTCCCCAGATACAAAAGCAAATGCAAATCCCACCTGGAGTCAGAGCAGACTCTACACATTAGAGGATAGAGACTCCTCAAAGACTGCTGTACTTTAGGTGCCAGTCCCAAATGAGATCTTAGGCCACTTTCATTTTTTACTATTTGGGTATAAATCTGGGGGGTTCTCACGACCCTCTCAGGTTTACTAGTTCACTAGAATGGCTCATCGAACTCAGAATCAACAAATCCCTTAATTATGATTATAGCTTTATTATGAAGAATATAACCATAGAGCAAGGTCCAAGAGGGTCCCAGATGCGGAGCTTACGGGCTCTTTCCCTGTGGAATTGGGGTGTATCACACTCCAACATATATGTGTTGATCAAGCAGGTAGTTCCAGCAAGCTTCATAGTCCAGAGTTTTTATTAGGGTTTCATTACATAAGCATGAATGGTTGAATATTGGCCACATGGTTGAACCTCCCCACGCTAGGGTCAGTTGGGCTAGCTCAAAACCTCAGCCCTCTAATCCCATGGATGGTCTTTCTTGTTACCAGCCCCCATTCTAAGCCATCTCATTCATATAAATGCAGGTGTAATTCATGAGGATCATAAATACCAGAAACACCCGTATCACTTGGAAAATTCCAAGGATTTTAGAAGCTCTGTGCCAGAAACCTTGAACAAGTACAGACAAATCCTTTATTATGTAACACCGACAGATCTGAAGATGATAGAAAAAAATATTGGTAGAACAGGAGAGAAACAAAGCCAGAGCTCTGGTCAACCTCTACCTGCAGCCCATTCTACTTCATGTTCTCTGAAATGTGAGATGGCACTTTACCTCATTATGTAAACAAGACTGAGTTGGGTTTCTGTCACTTGCAGCCAACTGATCTTATATGTGTCATTATCCTTTGAGCTATAAGAAGCAGAAATCCCAACTAAAAGTAACTTGAACAATAAGAACTTCCATTATTATACATGATGAAAAGTCTGGGGGCAAAATAATTTTAGAGTTTTAACTTTTTTACTCAGGTCCAGGATAAGGAGAGGCATGTAGGTTCCTAGCCTTGGGTACAAGATTTAAGGAGGTATAATACATTCAGTAATTAAAATTTAAGAAAAAGTTAAAGGATGAAAATTAGCACAAAAATTATAGTGGACAAAGTATCAATATTTTAAATAAAGACAGGATGTGTATTACTGATTTTATTTGTTTTTGGCTCAGCTTTCAATATTGCTGGGCATGATAGTATTAATCACCTTGTCTTGATTTGAAGTTTTGATATTTTGTTCATTCTGGATTTTTTTTACATTAGTTTTATTTATTTTTTTAAGAGAGAGAGAGAGAAAGAGAATTTTTTAATATTTATTTATTTATTTTTTTAGTTTTTGGTGGACACAATATATTTTTTTTATTTTTATGTGGTGCTAAGGATCGAACCCAGCACCCCGCACATGCCAGGCGAGCTTGCTACCGCTTAAGCCACATCCTCAGCCCAATTTTATTTTTAAAGAATATTATTTATGGGCTGGGGTTGTGGCTCAGAGGTAGAGCGCTCACCTAGCACGTGGGAGCCCCTGGGTTCCATCCTCAGCATCACATAAAATAAATAAATAAAGGAATTGTGTCTAACTACAACTAAAAAATAAATATTAAAAAATATATAAAAATTTAAAAAGAATGTAATTTATCTTAATTACTTATATTTTGACACTCTCTTAAATTCTGGGCCCTAAGCGAGTGCCTCCCTCCTCTTCTCCTGATCCCACTTATTCCCTCTTGAGAAGTTGACTCCAGGCTTTAGCTGCTTCCTTTCTTGCTTGTAAGGTGACCTCCACAATCCCAGGAATGACCATATTAAACCGAAGCCAGGATGCCTTTTTTCCGTGCATCTTTTCCAGCATGGAAAATTTCCCCAGAGGCTCCCATGCCACAGTCCGGCTGCAGCAAAATAACCGGGGAGTGACAAGCAACTTGTGTAGATTGATACAGCAGGAGTGGGAGCCTTTTATTGTAGGACAACAGAGGTATTTATACATTCCACACAGCTTATCTAATTAACATAAACTCGATACAGCAATCAACCAATAAGGAATCTCCACACTTAATGGCTCACTGGCATTATTTCACAAACCACTCCCTCTGGCAAAATGCCAGGCGCCATCCAGACTTGTTTACAGACTCTAACACTCCCAGATTTTCCTCACTGGCCAGAACTATAGCACATACCATGCCTAACTCAGTGCAAGGCAGGAACCCACCTCCTCGCTCTTCTTCCTTTCCTGTTCACAGTCTGATTTTCTGTACCGGTTCAGGGGCTCAGACAGCGCTGATGCTGAACGGGTCATGTGGCAGGGACAGCCTGGAAGTGGGGGGTGAGATGATATTTTAGTGAGCTATTTCACTGCTGTGAATAAAGGATCTGATCAGAACAATTATACAGGAGGAAAGGTTTATTTGAGGGCTCCTGGTTTCAGAGGTCTTAGTCCATAGAAGGCCGGCTCCATTCCTCAGGGCTCGAGGGAGGCTGAACATCATGATGGAGTGGGGTTTTGGGGGGAAGCAGCTCACATCATGGTGATCTGGAAGCAGACAGAGACTCCGCTGCCCCTGGATATACAAATATATACCCAAAGCCACGCCCCAATCCCCACCTCCTCAGGCCACACCTCCCACTTCAGTTACCACTCAGTTAATCCCTATGGGGGGGATTAAGTCACTGATTGGGTTAAGACTCTCACAACCCAATCATTTTTCCTTTGAACTGCCTTGCATTGTCTCACAGTGAGCTTTTGGGGGATACCACATCTACAGCCATAACAGATGGCAATTTCCTATGAAAGGTGACCCTCATTCCTCTGCATTGTCCAGAGATTTGGGGGAAATGGTAAGAAAATTTTACCCTCATTGGGGAAGAGTGAGCGCCAAAGGCCCATCTCAACCCATTGTGTTGCCAGTAAGTAGCTGAAGCCATCAGATTCAAACAGAGCTGGAATCTGTGGTTAAAGAGCTCAGCCCATGGCTGGTGGGGACAGGGACTTGGTGCGGTGGTGGTCATGAAGGCTGGGTGTGTGGGGCCAAATGTGGCTAAATCTTTCACCCACACAAATGCATGTCGGGGGGACAATTTAAATACACATCAGCCTTGTGGTGATACAGCCTGAAACTGTTTGGTAAGGAACATATTTGTTTGGCAAAGATATGTTTTGCCAGAAGGAACATAAATTAGGATTCTAAACTCCAGAAACAGGCATGTTAGCAATGGCACATTCATTTCTTTTGCTTTATGACAAAAATTCTGCTTCTGATTTCTGCCTATAATTCGAGTGGTCTCAGACCCTCACGTTGGTGCTGAAGAGTTTGAGCAAAACAGGAGGGCACAACTTGACAAGCAGATAGGCAGGAGCATGGGGGAGGCTGCTGCTGGCCTCCTTCAGAGATACCACAGTGCATCTCCTGACCGATGCGTAAATAAATAACGTAATAATGCAAACACTGCAATAAAACAGGTCACATATTTCCTTTGGTTTCCCAGAGCATCTGAAAATTATATTTACACTATACTGTCACATACTGATTGTGCAACAGCATTATAACTAAGGAAAACAATTTAGATACTTTAAGTTAAAATTTTTAAAATAATTTTTTTTGCTAAAAAATGTTCACAGTTATTTGAGCTTTTGGAAATACAGCACCAATAGACTTATATGATGCAGGGTTGCCACAAGCCTTTGATTTGTTTAAAAAAATGCAATATCCGAGAAGCACATTTATTTGTTTTTAGTTTGAGACAGGGTCTCGATAAGTTGTGGAGGCTGACCTCAAACTTGTCATCCTCTGTCTCAGCCTCCCAGGTCGTTGGGATTATAGGCGTGAGCCACCACACCCAGTTGAGAAGCATAATTAAGCAAAGCACAATAAAAATGAGGTATGCCTGCATTAATATGTATTGGGCATTAATATATACAGCCCATACAAGGGCAATGTCAGTTATGGGAGAACCTAGAGGGCCTAAAGGGAACTGGCCCAAGGCTCAGAGTGGAGGAAGTGGTGAGGGGGCATGTAGGAGGTCCTGAACAACCCACTCCTACATCCGGGAGATGGTGGAGCAGCCACTGATAACGATGAACAGAGCCAGCTTCTTGGGGGTGTGACTGGCAGTCGCACAGGGTTGCACAATCAGAGGAGACCCGTTTGCTCTCTCAGAGTTTCCTAATCACTTTACACAAGGGCCCTGCATTTTCATTTTGCACTGAGCTTCACGAGTTATGTGACTGGTCCTAAATGCGAGAACAGCCAGGAAGGGGAGTTTTGCCCCCCCCCCATCCCAAGACCTATGCAGCCCCTTGAAGAATTGTATCCAACTTGCCCTGCCTCATCCTGCCCCCTGGAACGCCAGCTCACTGCTTCTTGCCGCCCCCTCTGTCTTGTTTTCAATTCTTTCCTCTCCGTCTCAATGTATCAGTTTCCTATTGCTGCTGCAGCCAACTACTGCAAAACTTGGTGGCTTCAATAATAAAAATTTCTTATTTTACAGTTCCGTAGGTTAGGAGTTCCACCTGGGTCTTGCTGGGCTACAATCAAAGTATCTTCTAGAAGCTCAGAGGGGAGAATCCCTTTCCTTGCATATTCCAGCTCCAGAGGCCACCTCCATTTGTTGGCCCATGGCCCCCTCCTCCCCGTCTTCAAAGGCGGCAAGGGCAGGCGGAGTCATTTCCCAGCACCACCCTGGCCTCATCTCTGCATCTCTACTCCACGTGCAAGGACCCTGTGATTTACCTTGAGCCTCTCTATCTTCAGCTCTGCAGATTAGCACCCTTCAGCCCATCTAAACCTTAATTCCCCTTTGCCAGGAGTCCCTTCTGGGCATGAGATGGGGATATCTATGAGAGGGTGTCACTTTCAGCCTATCTAACACCATATCTTTTTTCTTTTTCTCCCAATCTGGGGTCCCAGCTTGTCTTGGACCTTGGCAAGTCATTGTTGTTATTTTAGCTTTTTTATATTAACCGCCAGGAGAAATTGATGGGAAAAGGAAGGAGAGAAAAAAAAGGGAGAGAGGGGAAGGGATAAAGGTGCTCAGAACCTCTCAGTTGATGATTTTTCATTTCAGAACTTCCTCCACCTCCTGCACCTTGTCTACTAGAAAACTTACCTATGAGACAGGGAAGGAATTCCACCCATTGCATAGTTACAGCAATTGAGGTCCTGGGAAAGGACCTATGTAGAAGGAGACTAGGAGAGAGATCCCAGATACTGTGACTGCATTTCCTGCTTTCATTTCTGAATGTGGAATCTGTGCTCTGAATGGACCCTTCCATTTTTCTGGGATATCTTCATTCCCTTCTCTTAGAGGTTAGGACCTCCCTCCCTCTGGGGCATGGGCACTCCTGGGTAGGCACCAAAGTGCCCCTGGGTGTTCTTACCTTATTTCTCCCTGGCAGGATTGGAGTGTCGCAAACTAGAGCTCTCGGGCAGATTGCTAAGAGAGAATGCTGGCGTGGAATGGGCCGCCAGCTGGTCTCGTACCCACATCTTTTCAGTAAATTTCTCTCAAGCATATGTACACACACAAATACGCCTTCTGTTGAAGGCAATGAAATAATCTTTTCTCCAGTCACCACAGAGGCTGGAGAAAATGCTCAGATCCATGAAGTTTAAACAATGCTTTTGGGTCTGGGTATAATTTGGCATGAAGTAGAGACCCCATTGTTACCAATTCTGAGCATTGCTACACTAGCAAGTTGAGTGGTCCCTGGAAGTTTAATTCCCAGACTGTCCAGTGTCACCTCCTGGGAGAGGTTTGTCCCCTGCCTAATAAAACCCATAGTCAGTCCCATTGCATGTCCCTGTCCTACTTTCTTCGCAGCGTAGGATCCTTGCTGAGGTTACCCTATTTGCCCTTTTCTTTTTTCTGTGCCTGTGGAGCTGGGGAAAGAACCCAGGTCCTTTGCACATGCTAGGCAAGGGCTCTACCACTGGGCCACATGCCAGCTGGGATTACCTTGTTGATTTGGGGACATGGCAGGTATCTCCCCACAGGAATGTGAGTTCCATGGTCTGTTTCATTCACTGACACTTCTCCAGCCCCTGGGACTCAGATATTCAGCACTCTTTGTCATACCATATCATGTATATATAGGTATAGTGTGTCTTTGTCCTGGACCTACTGAGCTACACCTGCGAGTTGGCTGCCCTATGCCTCAGCCATAGGAGTGGCTGCCTAACCTGAGCTCCTGGCCTGTCCACCCCTCCCTCTTGGGAGGCTGACCTGAGACACAAGGAAAGGCTGTTACGGATTACCTTGCAGGAGACCTGGGTGAGCCAATTCCGGGGAGCATGAACTAGGAGCAGACAGAGGAACCTTGTTCCTGCCTGGGCTGAGAAGTGTCAGTGAATGAAACAGACCATGGAGCTCAGGGAGATAGATGCTCTTGAAGGGTCAGCTCTGGGCTGTTAGAAACACAGAAGGGCAACTGCTCTTTCCCTCTGGGGGCAGCCAGAGAAGGCTTTCAGAGGAGCGGATGCAGAACGTAAACTTAGGGTGAGTAGGAGTTTGCAAAGACAAGGGCACTTATGCAACGTGAACTGGGTTCCAATTCCATCACTGACGCTGTATGAGATGCTCCCCGCCCCCAGCCTTGGATCCTTCTTCTATGGAAATGTCTTACACACTCCAGGCATGTGCCATTCACATGGTGGAAGCTATCACCTGCTCCTGGCCTTCTTTAGAGGAAGCACATGCTTCCCTCTCCCCCAGCTTCTCCACTCCCTTTCTTGCCTTTATCACCTGGATCTGAACCCCAGGGAGCTTGTTGTGACCGCCTGAAGCTCTCTTCTTCCTGTGGCTGCCCTACCCTTTGTGGCTCCACACCCCGGCCCCTCACCAGGTGGGGCATAAGGAGCAGGGTGGAGGGGCAGATAGAAGGGATCATTCGGATACTGGGCATTTGACAGGCATACTTGCTCCTGTCTCCAGGGGACAGTCTCTGCTGCACTGGCGAGGTCACCAGGCTCTGTACCTCCCCTCCCCCACCTCCCTTCTTCCCTATATTTCTCTCAGGGCTCTGGAAGGAGGATTCATGAGCTCATGTCTCAGAAATGCTTTGAAGATGAGAATCACTGAGCATTTTCTCAACAGCCCTCAATTTACTTTTTCAGCATTCTCCCTGGGTTGTCAAGCCTTTGTAGTTATTTTTATAAATAGCAATTGCTGGCTGTTTCCATTTTTACCCAAGAGAACTCCACCTCTGGCTGGAATGGGCTATCACTCTACAGTAGACCAACCATGGGGATAGATTTGCCCCTATTTCTCCTGACCACCCCTTTTTGGCACCTCCCTCCCTCTACTGCAGAGCCTACCCTCACCATTACGGTGTGCTTCTAAAGTCACCTTGTCTCCCTGTTGCCAAGCCTCTGATCTGTCCAGTTGCTCCTTTCTTCACACAAAGCCAAGTTCTCCAACATGGCACACAAGACTCTCCATGATTCAGTGGGTCACACATTCCTTGCCTTGTCACCTACCACACCTGGGCTTAGAAATCCTGAACTACTTACTAGTCCCCAAAGTGCCCAACTAGGTCATGCCTACAGGCCAGGAGGGAATCCAGATCATAGAAAATAGAGAGTCAGTCTAACGGGGGGCCTGCCCCAGTATGCATGGGAGAGCAAGTGCCTTGGCTGATTAATGCACATTTAAAAAAAACAAAATATTTAAAACATAAGAAAGTGTACAGGGAATAATATAATGACTATAGTATATGAACCACCTGGCTTAAGAAATAGAATGTTACTTTAAAATCTATGGATCTCTTTTTTTTTTCTCCTCCAACTCTCCCTACCAGAGAAAAACATTGTCTTAAATTTATTATCCAGTATTTCTAGGAAAGTCTTTGTACTTTGGTTAATGTGTCTATATACCTGAATAATATCTAATGCTGTTTTGTGAGTTTTTAGAATACATAAATGCTGACTCATTATGAGATCTACCCACTGGTGTTTTACCACATATTCTTGTTTTCTTGCTGATGCCTGCAGTAATCTTTTCTTTCCTGAGATGGGGGTCTCACTCTGTTGCCCAGGCTGTTCTGGAACTCCTAGTTTCAAGCCATCCTCCTGCTTCAGCTTCCTGAGTAGCTGGGCGACAGACAGTGTGTACCATAATGTCCAGATAATACTCTCTTTTTTTTTTTTTCTGTGCTGGGAATTGAACCCAGGACCTTGAACATGCAAAGCAAGTGCTCCCACCACTGAGATATCCCTTCAGCCCCAAATGGTCTTACCCATAGTCATGTCAACAAGTGATGTAGCAAGAACTGGAGTGATGGGAGTGGTCTGGGCTGCAGAAAGTAGTACTTTATTACTGGGATTGTTTAAAATAACTGGAGGATGCTGATAATAAAAAGCACATCCATGCCTGTCTTAGCTTGGGCTGCTATGACAAAACACCAAATACCGGATGACTTAGGCAACATATATTTATTTCTTACAGTTCTAGAGGCTGGGTGGTCCAAGATCAAGGTATTGGCAAATTCGGTTTCTGGTAAGGGCAATCTTCCTGGCTTGCAGATGGCTGCCTTCTTGCTGTGTCCTCACATGGCAGAGATCATCTCACTTCTGTCTCTGTGTAAGGACTCTAATCCTCTCAGGTCAGGCTCTTGCTCTTCTAACCCCATCTACCTCCATAAAGCTCCTATCTCCAAATACAGTCCTTTTGGAGGTTGGGTGGCTCAACCTATGAATTTTGGAGGAACACAATTCAATCCGTGCCAAGTAATTTTATTATTATCATTTTTAAAATCTACAGACAATGCACCTCTTATGGCCTGCAGAGAGGCAAAGACCCCTTGGCCTACCACTGATGCAAACACACTCTTTTTAAAGAAGTGTAGACAAGATTCACTTACATGGCTGGAGGTGTCGCTCAGCAGCAGAGCATGGGCCTAACATGTGCAAGGCGTTGGGTCTCATCCCGAGCACTCAAAAAAAAAAAAAAAAAAAGAGAGAGAAAGAAAGAAAGAAAAGAAAAGAGAAGAAAAAGATGGGCACATGCCTGTAATCCCAGGGGCTTGGGAGGCTGAGGCAGGAGGATCGCAAATTCAAAGCCAACCTCAGCAATGGTGAGGCACTAAGCAACTCAGTGAGACCTTGTCTCTAAATAAAATTCAAAATAGGGCTGGGGATGTGGCTCAGTGGTTGAGTGCCCCTGGGTTCAATCCCTGGTACACACCCCACCCCAACCCCCAAAAAAAGAGAAGAAAAGAAGACACTTGCAGAGAAAATGCTCAGAGAACCTGCCCCACCCCTAGCTCTGCCCTCCCTACCCGCCCCTTGGGATTCCTTCCAGTTCCCTCCTCTTTGAATGCCCTTCTGTTTTCCCCCTTCCTCCTCGGGACCTAATGAGTACCCATTTGTCTTTCAAGGCCTGGCTCCAGCTCCCCGTTCTGTGCAACACCTTTCAGGGTGTCTCCAACGGAACAGATCTCTGTCTCATCACGCTCTCGTTTTATCGTCTCCCAGCAGCGTGACCTGGATCCCATTTTCAGGAGGCAGCTTTGGAAGGGGTACAGCAGCCTCATTCCCAGAGTTGGCTGGCTTGGTTGCCAAACCCAGCTCTGCTGCTGCTTAGCAAATCATTTCTCTGATCCTCAGATTCCTCATCTGTAAAATGGAAGAATAATACCCATCTCATAGTGTAGCGGTGGGAGTTCAGTGAAATAAGATGCAATGTTCTTCAGTACCAAAATGGAGAAGCAGGGAAAGAAAAAGGGAAAAGAGAATAAAAACATCAAAGCCCTACTTGTAATTATTGTAGGTCCTAAGAATGTCAAGTTTGATAAAACTAGGCTATGAATTGGCTGGTAGATAGAAAGTAAAATTTACAAGAGACCAGTGAGGGAACAGACTCCTTCCAGGATTTAGGTCACACCCATGGCATAGATGACATTTTGATAACACTCAACTTTGATGGCTGTTAGCCAATATTTTATATATGTTTACAGAGACTCATATGAAACAATTTACTTAATAGTTTGAACTCCATGGGGCACAAATGTGAAATTATTCTGTTTAGTCTATACATATTTCGTAGATAGATACCAAATCTCGTTTTCATAATCTGTAGCAAAACCTTGGCTGATCCTAAGCTCTTTGGTTGTTTCTAGGTATTAAAAAACAAAACAAACAACAGCAACAAAAAACCAAGCCCTCCAGTGCAGTCTAAGCTTCATGCTTTGAACCAGATGTAATGTCCACTTCCTGTGCATTCTGTGCACTAGTCTGCCTCTAAAGGGGCCTGGGATGAGGCGGAGTGTGGCTGTTCTTCATCGTGTGAACGCTAGGCAAATACCCTGCCTCTGATCTACATCCCCAGCCCTGATACCTCTGAGCTATGCATATTTTTATTGATTTATTTTTTAATATTTATTTTTTAGTTTTTGGCGGATACAACATCTTTGTTTGTATGTGGTGCTGAGGATCGAACCTGGGCCGCATGCATGCCAGGTGAGCGCGCTACCGCTTGAGCCACATCCCCAGCCCCCTATGCATATTTTTAGATGGGGTCCTCCTGTGTTGCCCAGGCTGGGCTCCAAAGGAGATCCTCCCCTGCTCCTGCCTTGGTCTCCCTGGTATCTGGGATCATAGGCACACACCACGGTACCCAGCTTCTCTCACCTTTTGGCCCCTTTCTACTGGAGGATTTGGAGAAGGATGGGGGAGGGATGAGAATCTTTGTGCTTCACTAGGTTATTTGATTGCAGCCTCTTCTGTGGGTTTTGTGGGTTCTTGATGGCTGTTCTGGGGATGGCAGGTGTCCAATGCCATCTCCCCAGGGGGCATCCGGGCCCCACTCTTTGCCTCCTCTCAGTTCCCACTGACAGCTGGAGTCCCTGTGCCTAGGGTGGGCTCTCCTGTGGGGAAGTGCTGGGAGGACAGCTCAGGACACATACTATCCCCCCAAACTTGGGGATACCTCTTAGGCATGTGGGCTGCTTGCTTGTGATCTTCATCCCGCCCACAGCCTCTCCCCAGCTCAGCAGCACGCCTCCGACAGGCGCCCATCATCTGGAAGGGCGATTCTCTCGCAGGGCTGTCCTTGACTAAGCGAGGAATCCCTAATACTCCCCTACATAGTGCTCCCCCAACTCTGTTGAACTTATGTGGTCTGAGATGGTGGCGAGGCTGGGGTGTGCTGGGTTTAGCAGAGCCGAGTTGGGACACTGAAACTGGTTAAGCACAGCATATCTATTTTTATTGGGGTGAAATCCACATCACATAAAATTAACCATTTGAAAGTGAACAATCCAGTGTCATTTAGGAGGTTCCCAGTGTTGTGTAACCACCATCTCTGGTCCCCACACATCTGCATCACCCCCATTTCATCACGGTACCCATTCACCAGTGACTCTGGTCCCCAGGCATGGCCACCACCAATCTGCTTTCTGTCAGGATGGTTTTAAAAGTGTAGTGCATTGTTACATTTTCTTGTTTTTCCTAAGAATATCTGGGTGACTCTATTAATCATCATCAAAGGCTTATTTTCCCCCAAATTCAAAGGGATTGGAGTATAGAGTAGGATTTTTAGCCAGGAACCACCAATTGTCAGCTTTCAATAACTACCTCTGCACAGCCACAGTTGCCCAGGGCCGTATATAACTGTTAGGGACAGGCACTTACGGGCAGTTTTTACATCTGATAACACAGGACCAGGTGCCATGGGAAGATGGGAAGAGAGAGGGGCATAGTCTAAGGGGAAGCCCACCTGCCATGGTGCCTGCTGTGCACCCTTGATCAAATTGTTTAGCTTCTCTGGGCCTCTCTTCTTATCTGTACTATGGGCAGTGATATACCACTTATGCAAGTTGTAAAACCATAAAAAAGAAAAAGCAAAGTTTAGAGTAGACAATCTTTAAGGTCCTTTGAGATTGAGACTCGTTAAAAAGCTTCATTCTTTTTTTTTAAACTTTTTTTAAGAATATTTGTTTAGTTGTAGTTGGACCCAATACCTTTATTTTATTTATTTATTTTTATGTGGTGCTGAGGATCGAGCCCAGCGCCTTGAATGTGCTAAGTGAGCACTCTACTGCTGAGCCACACCCCAGCCCCTTTTTTAAACATCTTTTAAATAACTTTATTTTATTTATTTATTTTTTATATGGTGCTGGGGATCAAACCCACTGACTCCCCCGTGCAAAGCAAGCCCTCTACCACTGAGCTACAGCCCCAGCCACACAGGCTTTATTCTTATCTCCATGTGGCTCCATAAAATATTAGGGAAAATCCAAACAAAGGTCGACAAAATAAAAGTTGGCACCAAGCTGTGGTGCAATGGCTTGGAGGTTTTTTGTTTTTTATTTTTAATTTTTTTGGTACTAGGAATCGAACCTAGGGGCGCTTAACCACTGAATCACATCCCAGCCCCCCCCACCTTTTTTTAAACAACATCTTTAATTATTTTTATGTGGTGCTGAGGATGGAACCCAGTGCCTCACACTTGCAAGGCAAGTGCTTCACCACTGCGCTATAGCCCCAGCCCAGTCTCAGCCCTTTTTAATATTTTATTTAGGGAAAGGGTCTTGCTGGCTTGGACCTCGCTAAGTTGCTGAGACTGGCTTTGACCTCGCTGTCCTCTTGCCTCAGCCTTCGGAGCCACTGGGATTTCAGGTGTGCAGTACCATGAACTTCAAGTTTCTAGGGATCTGGAAAAGGGAGGGCTGGGTCTGTCCCCTGTGAGAGGGATGCTGTGGAAACATTTGTTTAAGGGACTCTGTGAGAAATAGTAGGAACAGGAGCAGCCCAAGTCTAGGACTCAGATATTAGTGTGCCAGCAAAGCCATGCTTTGTGTGTGTGTGTGTGTGTGTGTGTGAGGCACACACACACACACACACACACCTTCTGATGGGAGGACTGTTGGAAATTAAAAGATGCTCAAGATATGTATCTACCAGATGCAATGTGTGGACCTTGCTTAAATCCCCACTTAAAGCATCCAACTGTAAAATAGACATCTCTGAGACATTTGGGAGCACTGGAATATGGATTGGGAATTAGATAGCTATGTAGAACTTTAGATAATTTTGTTGGGGATGTTAATATGTAAACACAGGTGTGTGAACGATTTAATGTGCTTGTTATGTAAGAAACTGTCCCTATTTTTTAGAGACCCAGGATGAAATCATTCAGCAACATTGTGAGGCCTGGGACTTTTTTTTTTTCCCCACAAATGTAAAAATAGATGAAGCAAGTGTGGCAGAATGTAATCATTGTTAAAGCTAAGTGATGGGTGTTTGAGTGTTTATGGTGCTGTCTGTATGAGTCAGGATCTAACCAGGACTCCAAAACCGCTGGAGTGTATTTAAAGCAGAAGGGCGCTGAGGCGGAACTTGGTTACCCGGTAGATGGAGACTGAGGAGTTCAACAAAGAACCCAGAGATTCATGTCAGTCACCACCAGCCCTGGGCTGGAGGGCCAGGGAGAAGGTGCTGTCCCTGGGGCCCAGGGTCGCCTCGCTAAGTTAAAACCACAGCAGATCTTTGGACAGGAGCTGGAGTCACAATGGGGCTGTGGTGGGGACATGACCAAACAGGGAAAGGGAGAGAGAAACCCTGGATTCTCCCTTCCTCTCATTCCCAGTCTCCTGCCAGTGCTGCCCCTGGGCCAAGTGGGAGAGAGGCGTGGAGGGAAGGTGGACAGGTCCTGCCCCTGCACACCATCCTCTCTCTGTTTGCACACACTTTTTATAAAAGCTCTCTACCCTGCAGCATAGTTTGCAGTTAACATCTCATTGCATCTGGCGTGGCTTGGAGATCCCTTGCCACCTACCAGAGAGCTCCGGAAGGAAAGGCCGATGGGCAGAGCTGCCGTCAGTTCCATTTTAGAGCAGCTAACTTTTTTAGATAACATCTTTCTGGAAAAATAGACCAAGAGCACTCTCCCATCAGCATAGCCTGTCACCGAGGACCCAGAAAGCATCAAATGCCATCACCGCAGAGCCGTCAGCCTTCAGAGACCATGGAGATTTGGCCTGATTTTTCACAGTGGTCCTGCTGGTGACCTACCCCAAATCTACTCCCCCGTCTTCCTACTAATAGAAACTTGACTTTGTTCAGGCTGACGATGTGCCCAACTTAAAAAAAAAATAATTGCTTCCCCAGTGTTCTTGGAGTTACTGGTGACCTTGTGATCAAGTTCTTGGCTAAATCTGATGTAGATGAAAGTCCATGGGGAGGGCAAAGGCAAGTCTCTTTGCTTTCCCTATTCTTCATGTGTGAAATGTGGATGTAATGCCTGGTGAGGCAGCAGCAGTCTTGTGATCATGAGGACTAAAGTTAGGTGCTGGAACAAGGAGGAGCTTGGAACAATGGCAGCTCCCCTGCCCATGGCTGCCTACTCAGAAATTTCTTGTTAGGTGACTAAAATAAATCATTTATACACTTAATCCACTGTTGGGTTCTATGTTGTTTGCTGTTGAGTACATACCCTGACTCAAAAACAACATTTTTCTTTTTTACTCAACAAAAGGGGTGGGGGGAAGAAGAAGTAAATCAGTGGGTAACCAAGGAAAAGATCCATAGCATTATCTGTATGGCACAGTGCTAAGCGCCCAGCAGAGGAAAGACATAACAATGAATGAATGAATGAATGGACACGCCCAGCAAGTGGCCGGTTGAGTAGTGCATCTGAAGGGTGTGAAGGCTTCTAGTAGTGACACCACCTTCCATGCCTCCAAAGGAGACCAGCAACAAACACTGTGAAGATACCTGATGTCATCACAAATATCTGGGGTTAAGAAATGATTTCCTGAATGGAATGGTAAAAACGCAAATAGCTCCCTTTGGAGGAAAATATCTGTTTGTTCTTAATCCAGCAGATGGCAGGACTCCAAGGGGACAGGTGTGGAGGGCACACCCTAACGAGACCCCCACTGTGTCATGCCCTGTGGAGCTCCCACCCTCTGTGCTTGGATTGGGGAGGAAATTGGGGCTTGCTTCTAACCAACAGGATATGGCAAAGGCGATTGACTGCCAACCCTGGGTTAGACTGTGTCGTATGGCAAAGGTGTTTTTACACACACACACACACACACACACACACACACACACGGCTCTAAGCCAACTCGAGTGAGCAAGAGACTCTTTTGTGCTGACTTTGAAGAAGCGGTTATGTTGAGAGAGGACTTTGTGGCAGGAAACCAGAGAGGAGCACCAGCTGACAGCCAGCAAGAAAGCATGGCCCTCGGTCCTACACGTGCAAGGCCATACATTCTTCCAACAACTTGAATCTGGGGCCAAACGCAGGTATGCGCTGAGGCACTGAGACACCTGGTCCAGCCTCTGCTGAGACTGCAGCCTGGTGGGTCCCCAACCAGAAAGGACCCAGGAGCTGGGAGGTAATTAATGTGTGCTATTGTAAGCTGTCAAATCCACAGAAATTTCATACATGGTAGTAAAAAAACGAATCAGAGGAGACAGAGAATAAAGATACTTTGGAGAAAGGGAAGAGGCTAAGAAGAGTCAGCTAGGACCTGGCCTGGGAAGTAACTCTGGGCAGAAGAGTCATTTGTTCATTCATGGATTTGTCCACTGCTTGTGAAAGGCCACAGGTAAGCCAGCCCTGGGTCACCAGATGAAGCTTCTGTCTCACCCCCTCCTTTCTCCTTTGCCATGCAGCCAGAGCAGTGGTGTTTATCCACCTGGATGTGGTGGAAGGGGCAGGAAGGGAGATTCACATTTCCTGAGTCCCCAAGGTGACCTCTCTGTAGGGCTGGATGCTTCACGTACCCACTGATTCCATCAGGCTTCACAGCGACCCACAGGGCATGCATCCGTATAACCATTTTACAGATTAGAAAACTGAGGCCATTCAGCGGGAGAGCAGGGATTCTGAGAAGTCAGCTCCTCCCACTCTGAGTTGGGTAGGAATTTGGCTTAGGGGAAAACCAGGTCATCTGAGCGCATGTGGCCTACTTTACCAAGCTGCCTGCCTCCCCCACCTGTCCCTCCACCACCACCTCCTCGACCTCGTTTAATCAGAAGCACATTTATAAAAGGTTAAGGTATTATGAATTTTAAAAAGTACAACGCTGTAGTAACTTATGGTAATTTTTAAATTGAATAAATGTCTAGGGTGCCTTCTCCCTTGTCCTTTGCCAGTATATTCTTTGCCTTCTACAGAGACATTATTAGACTGTTCTTCAAACGCTTTCTAAATCTGAATCTGGTATCAACGTTCCTTTTGGCTGCATTTCTCTGCATTGCTGTGAGGGTTCAGTGGAATAATACAGATAAAGCATCAGGCCTTTTTTTCTGAAAAAAAAAAAAAAAAAAAGCTTCTGTATTCTTTTCTTTTTGTTTAACATGTGAGCTGGTCCGAGTCCTGGCAGGAGACAAGATTCATACTGATGTCCAAATGAAGAGCCATTTAGTGAAGCATGGTTTTCAGATACGTGGGCAAGTTTCAGAAGAGTAACAAAGGATGCTGAGGCATCCAGGAGCTGGCAAGAGCAGGAAGCTGTTATCAGCCATAGGACCCAAGGAGTAAGGGCAAAAAAGTGGCACCAGAATCCAGATGGGGCTGCCTAGTGGGAGCTCAGAGCTGGAGGCTCTGAGACAGGCAGAGACAGGAGCAGACATACCCCAGCCCAGCTCTCCTCCCACCCTTCCAGTTCCCACCAGTGTCTCCCATTGGCTGAGACCAGTTTGCAATCACAGGGCCAAGTTAGGGTGATGTAGACTACTGGGGTCAACCTCCAGGGCAGGGCAGAGCATAATTCTGGAAGGCCAAATGGAGAACTAGCACAAGTGAGTCCTGTCCCATGTCATTAACTATTCCTTGAAGACGGGATTCTTCATGGCTAAATAACATTTCAGTATATGGTGGGTCTACAATTTATTATTAGTAGTAGTAATATTAGAAGACATTTGGATTGATCTCTGATCAATTAATACAATAGTCATCTTTGCCTTTAATTATTTGTTGACATCTGCCATTTTATGTGACTCATATTGGAGATCTTCCCTTAGCTCACAGGCCTGGAAAGTCCCACAGGCTCAGAGGCCAGTCCCACTACCCAGTCATCCCAAGGTGCCCTGGAAACTGTGGTGGGCCATCAGCCCCTACCTGTCTGCCCAGTTACATCGGCAGAAGGCTTGGATAGTACCTGGAAGAACTGAGGCTGGACCCAGGGCTGAGGGATGGAGGGCAAACATCTGGGAGTTGGTCTAGTGATCACAAAGGTGCCCACTCCCTAGATGGCTAATGAATTCGAGCAGTCTCTCCGCCCTCTGGGCTTCCTTCTGCCCTTCATCCTGGGGCTCCAGCAAAGCCCACTTTACGTTGGGCCATGGTGAGCTTCCTCCCCCTGCTGGCCAGACAGGGCATCTGCAGAAAACAACATCCAGCCAGTTCCTGCAGGTTGCAAGGGATTTGCTACCTGGACACAGTTAATCCTAAGCATCTAGGCTCTGAGAAACCCTCTGAGAAGTTTGCACAGGACTTTGAGCATCCAAGACATGTTTGGCTTCACCTCTCTGGCACAGAGATGTGTCTTAGAACAACAAGATCTGACACTAGTGGAAATTTTAATTGGCATACATGCCAAGAACCGCGGTCACCTCCTCCAGGAAGCCTTTGTTAATCATATCCCCCAAACACCCAGTGCAATCTCTGTGACCCTTTTCCCTGCTTCCATACCATTTTTGCCTGTCTCTGACTCAGGTGAACAAGCAAAATAACTTTATTTGCTCTAATTTTTACATTTTTATCTGGAACTCCAATTCCACCAAGAAATTGAAAGCAACTTGATTTTAATCATTTCAGGGTCTTCCCCTGTCTTTCTTTAATTATTTTAAAATATATATGTTTATTTCAATTGCCCCATAGTAATTGTACATATTTGTGAGGTACAGTGTGACATTTTAATACATGTATACGAAGTGCAATGATCAGATCAGGTAATTGGCGTATCCATCACTTCAAACAGTTGTCATTTCTTTGTGTTGGGAACATTCAATTGTGTCTGAGAGGGAGACAGAGGGGAAAGGAACTTCTACCCAGTGCCCAGACCTAGGCATGTACAGCTACCAGTCCTCCTTGTCTGTTTTTGCAACTGTCTGTGGAGCGGTTCCTGGGCAGCAGCCAGGGAGTCCCCAGGAGAGGCCCCATGTTCCCAATGGTGGAACCCTAGCGCTTATTAGATTTGGATTCATGGGACTCTCTGTGGACTTACTTTACTCTGGATGATTTTGGAGTGAAGGAGAGCTCTAGTCACCTTGGCCTACGTCTGCCCCTCAACTTGGTGCCTCCCAGGAAAACATGACCAGGCTCCCTCTTCTCACATCCCATCAGCCCACTGATGGGATCTTGCCACATCCCAGGGGCTCAGTTTGGAAGCAGGGTCCTGAGCTGACCTTTCACCTCTTCCTTCCATCAGCCCAAAGGACCTTAGCCTGGGTGAGAAACCTCGCTGCTACTTTTCTGCCGTTTCCTCCAGATTTCTCATCTAAGCCCAAGAGAATGTCTATTCCCCTGAAGGTCTAAGAGGGCCTTGGAAAATAAAAACATGGAAGAAAATTATTTTAAAACATATATGTTTATTTTAATTGCCCCATAATAATTGTACATATTTGTGAGGTACAGTGTGACATTTTAATACATGTATACAAAGTGTAATGATCAGATCGGGGTAATTAGCATATCCATCACCTCAAACAGTTGTCATTTCTTTGTATTGGGAACATTCAAAATCCTCTCAACTTGCAATTTTGAAATATGTAACTAATTGTCATCCATAGTTACCTGCTGTGCTAGAGTCCTCCTCTCCATTTGTACCCCTGCACCTGTTAACCGCTCATCCTCCTCGGCCCCCACCCTTCTAGGCCTCTGGTAAGGAGACCAGTCTACCACATTTAGGTGAGAGGGGAGAAGAAAAGAGAAAGAAAGGGAAAGAAAAATGGGGGGAGTGTGTATGTGTGTGGGGAGGAATCACCTCATTTTCTGAATAAGCCGCCACACGTTCCTGCCTGCATCTCTGTCCTGGCCCCTCCTGTCCCTGGGAGCCAGTCAGGTATGTGGTTGCTGTTAGAGACCACAAAGAGGCCTTGAGCCCCTCAGGGGCAGGGTCCTCCCTGTAACCCCGGCCTCTAGCACAGGCCTGGCCTGGAGAACTGTAAAGGTGTGGACTTTAGTAAAGATCTTGAAACAACCAGGAAGAGCAAAAGCTCAAGAAAGGGAGCTGCAAGGACCAGTAGAATAACCCACAAGCAAAGGCACACAGGCTCCTGGGAGAGAAATCTGCTAGGAGGAACAGCCTGTAGTGAAATGAGCATCCGACCAGGAGCCAAGAACTCAAAAGTAAACTAGAGGCCAAAAGTAAACTTTTTTTTTTTTTTTTTAAAGTGGGCCAGGTCTTATCGAGTGTGGAAGGCAGAAGTAGAAGAGATGGTCTTTGTAGTTGATGCTGCTCTGTCCAGCAGTGGGTGTGACTGTGGGCAAGGTCTTGACCTTCATTTTTCATTTTTCTCATCTGTAAAGTGAGAATAAGAACCTCCCTATTGTTGGGCTGTGGGTATAGCTCGGTGGCAGAGCGCTTCGCATGCTTCAGGCCCTGCATTTGATTCCCAGCACCAAAACCCAAGAAAAACCAAAATAGAATCTTCCCATGATGGTATTGTTATGAGAACTGAATGACCATAGGTGTAAAAAGACCCAACTGAGGACGTGAGATGTGTCATTCTCCCTATGTGGAGGAACCACACTTAACCATCAGGAATGCCAAGGACAGAGCAGTGGGAGTTCTCAGGCTCCCAATTAAAGGAAACAGCAAGACAGTGAGGTTGGCTTCACCTTGCAAGTCACTGGCCTGCGGACTCCGGCAGTGCCCAGCTTCCAGCTTGATCCCTCTGAGTGCCCACCTCCTGCCCTCATCTCCTATTCCACTTCCCTCCGCGGTTCCTCTCTGCCCTTAAATTTGATCACTAGAATCAGTGAACCAGCAACCTGCCTCCTTTCCTCCAGATGTTCAACCAGATGTTCAATGATGCCAGATGCTGTGTGCAAGGGAAGGAAATAGACCCCTGCTCTTGGGAGGTTGCTATCCTTGAGAGGAGGGAGCCAGAGACAGGGAATCGCTGAGCAGAACGATAGAGGGAATCGCTGATAAGGAAGCAGAGGGAGCCACAGGGCACAGACAGGGCAGGAGGGACAGATGAAGAATGGGTCCCTCTTGCCTTGTCTCCCAGGGAAGGGAAGCAGACAGTGCTTCTGGCAGAGGGAACAGCCTGTGCAAAAATATGGAGGTGACAAAGAGTAGCCTGTAGATGGATAGAGCTGGATTCCTAAAGTGAGGCATGTGGGGAGAGACAGGCAGAGACAGAGGCCATCTTGGACCCCTCAATCCCATTAAGAAGTTTGGTTCTATATTTTGTTGTAGAGTCATTCAAAGACAAGCTGGGTGTGACCTCACCTCTGGGAGCTGTGTCTTTGGGTTTTTCCAGAGAAACCAATGCATGAACTGTCAGCACCAGCCTAGTGATGGCGCTGACAAGAAGGTGGTTAGTGAGGTCTGGGTTTGGCCAAAGGCAACCATGAGCTGTCTTCTCCAAGGTGGCTTCTCCTGGAAACAGGAGAATTTCCAAACAGAATTTCCAAAACAGAGTGATGTGACTCCTCCACTTCTCCATTCCCTTCCCTCCCCCCTTTTCCTTTCACCAGGGCCTTTTGCCCTTAAGTGCTCTTTCCCTGAATTTCCACCTGGCCCACCCCATCTTTGCTCCAATGTCATCTCCTCGATATCAGCCATCTTTCATCAGCCTATTTAGGGAAGCACCTGCTCCCCCCACCCAGTACTTCCTATCCCTTGTCCCAAAGCAGGCCTGCTTTTCATCCTATGTGCTCTTTAATAATTTATTCCTTGTTAATTGTCTGTGTCCTTCACTAGAACACAAATATAAAGGCAGGGATTTCTATCCAACGCTGTTTCTCCAGAGCTTAGAATGGAGCCTGGTGCATAGTAGGTATTCAATGAATGTGTGCTGTTGACTGAAGACAGGGCAGGTTTGTGTCAAGTGCCCTCTTGTCCTGTGGTTACTGTGAGGTCAGGGACAAAGTGAAAACACCAGCGATAGATATTCTTCTCAGGCCAAGTCCTACAGTGCTCTCAGTAACCATCTTAGCTGCTGTCCACACAGCTATCCCCTTTCCGTGGCTCAGATTTAATCCTTAAGTACTGACCTAGCCCACAGGCTCTTGAGCACTTGGGATTTCTGGACACTGGGCTCATGCAGGCTGCCCATCCTTTGCTCCTGAATGTACCTACTGCATGTCTTTGAGGTGGGCCTGGAGGATGCTCTGTGGACACAGATGAGGCAGTCCTGGTCTCTGCACCGTTCCCTGGTCCAGCTTATCCCCCAGGCCTGAGACTGCCCTCAGACCTGGGGCAGCTGCTCACCTCTTATTGAGTGAATGAAGCAGCCCAAGAGAGGACACTGCCATAATTGTGCAGTTACAGAGCCGCCCCCACCTTTTATAAAGCAGGATGCTGAGGCTTCCAAAGCCTACACAGCTGGCTGAGGGAAGAGCCAGGACTCCAAGCAGTTCAAGGCCGCTGCCCTTTTTGCCACTTCACATAAACTTTGTACATCCACTCTCAAAACAGGATAATTTCCGTACAGTTGACTTACACCCGGGTACTGAGAAGTTTCCAAAACAACGTATGTCAAGGTGTTTGTAAACTGGTCAGTGCATTTTTGTGAGTCTAGACTTTCCCCCAGAGCTTCGATTGTGACTTGTATATAGTGGGTGTTGAGGAAATGCTTTCCTATGGTGTCACTCTCAGGCCCCCAGGTTTCTCCTCCCCCGCGCCCTCCCCACCTCTCTGCTCTGGCTCTGTCTTTCCACACACGCACCTGCCCACCCACCAGCCACTGAGCACCTACGGCGGACCAGGTGCTGAGCCAGGTGCCCAGGATGCAAGAAGGAAGGGCGGGGGCCTGCCCGTGAGCCATTCACGGCCCAGTTGGGAGAGCCAGACCAGGAGCCAGACAGAGCGCAGCCCGAAGAGTGCGCGCCGAGTGCGCTGCCATGGGAACAGAGGGGCGGGGCTGTAACCACGCGGAGGAAAACAGCTCCTTACATCTGTGCGTTGCTTTCAGCTTTTCAAAGAGGTGGGTGTGAAAAGTGGAGGGAGGGCTAAAAATCAAGAAATGGAGTGTTCCCAGTCCCAGTCCCATTTGTTCACGTTTGGGAGCGATCACCTTCACTGAGCCTGTGTGTTCCTTCCAAGGGGGTGGGGAGTAGGGAGCAGGGAGAAAGACACAAAGGCAGTCTTGTCACTCACAAGCGAAGCATTTTTACAGCTCGATGTTGCGTGATCGTTTTTTGATGTTTGTTTTTCAGCAAGGCTTTGCAGCATCCGTGGGCACTGGGCTGAAAGGATTCTCAGAAGTAGCAGAATCCTCACCTCCTACTAAGGAGCCTCTCCACACACACTCACCTCTAGTTCAGCGTCCAAATTACACTACTTGTCAAGGCACAGTGAATTTAACCTTTGCGGTGGTTTGGCTTTTAGGTGTAGTATAGCAGCGGGATAGGGTAGATAATGCTGTGGTGACAAATGACCCCCAAATCTGTGCCTGGAAACCACCAAGGTTTATTTTTGGCTCCCCCAGGGGTTCACCGGGTGTGGGCTTTGCTCATGGCTTCCTCATTCAGGGATCTGATTTCTGGATTCCTGTTAGGGGTTGCGAGGTGGCGAATGATGCTTCGCATAGACGTGGCCCTTCACTTACTAAATTCAGGGGTGGAGTCACTTTCGCTGCCTACCTTCCAAGGGAAGTGGGTGGCACCATCAGTGGCCAGACAGGATACTTAAAAGGGCAGAGGAGCAGGCTCTGAAGGCCCCTCACCTTTTTCAGACCCTGCTGAGACCTGACCAGCTCTCCCTGCTGCTCTGCTTAAGCACCTCAGAATGTGATGGGGCCAGTGAATTAAGAGCACCCCTATTTGGGCTGGACTTACTAATGTAATCTGAGGTGTGTGTGTAGGATATGTGTGGACGGGTGGTGGGATGTGTGTAGTATGACGTGAATGTGTTTGTGGGTGTATGTGTGATGTGTGTGTGGTGTGTGTGTTGTGTGAGTGGGGTGTGTGTGGATTGTGTGGTTTGCATGTAGTGTGTAAACATGGTAGTGTGTGTGTGGTATTTGTATGAGTTGTGTTGTTGGTGTGTGCATGGGGTGTGTGTATGGGGTGTGTGTGTGTGTGTGGTTGTAGATGTGGTGCGAGTGTCTTCTGTGGCTCCAGCTTGTGGGCAGGGGCCTTGTGAGCAGGCCTCCTGGTGCCTGCAGGAGACTCTGCCTCTGGTGTGGTGAGGCTCTTCTCTTGGAAGGAGCTGATGGATTGACTCCTCGATCAGTTAAAGAACATTACCTTAGGGTCAGCTCATCTAAAAGCAGTGACCTCAACTTTGGGGTTCACATGAATCACCTCAGGGAGAAACTGGTGACAACAGCAGTTTCTTGGGTCTCAGCAGAGCCTGGGGATTGGCATCCCACAAGTGCCCCAGGTGGTTCATAGTTTCCTTTCCCAAAGAGATCTCATTGTACTCTCCATCTTCCTCTCTTGCCGGAAGGTTTAGAAGTGAGATGTTGGACCAGTATCATATGGGGACAAAGTTATGACTGAAATGCCCATTTGAGGTTCCTGCGTGGCTCACATGTTCCATATGCACTTCCCAAGAGCATTCCAGGACACTCGGGGTTTGCCACAGTCTCCAGGAGGCTCTGCCACTCCAAAAAAGGGTGCTGCTGTGATCCCTCCATCCCACTGAGGCCACAGCCTTGATGGAGAAGATAGCACACGATGCACTTGTCCCTACCCTTACACGGGAGCTGTAGTATTGTCTCATGGAAAAAGTTCCAGTGTGGGGCTGAGGAGAAGAGTCACCTCAATGGACCACCTCTGCCACCTCTGGTGAGGGCCACCCCAGCTTTGGTGTCATCAGGGATGTGGGCCTGGTGCTCTCACAGGCACTGCATCCTGGGGCCACAATACAACTTCTCCTCCTCAGGCCCAGGCCTGCTTGTCTCTAAGCCTTTCCCTGTTGCTTCCCCTGGGCTGTCAGGTCTGCCTTCCTCAGGTCAAGGTTACCTCTGAATAATTTAGCATATCTCCCCTTGCTCAACTGAAGATATTATCACGAGGCAAAACAACATCAATTCATATGTATGCAAGCATGTCCCCAGCAGCTGCCACCAGCTCAGGCAGCAGATGGCTCCTGACATGCTTTTGGCTGGCAGGGAGAGCTCTGAGGGCCAGATTCAAGATGCCTGGAGTAGAAGTTGGAGGTGGGGGGAGCTGCGCTTCTCCTGCGTTAGGAGAGGAGGCCCCACAGGCTGGGGTCAGGCAGCTGGGGCCCAAATTCCTGGTGAGCTCTGGTGAGCTCTGCGCCCTTGAGCTCTCTGCTACCCAGGACGCCTGCACATGCTTCCTCTGCAGGGCCCGATTGTGGACCTCAATGCTGGACAGACTTTGCTCCCCAGGAGTCAGTGCGGGGTAATCAGTGTGCCAGGCACTGAGGAGCAATGACAGGGTGGCTAGGAGCAAAGTTGAAAGGTGCTGGGGCCCTAGCGGTGCCTTATCCAGAAGGAACGAGTCAGGTTGAGAGGCTTGGCCACAGCAGCCTCTCTGATGGGAGGTTCTCTGAGAAAGGGACACTGAGCTGACCTTACAGCAAATACAGTCTTGTCTTCAGCAAACACTTCCCGAACACCAACTCCCGTCAGCTTCCAGGAATAGGAGGTGGTGTTGCCTGTTGCCCTTTTGGGGGTCCCAGGCTGGGGTGGAGTCAGACATAAACAAAACTCTGTTGCGGTTTGAGAAGGCTGTGCAGGGCCTGCTGCCAACTCTGACTCATACCACAGTCACCTGAGATGCTTCCAAAAGTGCCATGCTGGGCTCTGATTCAGTCCCTTCCTGACCACTGTGCCTTGGGCAATGAATGACTAGTAGATAAAAATTTTGCTCAACTTCCTCAAGCTTTAATTCTGGGCCAGGAACTGTTCCAGGTGCTTTGCAAACAATTCATTGGAGCAAGTAGGTGGGCACTGTTACTATTCCAACTTGCAAATGGGGAAAACTAAAGCATAGAGAGGGAAAGTAACAAGCTCAGAGTATAAAGTTGCAGAGTCAGGATCTTAATCCACGTGGTCTGACTCTGAGGCTAAAGGTGGCCTTCACATCCTGACCAAGGGCACCCTGGGGTCCCCATTCTCTTAGGGCCCTGATTCCAGTTTTTTCCTGCCTTGGCAATTTGACAAAGACAGGCACATTTCAGGCCCACAGGGCTGCTCACAAGCTGTGAAGGGGCCTCCCAGTCGGCTGAGTGTAGCTCTGACCTGATTTAGACCAGATCAGGGAGCTTCAGCTCAGGGGTCTGGAAAGTGAGGAGTCCATGCTGCTGGGAAATAGGGCAAGGGCTGTGGTCTTTTCACATGCAGATGAATTTAGGAAAATTCAACACTCATAGTGACTTGAGTCTTGGAAAACTGAGCCAGTGAGCAGAAAGAGTATGCTCCTGGCTGTTCCAGGTAAGAGTGAGCATAATTACAGCCATGCTGTGAACGGTTAGTGCTTAATTGGCCAGTCAGGGTCCTGCCCTGGCATCCATCTGGGGCTTTGCAGCAGTGAGCTCTGGTGAGGCCCCTTCCCTAAAGACAGCTCCCCAGCATCTTTTCTGTGGCTTTATGTCAAGTTCCAACACACTGCTTCACCTCCTGTGGATGGTTTCTCTGTTATCTCAGAAGGTAAATTTCTAGCAAGTTGTGCTGGGGCCATACCTTGGCAACTTGTTTGCACCAGTGAGTGTGGTCACAGTGAGATCTGGATCTCATCCCTGGCAGGACAGAAGGAGCTGCTCCTTATAGCTACTGTTCATAAACTCTTTAGAGTTCTCAAGAGAACACTTCTTAGTTAGTCCCTCATCATGCCTTATTGAACAATTCTTTCTTTTTTCTGGTACCAGGGATTGAACCCACAGAAGCTGAACCACTAAGTCACATCCCCAGCCCTTTTTGTTTTTTATTTTGAGACAGGGTCTCACTAAGTTGCTTAGGGCCTTGCTAAGTTGCTGAGGCTGGTTTTGAACTTGCAAACCTTCTGCCTCAGCCTCCTGAGCCACTGAGTATTACAGGCCTGTGCCACTGCGCCTAGCAACAATAATTATTTCTAGAGAACTTTTCCTGTTCAGATTGGTTTTCCTTTTCAGCATGTGGTTTCAGTCTCCTGTTTGAACCCATTAACACCAAAAACACAGAGGAAAGTAGGCAGATCTTTCAGACCACAAGTGGGGAGGAAGTGCCTCAGACTTTAGAGAGTTCTAAGAAAGGTTTTGTCCAGGCCAATAAGGAATCCTTGAGTGGCAGCTACCTGTAGGAGACTGACAGATTACCTGCAGTGGTACTGCCACCATGCTCAGTCACTGGCTGAAAATGGCTGAAAATAGCCCATGGAGGCCTGGTCTCTGTGCTAACATGGTGGCAGATCTAGAGAAACAACAACTGGGGCTGTCGGTCAAATCTCCTCCTGCAGCAGGTCTGAGCAGCACATTTTCATGGCTGCCATAGTTAATGACAGAAAATTGGCCACACCCCAAGAACACAGGCCAAGGCAGGGATGCCAGAATCTGTCACCTTGATGAAGAAATAGGGCATAGGTCCAGGCTCCTCTGAGTAGGACTTCACTTAACACACACACACACACACACACACACACATACACACACAATGTAAATACACACACATATATTTATACATTATATATGTTATATATAAAATATATACACATAAATACACATTTATCTGCCTCCTACTTTGGTGAATAAAATCATTCAAAATTCCACCTTAACAGGGCTAGAGAGGGATGTAGCTCAGGGATAAAGCACTTGCCTAGCATGCATGAGGCCCTGGGTTTGATCTCCAGCATGGAAAAAAATCCACCATAATAGGATCACTTTTAATTTTGTGAATTTCCTCCCAGGTTACAATGTTTACATTATTATAATCTTCATGCAGGTAACATTTCATTTTAAAAAATGATTTGCTATTTATAATTAACATTTCCCCATGTTCTTACCATAGGTTTTATAATTATCCTTTTCAGTGTCTGAACAATATTCACCATTTTCTAAGTCACTGCTGTTCAACATTTCCATTATATGTATTTAAAAAGATATTTATGGCTAAGCTCTTATGTACATCTTTGGGCATATACTATTTAATGTCTGTTGGGTTTTTGCCCTAGGATAAATTTCTAGGTTTGACATTACAGGGCTAAAAGATATAGTCTTGTGATTTTATCAAGTTTTGCCACACTGCTTTCTAAAAATATTTTATCTGCTAATAACATAATTATCTATTGCTGTACAACAAGTTGCCAAAAACAAGATGATTTACCACAACATGCAATTGCTGCCTTGCTGTACTTGTGGGTCAGGGTCCAGGCACAACTTAGCTGTGTTCTCTGCCTCAGGGGCTCTTACAGGCTGCAATGTTGACTAGGGCTAGGGTCTCTTCTAAAAGCTGGACTGCAGGATTCTCTTTCAAGCTCATATGGTTGCTGCCAGGTCTCAGTTCCTTGTGGACTGTTGGAATGAGGTCCATAATTCTTAGCTGGGTAATGGTCAAAGGCCACCCTACAATTGTTTCTTGGCATTTGGGTCTCTCCAACATGGCTGCTTGTTTCATTAAGACATGAAAACCAAGACAGTAATCAGCTTGCAAGATGGAAGTTACAAACTTTTGTGAACTTAATCATAGCAATGATATATCCTTCCTGTTAGTCTGCTACCCAAGATAATAAACTTATAAAGATAAAAGTTCTCACAGGGCTCAGTTTGGGAGGTTTCAGTCCATAGTTGGTTGCCTTTTGCTGAGGTGAGCTTTGAACTCGTGATCCTCCTGCCCCAGCCTACTGAGCTGCATTTAGGCCTGTGGTAAGGCAGCACATCAGGGCCTAAGTGTATGGTAGAATAAAACCACTCACTTCAGTAGCTGGGGACAAAAGATAAAGTGGAAAGAGGCAGGGTCCCACTATCCCTTTGAGGGCACACCCTCTAGGCCCTACCTCCCACCATGGTGGGGATCAAGTAGCATCAAAGTGGGGACAAAGTCTTTAATACTTGGGTCTATGGGGAACATTCCAGACCCAAACTACAGGATCCTCAGTGTTGCTGCATTGCATTGTTTAGAACCAAAGGCAGCAAGATTGCCCGTAGCCAAGAACAGCAGGACCAGGGATCTCTATGGCTAGGGGCTGCGTACTATGAATGTCACCAAGAATGTCTGCTCATGTCATTCTTACCACAA
Source organism: Marmota marmota marmota (assembly GCF_001458135.2). Taxonomy (NCBI): domain Eukaryota; kingdom Metazoa; phylum Chordata; class Mammalia; order Rodentia; family Sciuridae; genus Marmota; species Marmota marmota. Next base: position 608,260 of record NW_026000021.1, read on the forward strand.
CCTAACAATGGACATTCTAGAGTTAAAATATGACTAGTATAGTATGTGTAAAAGACCACCTCCCACTTAAATGCCCTCTCTCCTAGCCTGGAATCTTCCCATAGGACCACCTGGATCCTTTGCTCTAAGCAACCATCTTTCAGAAATTACATGGGCAGCAACTTTGTAATTTCCCAAAGGAGCCAATTCATAGCAACCTAAGAAGTGCCCTGACTGGGTCTTTGAAAAGCTATGAAGTAGAGCTGTATTAGGCAGCAAAGTTTCCTGAAGTGGGATGAGGGGTGGGGAGGGATTCTGGTTTCAAGGAATTACGAGCCTTTGGGAAGTAATTTTAAGACCTGAACACCCTAGTATTTGTACCACTTAAAAGCACTAAAATAAAGGGAACCAATCTTATTTTATTTTTTAGTTTTTGGTAATGGGATCCAGGGTCACTTAACCACTGACCCACATCCCTAGCCCTTTTTGTATTTTATTTAGAGACAGGGTCTCAATAAGTTGCTTAGTGCCCCGCTTTTGCTGAGGTTGACTTTGAACTTGTGATCCTCCTGCCCCAGCCTACTGAGCTGCTGGGATTACAGGGGTGTGCTACCAAGTCCAGCTCCAATCTTTTCCTTTTTTTGGTAGTTGTAGATGGCCAGGATGCCTTTATTTTATTTGTTTATTTTTATGTAGTGCTGAGGATCAAACCCTGTGCCTCATGCATGCTAGGCAAGCACTCTGCCATTGAGCTATAGCCCCAGCCCCAGCCCCTCCGGCTACAATCTTACTGTTTTTTTGCCATTCTGGGAACTGAAGTCAGGGCTCTTGCATGTTAGGCAGCTAGGCAGTTTCCCTACCACTGAGCTACATTTCCACCTTGGGAACCAGTTTTCTACTATATACCCTTCTAGGCTTCATGTGCTGCAATGGCTTCCATGTGTGCTCAGCTTCAAGTTGGGCCCTGCACTGTGGACACCAGAAGGGACAGAGATAGTGGGACCAGCCAGGATCAGGATGACTCTGGAACTCTGTTTTTTGTATTCTGGCTGTGGCTGGAGAAGTATGTGTGTGTGGCTGTGGGGTGAAAGGACAACATACCCACACACGGTGAAGCCTCTGGGAGCCTAGGTTTTGGAAGTAAGTGGCACATTAAGCATGTGTGGGGACTAGGAAGAACAATGAGTGGGGACAAAGACTGTGACTTGGGAATGGAAGGAGAGAGTAAGGAACAGTTCTGGGGTTTACTCTCCCCCATACTGGGGCTACCTTCTTATATTAGTTTATCTTCTGTTGTTGTAACAAAATACTTGAAACTCGGTAATTTATAAAGAAAACGGGTTTATTTGGCTCATATCGTGGAAGTCCAAGAACATGGGACCAACTTCTCTTCATCTCTGGTGAGGAGCTCATGGCAGATGGCATCACAATGGTGGGAGTGCACTCAAGAAGGAAAGATCCCATAACCAGTCAGGAAGTGTGGGTGGAGTGGCCAATTTTATTATTATTTTTAAACTACAGCTTGCTCTCACCAGAGTTCACTTCCAGAGATCAGTATTCATTGTTACTGAGGACAATGCCCCCAGTGACCTAATTATCCCTTACTAGGTCCCACCTATTAAAGGTTCTTCTACTTCTTAACACTGCTGCACAGGGAAACTTCTACCGTATCAACCATTGGGGGACAAATCATAGCACTTGGGCAGATCAGCATGAAGGCCTGATGCTGCCATCTGGGCTCATGCCAACATTAAAAGTAGATGGGTGGGGGCAGGGAGTGGCGAGAAGGTGGAGTCCATCAAATTCAGACTCCATATTTGACCCCCTTGGCATGATGGTCCTTGATGTACAGCAGCAGCTATGGCTAGGTGACATCCCAAGGAGCCCTGTAAAGTGCTATCTGCCAGACTGGACTATTATTCACCTAGTTCTACCTCATCTATCTGTCTCTGTACTTATCAAGCCTATGCCTTATGTTGTCCTAGGTGCTAGGGATCTGTGAGATGAGCAGGGGTCCCCTGTTCTCAGCCAGCCCAGGTCTGGTGGAGGGACTTGCAGGTTGGCACAACACACCGAGCTCTAGACCACACTGAAATCCTAGCAGGAAGGTGTACCATGACCACCCTGGCTTACTCTTTTCACAAGGTCTCCTGCCAGGAACTGTCTACCACCACCAAGTGCCTTCCCTGGGTGTGACCTAATCCCTTTGTCCTGAATTTTACTGGCACCATGCCTGAATTCTTCAAAACTCTTCCAGAAAAAACATAATTTCCAATGTAAAAATGACATGAATGGCCAAATTAGTCTTGGTTACAGCTCTCCTCACTTTGCCCTGTTGGGGGTCTCCTGTCCAAAGATCAAAGCTGAGGGGCTGCTTTCTGTACCACCAGAGGGTTCATGGGGAACAAGGATACAGTCCCCATGGATCCTGTGACACATGCCTGGTTCACTGCCTACCTCCACCCTCTGTTGTCCCCAGTGTCCTCACCAAGCAAAGCTGCGCCACTTAACCCCCTCTGCTCTCCAAGCCCTGATCCTGCTCTGTACCCCAGGAGGCTGACTGCTTTGGACTCCCCAGCAGAGCCTCAGACTTGCAATGGTTTGTTCTTTCCTCCATCTTTAGGCAGAGCTTCTGCTGTGTTCCAGGAACACCTCCCTTCCTCTTCTGGTCAGGTGCCTTTCCTGGTGCCCCATCTCTTCCCTGGTTTCCCTTCTCTGGGTGTACCATTTGCATCCATAGGACTTTATTGGCACACCACTCTAAAAGCCCCACCAAATTCACATTTTAACCTCTTAAATCTTCTTTTAAAAAAACATATTTTTTTAGTTCTTGATGGACCTTTATTTATTTATTTATATGTGGTGTTGAGAACCCAGTGCCTCAGACATGTGAGGCAAGCATTCTGCCACTGAGCCACAACTTCAGCCCCTAGCCTTTTAAATCTTTTAACCTCTACCTCAATGGAGAAAGACTGGAATTTGACCACTGGGCAGACAGAGGAGGGTTCTTCACTGTAGGAAAGGGTTGACTATTACCAGCACCTAGTTGGGAAGATGTGGCCTGACTCCTACAACCAACGGAATTCAAAGATAAAGGAGGAGTGATATCCTGTTTATTCATGGTACTCTTTCTGCCAGGTCCTCTTATTCATGACTTCATATATCCCTATAATCCTGTGAGGTAGTTTATATCCTCTCCACATTATAGTTGAGAAAACCAAGGCTCAGATTCATAAAGGGGATTTGCCCAAGGTCCCTGAGTTCATAAGTGGTAGGAGAAGATAGAATCTAGGATATTTAACTCCAAAGCCTATAATTTTTCTGACTGTGGTCTGTGGGTCCAGAGGTCCCAAGGGATTCCCCCAGACAATGCCAGAGTGGTATTTGCATGAACTGGAACTGTCCTGGTCATGAGCACCTCAGGAGCGGCCTGGGTTGGGTGCTACCCTCCATATCTGCAGTACAGAGTCCCGGCGGGTTGTGTAGGGTAAATGCTTGATGCGGAACCAGTGTCTGGGGACAATGTTCCCACTGGGTGTATACAGCTTCTCCCCGCGTCTGCCCAAGAGACTGCGCAGGGCCAGGTTGCCTGACAGAACCTTCTCATAGAATTCCACTCCACCTCGGGCGTAGGCTGTAGACAGGGAGGCAGTGCGGCGGTCCAGCCAACCTTCCAGGGCATGAGTAAGAGAGTCTGCGGAGAAGGCATAGGCCACGAAGCCTGCCACTGCTGCCACCAAGTTGAAGGCAGCTCGTATGTTCATGGGGCCTCCATAGAGCCCTAGTGCATGCTTGGCACCCACACTCAGTGCCCAGGTTCCTGCCAGGCAAGCTGGGGCTGGCAGGGCCTGCAGGGCAGCTGTACTAGTCTCCAGGTATACCACCTCTTTGGCCAAGGCAAACTTCTGGGCGTCACGGGAGAGGGTCAGGGCATCTCTTAGACGGGTGCCTGCTGGGGTCTGCCAGTCTACTCTTTGCCCATGTATGACCAGAGGATGATCACTGTTGGTTACTGGGCCACCAAGGAAGCTGGCAGGGATGCCTATGACAGCCCCGGCAGGGAGTCTTGGGAAGCCGGCACTCACAGGCTGGAAGGTAAAGGTGGTGAAGGGCTTGTAGTAGTGGCCAGAAGGGACGCCCATATCCTGCAGGACCTCTTGGAAGAGGCTTTGTAGTTCTGAGGAGAGTGGGGCCGGTTGGCCCTGGGGCCAGTACTGGTAAAGCCACTGGACCACGGGATCCGGGAAGAGGTGGTACGAGATTTGAGCTCCAAACAGGCCTGTGCAGGAACCCACCAAAAGGGCTGTCCTGTGTCTCTGTATGAAGGCTGAGACCCGCCACAGGGGACCAGCCATGAGTGCTGCCACTGCTGACAACCTGGCTAAGAAAAAGAGAACAAGAGCAAAATCCTTCTTTACTGAGGCAATTCTGCATTGAGGTTTAAAGCATGGGCTGGCTCTACAGGCAGACCAAATGGGTTCAAAGAATCATTTCTCCACTTGCCAAATAGGCGTGTGACAGTGGCCCACCTCAAAGGTGGTTGCAATGAGTAAATAAATGAACATACATAAAACAATCGTGTTTGGCTTAGTAGCAGACATCCCTTGTAAAAACAGCTATAATTCTTATTTTTATTCTTATGGCCATATACAGTACTAAGTACCCAACTACCTCATTCCACCCACCATTCATTTCATTGTGAAGCCTTATTATCATTAATTTGTAAATGAATCATATGTTCAATTTATTGGGTACTTTATGCTAGGCACAGTTGTAAGAGCTTTACATATATAGCTGACCCTCAGTATCTGTAAAGGTTTGATTCTAGGACCTCTGACCCACCCTGCAGATATAAAAATCCAAGGATGCTCAAGTTCTTTATATAAGTTGATATAATATTTATATATAACATATGCACATCCTTCTGAATATTTTAAATCATCTCTAGATTACTTATAACTAACACAATGTAATTGCCATGTATATAGCTGTTATATTGTTTAGAGAACAATGGTAAGAAAAAAGTTTGCATGGTCAGTACAGATACAGTTAAAATATATTTTTGATTGTTAGTTGAATTCATGGATGCAGAACCCACAGATATGGAGGGCTGGCTATATTAGGAAAATATACTTGTACTACTAATAACTTGAGAGATATTTAAACATATATACACAGAGAATTATTCCTTTGTAACCACAGGGGACTGGTTCCAGTACCCCCCCAGATACCAAAATTTCTGAATGTTCTTCTCTGTATAAAATGGCTTAGTATTTGCATATAGCCTATGCACATCCTCTTACATATTTTAATAATCTCTAATTACTTTTAACACCGAATGTAATGCAAATACCATGTATATAGCTGTTATACTGTATTGTTTAGGGAATAATTATGTAAGTCTATACATGCTCAATACAGATGAAAAAATTTGTTCCTAAATATTTAAATCTGTGATTGGTTGAATCCCTAGAGGTGAACCCTCTGATAAAAAGCTAACTGTATGGGCTGGGGATGTGGCTCAAGTGGTAGCGCACTCACCTAGCATGCGTGAGGCACTGGGTTCGATTCTTAGCACTACATAAAAATAAAGATATTACGTCCACCTAGAAAAAAAAAAAGCTGTCTGTAGGACAAACAACTGAATCTTCATAACCCCAAGACTTATGCTATGATTGCCCCTTTTTTAAAGTTGTGAGAATTGATGCATGGCCAGGTTAAGAAGACTGGCCCAAATCCCAGGCTAGTAAAGTGTAGGGTTATGGACTGAATTGTGGCCTCTTAGTACATCAGAATGTGACTGTATTTGAAGATAGGGTCATTACAAAGGAAAGGAAAAATGAGATTGTGATGGACTCTAATCCTATCAGCCTGGTGTCTTCATAAAAGTGAGATTAGAAAAACACATATACAGGGGCTGGGGATGTGGCTCAAGCGGTAGCGAGCTTGCCTGGCATGCGCAGGGCGCTGGGTTCCATCCTCAACACCACATAAAAATAAAAAATAAAAAAATAAAGACATTGTGTCCACCTAAAACTAAAAAATAAATATTAAAAAAAAAAGAAAAATACATGTACAGAGGGAATATCACAAAGACACAGGGAGATCATCTGCAAATCAAGGCTAAACCAAACCTGATCAAACCTTGGTCTTGGACTTCTAGCCTCCAGAACTGTGAGAAAATAAATGTCTCCCAGTTAGGCCACCCAGTACTGTTATTAGCCCTAACAGTTAATTCAGGCACAATATTTGAGCATGGGCTGTCAGGCACCACAGCAATGTACTCATTTTAGAAAACCTGTTATGCTAAATCGTAAACATAAACAAAGGTAGAGAAAATAATATATCAAACTCAATCATTATCAACTCAGCCAATATTGTTTCATTTATATTCCTACCCCACATCCCTGACTGGTTTATTTTGAAACATTCCAAACACCTTATCATTTCATCTGGGCATGTCACCTAATAATCACAATTACATAACTTTGGTTGAAACTTACTATTTTCCTGTCTGTGAAAAATGTTTAATTAGCAATGACGTTCAGCAAACGAGAACGCGGGGTACTGCTTAGCCTGTTTTAATAAGGAAATCATACTAACGTCATCTCATTTGGGCCTTTCTTTCCAAAGAGGAAACTTAGCGTAGGAAAGGAAGGATCCTGGACGAAGCTCTAACGCACCTAATCTGCCGACGCCAAGGCAGCTTCTGGGGCCTCCCCCGCGGGCGGCTGGGCGAGGAGGGGCTCCAGGACCTTCGCACAGGGGCTCCGCTATGCCTACACCCTAGGCCCCCGAACACCCTGCGGCAGGGAAGCTAGGGACGAAAGTTCGGCCCGCGAGTCCAGGTACCTTCCGCCTGGCTCGGCGCGCTCACCTGCTCTGCGGCTGCCCAGTACGCGGCGACACGTGCGCGGAGCCCGGCAGGGGCGACCGCAAAGCACGCCGGTCCGGGCTTTGGGGGCGGGGTTTTCAGAGGGTGGGGCCCGGTGAGTTGCTTGTTGGTCCGGACTCTGGGGGCGGGGACTCCAGAGGGCGGGGCCGGGTGCGTCACTCGCCGGTCTGAGCTCTGGGGGCGGAGACTCCAGAGGGCGGGTCCAGGCTTTGGGGGCGGGGACTTGAGAGACCCAGTTGCGGCGTCCGGCTCTGTGGCTGGGATCTGAGGGAGAGGACCAGCCGAAAGGGCTTGGAGAGGGACTCTTGGAGAAGGCGGCTGGAACTTTTTGGAGCGATCTGCTGGCTGCCGAAGGAGCGGTGCTGGTACTTTGATCATCCGGTTGAACTCTGGACGGCGTGCGAGCCTCCTCTGCGGCCCATGCCTACCTGACGGTCAGCTCCGTCAGCCCCGGGCATTCCCATCCGGAAGCGCTCTCGAGCTCCTAGCTTTATTTTCATTAACCGCGTTCGGTGCCTTCCAGCTGCTCCCACATTGTGTAGTCCGCAGAGAAACAGCTTGTCAGTCGCTTCTTCCCAATAGCAATGTGAGGTAGATCAGGGATCGGTTTGCTGATACGCCAAATCCAGCTCACCACCTGATTTTATAAATAGTTTTATGGGAACAAAGCCACGCCATTCCTTTATGCGTCGGTGGCTGCTTTCTTGGTAGAAGGGCAGAGTGGCTAGGACAGAGACAATTAGGCTCATAGAATTTAACACGTGCCATCGGGTCCATTAAAGAAATAATTTGGGGCTGGGATTGGGGCTCAGTGGTAGGTAGAGCGCTTGCCTAGCACATGTGAGGCACTGGATTCGATCCTCAGCACCCCATAAAAAATAAATAAAATGAAAGGATTGTGTCCATTTAAAAATATTTTTAAAAGGCTTTGAAAAATAATTTGTGGATCCCTAAAACAGATTATTCCTACTTTTCAGATGAAGAAACTGAGCACAGAACTTGAACAGGGCACCCAGTTTATATGCACTTAGTATGCACTGGAGCAAGGTTGGGACCCCGATCAGACACTGATTGCTATGTATTTTACATTGCTTCCTTTGCCTTCATAAAAATTCTCTCCGATGGGGCTAGCCAATTCTCTTCCAATATGTCAAGATTTCACTTCCATTCCAGCCTCTGGGGAAGTAGGGAAAGAGTGCTCACCTCCTGGGCAGAAAGGTGAAGATGTTAGGAGATCTGGAGGCTTATGAGCTTTGGGGTTGGACTTCTGAAGATTAGCAATTTATGGACTGTGTAACTCCAAACCACCAATGCAAACTCTCTCTGCAGTTTCCCTCCCACCAAAGGACAAGTGGTAGTGGTTAACCAAATCAGGCTACCAAGCAGACCATACCTGAGTCCCACAGCTGATCCTGTAACCCTGAGCATTCTGAAGTCATTATTTCCTGTTTCAGAAGTGGCCCAGCAGCCTCTTATGGAATCATAGGCTGGCCAGGCAGAGAGGATCCTGATGACTCTAGGGGAGACACTGGACTCCTTGTGACTGCCAGCCAGACCTGGTCCACACTCTCAGCCCAGAATCAGTGCTTAGGATCACTGTGGCCCAGGGGAAAGAACCTGTAAAGTTTGTCACCTTTCTGAACCTCAGTTTCCTCCTCTTTAAAGTGAAGATAATATCTGTCTCAAGGACCCTGTTCCACCCTAATCCTAGAAAAATAGCTGCTAATAAGACACTGCCATTTTATATATCTAGGGGGAGGAGCATTTCATGTCACTTGTCCTTGAAAAGGAAGATTTGACCTGGAATTGTCCCTTCTATCTTGACCTAGAAAAGCACCCTATCACAAAGTGCTTCAAGACTGGATGTAAATCTGGCAATGATGAAAAACCTGATGCTGAAGCCAATTCAAAATGGTTAAATCCCAACTCCATCCCTACTAGCCGTGTGAGACTTGGCAAATTCCCTCTCTGGGCCTAGTGTTCTCATCTGTAAAATGGGGATGAGAGTACTACCTACTTTTTATTGTCATTGAGAGGGATAAAATAAGTTAATGTTTGTATAATGCCCAGCATTGTTTGCATAATAGCTAACTATGTGCTTGCTATTCATGCTAGGCATGTGCTCTGCCCCTGAGCTACACCCCCAGCATATTTTGGTATTATATGAATTTTATTTCAATAACCAATGCATATGTTAAAAAAGTAGGTTGGGCTGGGCCCCATAGCACAGGCCTATAATCCCAGCGGCTCAGGAGGCTGAGGCAGGAAGATCTCGAGTTCAAAGCCAACCTCAGCAAAAGCCAGGCGCTAAGCAACTCAGTGAGACCCTGTCTCTATATAAAATACAAAACAGGGCTGGGGAATGTGGCTCAGTGGTCAAGTACCTCTGAGTTCCATCCCCGATAAAGAAAAGTAGGTTGGCTAACCATACTACAGATCAGATAGAATACTTATCACTCATTCTTCTGAAGCACCTGGGAAAGTTACTTTTCAGGAAAGAGGAGCAGAGCCCCAGGGGACAGGTGAATGTTTTGCTTGAGGCTGGGCTTCTCATTAAGAGCGTGTCCTCATGTTCATCTTGTGCCTAGGACTCCAACTATCTCTGACAATGCCTCCGTGGCCTTTTTGTGGATTTCTCAGATTCTATTTCATTTGTTCATTCAACTCCAATCCTGTGCCAAGTGATGGGAGTAAAAGACAGATAAAAGTCAGACACAGCCCTTAGCCATTCCCTGGTCAATAAAGCAGACAAGCAAATTCATGAGAGCAAAGAGCCCTTGTCCCTTTCCTCTGATAGGACCACAAAGGAGGGAGGGAATGAATGCTTCTCCTCAGGAAGGTACCATTGCACCTGAGATTGGGAAGGCTGTGGGAATTGCTGGTGGTCAAGGGGGCAGGGTGGGGTGCTTATCCTGTGGACACTGGGCCCCTTGTTCCAGGAGGGAAGAGGTGGTTTCCTCTCAGCCTGATCTTTTCCTGAGTATGGGAGACAACAAGACACGAGGGAGGAGCAGTGACCTTGGGTTGAGAGGACAGATTCTCAGACAGACCTGAGGTTTGAAGAGAGCAGATGTAAAGATGTAAAATTTTCATTTGAAGAGGGAGAAAGAGGCCTGGGGATGTAACTCAGTGGCAGAGAGATTGCCTAGCATGCACAAGGCCCTGGGTTCCATCCCAACCTGGAAAAAGAGAAAAATTGTGCTTTAAGAAGAGGGAGAAGCCACCAGGAAAATGTAATGATTATTGTACAGCCTTGAGTGCTCATTTGAGATCTGAGTCAAAAACACGTTGTGAGCCTATTTAGTGTTGTGTGATTTTCTCCAATAGTGTTTGGGTACTCAGGTACAGGGATGGGTGATGGTTAGTAGAGTTTAATCAGAGCTAGGATTTGCCAGTCAATTACTAAGTGGAAAGAAAGCGGCAATGTTGGTGAGGGTATGTATTTGCAGAGAAGTGATTGCCTGAACCTTGAACTTTAAGCTAATGAGGAACATAGTGAGGGCCCAGGGGTAGTTTATCTACTTAACACTTAAAAGTGGCATGCCCAGTACTGTTTTTTAGCACTTTGCAGAAGGAAGATGTGGCAAGATCATAGACCCAGTGAAATGTAAGGATTGTTGGAACAGGGTCACCCCAGGTAGAAGTGTAAAAAGGAGGTGATAAGAGGGTGGTATATGTGTATCTGTGTACTGGGGATTAAACCCAGGGCTTCATACATGCTAGATAAGTGCTTTACCACTGAGTTACATCCCTAGCATTTTGGTGGTGACAGAGTCAAGGCTGTGACTGTGAGAGCAGATGGCCCAGGTGGGGAGGAAGAAGAGATTGCTAGGAGTTGAGGAGGCATGTTAATTATGTTTCCCCCTCTATTTAACATTTGGGGGACCTTGCTAATCCTGCCTCTCCCAGGACTAGATAATTACCAGAGACAGTGATGGCATGACTTCTCTGTGTCGTCACTCCATAATTCCAGGGGCAATCAGAACAGCAGGCTCTGTAACAGGTGGCCAGGTGGATTGTCTCTGAGGAAGTTGCGGTTGGCAAGAATGGTTGAAGGGGGAGTGGTAAAGAATATAGTGGCCCAGGTGCTAAAAAAAAAAAAACAAAAAAAACCTCAAGAATGAAAGGAAGTGACCAGGAGGTAGGCACATAATAGCAGCAAGAATGGGCCATGTATGGAAAAGTCTGATAGCATGCACTTCAAAGGAGCTGGGCTCTGTGAAGGAGAAAATGGCTGTGGCAAGAGGAGAGGACACTTATTCTACCCTGATTTACAAGGGAAGGGAAGGGAAAGGGAAGGGATAGATTAGGGGAAAGTGGAGGAGGGAAGGGGGAGGGCATTTTCTGATGATAGACCAAGCATTTGAAAGTTCACAGGGAAGTGACCTTGTGGGGACTGCAAAGGTGTGAGTGATTGAGACCAGATTAGGGGGATGGATAGGAAATAAATGCAAAACAAGTTTCTAGGAAATGGTAGATGACAGTTTCCAAAAAAAATTCTGTTTTTTAAAAAAATTTTTTTTAGTTCTTGATGGATCTTTAATTTATTTATATGTGCTGCTGAGAATCGAACCCAGTGCCTTGCACATGCTAGGCAAGCGCTCTACCACTGAGCTACAACCCCAGCCCCGGGGGGTTTTGGGGGGAATGAAAGTAATAAGTATTACTAATGTTTTAATTACTATTCAATCGATTAGATTAATAAGTTTGAATATCTTATGTCTCTTAAGCCTAAAAATCTTGATTTACAAAATATTATCTTATTAATAAGGCCAGAAAGTTTTGTATAAAAATAAGACTTTCTTTTCTTCTTTCATTAACTTTCAGTTAGCTCATTGACTTCACAGATTCCTTATTTATATTACACAATTTCTCTATTTAATTAATCAGATTTCTGTAGACATTTCAAATCACACTTTCAAATTGAGTTCAGTTGATTTTCTTAAATCCAAGAAACCCTGCATTCATTAGAGTTCTCTAGAGAAAAAGAAACAATACAACGAGTGTGTGTGTGTGTTTAAAGAGAAAGGACCTGATTCATTCAGTTATGGAGACTCAAAAGTCTCAAGATCTGCTATCAGCAAGATGAGGACCCAAGAGAGCCTATGATATATAGTTCCAGTCTAATCAGAAGCCCGGAGAAGCAGGAGAGCCAATTGGGTAGGTTTGGATCAAAGTCTGAGTCCAGAGACAGGAGACAGATGTGCCAGGTTTTGCTGGTTACAGTGTTGGGGATGGCACAGACAAGTGCTCAACCACTGAATGCGTCTCCAGCCCCCTGTCCCCATTTTAAGATATGGAAGGAGGGAGGGAAAGTGAGAGAGAGAAATTCTTTCTTACGCTGCCATTTCTTCTATTTAAACCTTTGATGGATCAGATGAGGCACATCTACATTAGGAAGGGCCATGTGCTTGACTCAGTTTACTGAATCAAATTCCATAAAGACCACCCAGATCTCTTATAGCTTTCAAATCTATTGAGTAAAATCTTCCTAACCTTTTAGCAACTCTTATAAAAAAGTATGACAAGAAATACAACTGATTCTCTTAATTATTTAAAACATCTTAAAACTGAAGTACATATCAAACAGGGGAATGATCACAGAATTCTTATTATAGACAACCTGGCCAGCACCATAATATGGATCAATACAGCAGAAGATTTTCCACTGGGTTACATGTTCTCTCAGCCCATCATAGTGACCACTTTACACTTCACTGCCATGAGTTGAGGGGGCTTATAATGCCTAGGGCAGGGATTAGGTGAGGATCCCAGGATCATTCATTATGAGTTGGTGTTGATTAGGCTGAGTCTTTGTGGGGGTGATTAAACGTTCCAAGTCTCTTTTTTGTTGTTATAGTAAGACTTCCTATAATTTTTTTGTTGCCTGAGTAGAGCTGATGAGATTTCTCACCCCCTACCAAGATTTCAATGAATTTTTTAGCAGCTTGATTTGCATTGATGAAATTGTGATGTGGACCAAAACTTGAATATAGTATGCACATAGTTAATACACTGTAAACATCATTAAAGACTTGTACATGCCTTTCTTTTTATTTTCTTTTTAGCATGCCTCATAGGTTCTGCAAAGAAATATTGCTTTTTTTTAAAATGCCAAAATTGTCACAATTTGCTCAGTGGGAGCCACTTAAAACTGTCTTAAAACTGGCTCCCTTTTCCCTTAAGATTGATTGCCTTGGATAGTTTTGGAGGCATTCTTTCTGGCCAAAAATATTTGTTGTTCCAGGCTCATCTTAATTATCCTTGCTTTGAGCTGTAAAAGCAGATACTTACTAAGGACTCCTGCTTTCTTTTACTGGGGAACTGTATTTAAGACCAAAATCTTGGTGCTTTGGGCACATGTTAGATCACTCTACTTGATACTGTAAGTAGGTGATATTACAGTGGGCCACATTAGAGGGCAATGCTGAAAAGATACATTTTAAAATGTCATGGGACCATATTATCTGCAACTAAACTCAGTAAGTACTTAAACCTACTCAAATATTGTATATTTTTCATTTTTTTCTTGTATTCTCTGAGATATCATCTTCTCTTATTGCCACGATATACAATTTGCCAATTTTAACATGCCACGTACATTGCACATTTTACTGTCATATATTGACAGGAAGAGAACAAATCCAATCTTGGATCCCTGGCCTGGGCTGTGCTGCACTTCCCTTTTCTGTCCATGATCCTAGTTTTTCCACTGACTATCATTCCTGGGTATCTTTTTGACATCAGAAGTTGGGGCTTTTGGTAACGAATACAGTGTATTTCATTTGATTATTATCTGCTCATGGAGGAATAAATGACTGGGGTTTCCACTAATTGTAACCAACCATGCTCTTCAAACTATCAGATTTCCTGCTTATTATTATTATATATTATTATGTACTATATTATTATTATTATTAATTCTTACCTTTCCTAATAATGCACAGTCTAAATCTGTAGCTTGTCAGTCAATACCAGTTTCTAAGACAGTCTCATTTTGATTAAGACTCAGTCTTATTATCCTTTAAAACTTCATCCTTGGATTTCATACAAAGCTGCCCCTGCCATGCCAGAACCTCACCACCCATGAGACTAGACCCTTTGCTCTAATGGCTCAGAAGTGGAGAGGGCTGGTCTGTCCTCTGACCCACAGATCTATTCCTAGGGCTTGTTCTTCTGGTAACTAGGACAGAAAGAGAAACAAAGATGGTTCCTCACATGGGTGCTTGTGGGCTGTCCTCCCCTGTGTGGGTCATCATGTGAAAATCCATGCTGGTGAAGGCTAAGTCACCATGCTTTCTGTTAACCTCTCTACTAATCTGATTTGATTGCTCCTGATGGTGGAGGTAAATAGGAGTGGGAGGCAAGATGAGGTTAGTCTTGGTAAGTATTTCAGACTTAGAACCCAGAGAAAAGTGGGTGAACAGTTTAGTTAAGTCCAGAGTGATTAAGGGAAGTAACAGGGTCTGGTGGGCACCTGGTCAGGCTTGTGGCTGGAGGTGGGTGTATGAACCTACAGCAGAGGTAAGGACTTCTGGAAGGTAGGGGCAAGAGGAGGGGTTCAACAGAACCACTGGAGCCCAAGGTGGCAGCTTGGGGCTCCTGGTAATAGAGACTCTTATTTATGTATTAATGGGGACCCAAAAGAAGCCTGTACCAAGATTCAGCCTTAAGCCAGGTCCACCTCTACCATCAGGGAGAGGAAGTCCTTACAAAAGAGCCCCACATTTGGTAGACCTCTAGTTGTTGAGATATTGGCAGCTGAACCTAGGATGGAGTGTGTGTGTGTGTGTGTGTGTGTGTGTGTGTGTGTGTGTGAGTGTATAAGGCTTGTTCATTACTTGGGGCTGTCAGCATCCTTTGATTACCACCTATATCACTTCAGCGTTTTGCTTCTTCTAATGTATTCTCACAGCTTTAACAAACTTCTTGCAAATATCTAAAACGAAAAATTTTTGGAGAATATTTCTTCAGACTTCTGCATCCAAGCTTTGACCAATGTCCAAGATCTGATCAGGCTTTTTGGAGGTAAACAATAGACTCCCTTAAGCTTTGTCCAGAAACAAAGGAAATGGCTAGAAGTCCTGGCCCTGCTACCAGTGCTGGCCAGGCATGGGGCAGCTCAAGAATGGACATGCACAGGTTCCATCCTGACCAGTTTTTTGGTGCAACTGCTGCTTTTTCTGTTTTCCAAACACCATAAGCCCATTTCCTCATGATCTCCTAATTTTGGTTGCTCAAGGCCCATTGTGGTTGCCCTACCCAACTTCTCCATTTCATCTAGCTTCTGTTCCTGTTGCTAACTTGAGATCTCTTTCTACCCGCTTCTCTTGGATTCTCAAGAGAATGATGGGTAGCTCAGCCTATCAGGAAGCCCCGTTTACATGCTGACCCGCACTCTTTGGGTAAGGTGCTTGCTCTGCTCTGATAGGATTCCCCGTGCTGAGGAAAGGGAGGGGACCAATGTACTTTGTGTTTTAGTAAGTGGCTGCCCCTTTCCTTGGTGCTCCTGGACAGGGGACTTTCTCAGGATGTCCTCTAGGAGAGAACACGATGTCATCTGGAAGGCTGCAAGGGCTGAAGAGAGAGACCTGAGACCCACACCTCCATATCTTGGGAGAGAACTGAGAGAGAATTGAGCCAATCAGACCATCTTCCTTCCTCTAGGGTGTCCACACTCCCACCGTCCTCAATCTTTGAACAATGACCCAAACCCATCCCTGGAGCCCTTCTTGAAGAGAGTCTTAGGACAGTGTTGCATTCCCCTCACCACCTGGAAAGTCCTCTTTCATACCCAGGCCCCAGCTCAGCTACTGAAAATGAGAGATGGATGGATGGAGGTGGGGAGGGCAACAGTGGTTGGTAAGGACTGTTTTACTCCCTCAACAAATAAATACTGTGATCTCAGGAGTGGCTAATAGTTAATGTGTTCTTATTGTGCATCTCGCTATCACCATAATCTAATTTTTTATGGTTTTGCCATAAAGTTTTTTTTTTATTAGCACATATTAATTACACAGAAGACTGGGTTTCATTGTGGCATATTCACACATGTATAGAACTTGATAAATTTGGCTTCCCAGTACTACCTCTTGCCCCACACCCCATTCCCTGCCTTTACTTCTATTTTCATGATCCTTTCCCTGAGTGTTTTTCCCGCTAGCTTATGGATATGAGAGGAAATATATGACACTTATTGTTATGGTTTAGATATTGGGTGTTCCCCCAAACCTCATGTATGAGACAAAGAAAGTTTAGAAATGATTGGGTTGGGAGAGCTTTGACCTAATCAGTGCATTAATCCACGGATATGAACTGGGTGGTAACTGCTGGCAGGTGTGGCTGGAGGAAATGGGCACAGGGGGCATGGCTTTGGGGTACCTATTTTGTCTTTGGTGAGTGGATTTTCTTGCTCTGCTTTCCTTTGCCATGCCCTTTCACCTCGATGGACTGCCTCAGGTCAAGCCTCTGGAATGAAGTTGGCCTCTGAAACTGTGAGCCCCAAATAAGCTTTTCCTCCTCTAAGATTGTTCTTGTCATGACTTTTGGTGATAGCGACAAAAAAGCTGACAAAACGCTTTCGGTATTATAACCCGAGTATAGCTTATTTTGCTTAACATGATGCTCTCTAGTTCCACCCATTTTCCTAAAAACAACATAATTTCATTCTTCTTTATGGCTGCACAAAACTCAATTGTGAATATATACCACAATTTATTTATTCATTCACAGTGATCTCATTTAACCTCACAACAAACCTCTGAATCAATGCTGTTATTTCCACCTACTTGATAAAAGTCAGGGAAACTACTTGAACTTACTAGATTTACAGAGACTATATCTACATTTACCAGGAGAGGCTAGATGACATCCTTCCATCTGAGGTTCTGTTTTCTAAGTTCCTGTTACCATCCAGTTCTATGTTTTCTATAGGTGATATACTCTACAAATGTACCTATCCCTGAGAATCTAAGTGGGTAAAAGATACACAGTTTCTATATTTATTTTATATTCTTTAATTCAACAAACTCCTGATCTCATGTGATGGGTTTCAGTCAGAACACAAGTGCACTAAAACTATTATGAAAAGCTATGAAAAATGTAAATTTACAGAATGTAAATGAATTTGTGTTTAGGCTTGGGTACCATCTCCAAGATATCTCATTATATATATGGAAATATTCCAAAAGAAACAACAGAAAACCCCTGAAATCTAAAACACTTCTAGTCCCCTGTATTTTGGATAAGGGATACTCAACCTGTAGCTATCCTGTGTGTTTCAGAATGTTAGAGGATCACTGAGAAAATTCTTCACAAACTGAAGATCTTTGAAAAGGTTACAATTATAATTACTTCTAACAGAGAAGAAATTGGGGTGAATTATCCTGAGGATCTTTGACAATATATTTCCTGAGCCTTAGAGGAAAGAATAAGGTGATAATCTGAATGAGTGCAAGAAAAAGGGAGCTGGAAGTCTCTAAGGACAGTTATTGAACCCTGAGATCCTCATTCATTCAGCCAGCTCTTCATTATATCCACAATCCCTAAGGACCCTGGATATTTAATCCCACAAGAACCTCTATACTTCACATGGCCTATAGTTTCACTGAAGGAACTTCTTACATGGGATTGATTGCAGAAAAAAATAAAGCTAAGGTTTCCTTGCCTTTTTCCACCTACAGGTGGTCTAAGAAAAGAAAGAACACCAGACACAATTCATATTTGGGAGTTGATTTGGTTCACAGAGGGACTGAGGTTACAATTTGGGAGTCAGGAGAAGCCTTTCCCGTGGCATCCACCAGGTGGCACCAGATTCTCAACACAGTCAACAAGTCCTTTCCAAGGGGCCATAGCCTTAGGATGGCCCTTGAGGATCAGGGAGAGAAATAAGATAAATTAGCTCTTGTTTATCGGTGGGGAAACTTAGATGGACAGGAGTACATGTTTAGTAAGATGTGAACAGATTCAAAATCATGAGCCAGAATGTCCACATAAATAATGCAATGCTGGGCACCCAGGAGAAAGGGGGACGGGATGGGTGAAATCGGTCAGGGCCTCAGTAACTGATGGCTGGGTGATGCTGAATAAGCAATATGGACAAAATGGTGTTAAATATGGATGTGGTGGCGGCCATTCCCTGGACAGCATTGTCTGGGCCTCACCTCTGTGGTGACAGGGACTAGGGAGAGATAAGTGCAGGGCCCAAGGTGCAGAGGGCTGGGAAGCTGGGGCTGGGAATGCACTCAGATGAGAAGATGATGGAGTCTTGGGGAAAAACATGTGCAAAGGCCCAGGGGTAAGAATGAGGGGCTATGCTTAGGAAATTGTTGGTAGGCTAGGTCTTTGAGAAGGCCAGAGACTGGTGTATATGGTGGTGAAATGCAGAAGGAGAGCATGAGTCTCAGTCCTTGGGAGACTTAAAAATTACCTGTGAAAAGGATAAACCAGAACCTATTCACAGGGGGTGAGTACAAATAGGACGTTAAGATGAGGGTGGGAATGAGGCAGCAAGAATGGCACTTCCCTGATTGTGTGTCTGTGTATGGTTCTGGTTCTTAGAATCATAGTAATATTACCCATACCCAGCTCTCCTTCCCACCAAACAAGCAAGTCACTAGGATGTGGGGGAGCTAAAGATAGAACCCAAATAGTAACAAGTAAACCTAATTAAATTTCAAATAAATAACTCAACCACACTGATGGGAGTGGAGGAAAAAAAAGAAAGAAACGTAAGAGACTTTGGAAAACTGTGTGTTTTAATTGAACCCTATAAAGCTCAAGTAAAAAAAGAACACGTAAATAGTAATTTAATGAGTAAATGTGTTTCTCACAGGGAGATGGGTTAGCAGTTAATGCACTAAGATCTAAGAAGTAAGTTAATGTGTTATAGATAATGAGAACAGAGTTTATCACTGTAGAAGAAGGAAGGGGGAAGGCCAAAATGAACCTCATGGTGTGGGATTAAGATTGGAAGTATCTATATGCATACATAAACATAGACGTGTGTGTGTGTGTGTGTGTGTGTGTGTGTGTGTGTGTTGATTTTCTCAGGTGTTCTGTCACAGTGACAGCTGACTAAATATCCATACATATGTGAACATCTTTGTGTGTGTGTGTTATGGTCTGGATGTGAGGTGTCCCGCAAAACTCATGTGTAAGACAATGCAAGTAGGTTCAGAAGAGAAATGATTGGGTTGTGAGAGTCTTAACCCAATCCATGAATTAATCCTCTGATGGGGATTAACTAAGTGATACTGAAGGCAGGTAGGTGTGGCTGAAGGAGGTGGGTCATTGGGTGGCCATGCCTTTGGGGTATATATTTTGTATCTGGTGAGTGGAGTCTCTCTCTGCTTTCTGATCAGAAAGGGAGCCTCTTCTCTCTGCCACACTCTTTTGCCACCATGTTCTGCGTCACCTCTGTCCTGAGGAATGGAGCCTGATGTCTGTGGAATGAGACCTCTGTCACAGTGAGCCCTCAAATAAACTTTTTCTCCTCTGAAATTGTTCTGGTTGGGTCTTTTAGTTGCAGCAGTAGAAAAGCTGACTCAAACAGTGGAGTGTATGTGGATACAGAATGAGAAAAAAAGTTCATGAGTAACTGACATCTGTGTTTCTTAAAGTCTCTCGCCCAAGATTTTTATTAATTGCTGTGCTAGGGTTTGGATCTTGAATGCCCTAAAGACTCATGTGCTGGAGCCTCGGTCCCTAGCAGAGGTACTGCTGGGAGGTGGTTGAATATTTAGGAGGTGGGGCCGAGTGGAAGTAAAGTGGCGCCCCCTTTCTTGACAGAAAAGTCTTAACTGGGCTTCTCCAGAAATCTTCTCCATGGCTGATTTTAAGACTGTCAGCAAAAGAGTCTCTGCAAAAGAGTTCAATGTAGATAAACTTCCTATTTTCCTGTCACCCTGTTTTACTTGGCCACTGTCCAAGAAGATACCAGCACCCAGGTGCTGGACACCCCCTTACTAGTTTTTCACAAACATATCCAGTATAGTTGTTTGTAGAAATGTGCAAACAAGGCCTCTGGCCTTGAGCTGGGCTTCACAGAGATGTCTACATTTTTAAGGTATGTCACCAACTGGGATCCATGGTAACAACTGGCCTGGGGAGGAAAAATGGGGAGAAGAAGCTCTCCCCTTCTCAGGTGTTGTCCTTGAAGGGTTAACTTGCCCAAAACAGTGAAAGAAAAAGCTGCTTTTATGTGAACTTCTGCAGACTGTGAACTTCTGAGTCCTTCCCTTTACATGCTGGGTATAAAACTCTGAAACTCCCTGAACTCGGGGTTCAGGGGATTGATTGATTACAGCAAAAGCTGTGTCCTCTGAGCCTGGCTGCAGCCAAAGAAAATTGTTTCCTGCTATCTTCGGTGCCTTGCCTCCTCTGTCCCTACCACAGAAGGAAAGTTAGGTCACTGGGGACAGGCTTGAAGGGGATATGGGCCCCCAGCCCTTTGCTCTTCCTTTTTGCTTCTTGGATGCCAGCTCTGCTTTCCTCCATATTCCCCACCATGACGCTCTGCCTTGCCACAGGCCCAAAGCAATGGGGTCAGCCAACTGTAACCTCTGAAACTGTGAGTCAAAATAAATATTTCCTCCTTATAAGTTGGTTTTATCAGGCATTTTATCACAGTTACAGAGAACTAACTAATAACCAAGGGACACTACTTTAACCAGGAGATCAAGGTAAATATCACCATTAGCTAAATCCACATGGTGAGGGACATTCTACAAAGCAACTGTCTAAAGTGTCAAGGTAAAGATCAAGGGGGGCTGGTGTGTGGCTCAGTGGTAGAGCACTTGCCTAGCACGTGTGAGGCACTGGGTTCGATTTATTTAAAGATAAATAAATAAAATAAAAGATATTGTGACTATCTACAACTAAAAAATAATAATAATAAAATAAAAAATAATAATAAAAGGAAAAGCTCGAGGAACTGTCACATATTAGGAGAAACCAAGGAGACACAATGACTAAATGCAATGTGGATTTTGATTTCTGGAACAGACAAGGGACTTTAGTAAAAAAAACAATTTATTGATTTTAATTTCCTGATCTTGGAAAATGCATCATAGTAGCTATCAACATTGTAGAAAGCTGGGTAAGATAATAGCTCTCTGTACCATTTTTGCAAGTTTTCCTTAAGTTTAACATTTTCCCAAAATAAAAGAGTTTTGAAAATTAACAGTGCGTTGGTCCTGCCCTGTGAGTTAAGAAGAGCTCATATTTTAAAATAATTCTTTTATGCCATGCATCTTCTCCCTTTTGCTCTTGACCCCTCACAATCCTATGTGAAATGAACACTGAAGCTGGTCTTTGCATGTGGGAAAATTGAAGTTTGGAATTAAGAGGGCCACATGATTAGTAAGGGCAGGATTGGGGTTCAATCAGCCAGCCTCCAAAACTGAAAGGCATGTGCCCGATGTGGATGGGCTGGGGGTGGGGTGGGTTCTGATCAGTTGGCAGCTAGCTACTGGCTGAAGCTTGGCTGTGATTGGCTGAAACTTGGCTGCTGTGATTGGCTGAAGTTTGTCTGCAGTGATTGGCTGGAGCTTGGCTGTGATTGGTGGAAGTTTGGCAGTTGTGATTGGCTGAGATCCACTTAGTTGCTAGAAGAACTTGCTCTTCCCTCAGTTGCTGTTTGTTTACATAATAGCTGTTTGCAATGTAGGGATCTGAATCATGGAGGCAACTTTTGGCCAAATTGAACTTAACATGAATGACAACAAGGAAGGAGTCCTTAAGAACCTTTGTTATGAAAAGCTGCCTGATATGCTACAGTTGGCATCCTGTCCCTGGAGTTTAGGTTTCCTGATGGAAAAACAAGTCCCAGAAAAATGTCAGAATGGATGAGTTAACGGTAGGAGCTCTACCTAGCCTCCTGGCTTTGTGTGTAAAGCACCTGGCCGGCAGACTGACGCTGTTTCCTGGAGCATTTGGTGACTAGTGGTGCCAAAGGCCTGTGACTCCTCAGAGTCTCTGGGTCTAGTGAACACATGCAGACTTCCCCATGGAGACTCAGGGTGAGGGCTGTTTTGTCCCTTAGTTCCTGTCACATGATTCTGGTATAAGGAGGTCTCCTCTGCTGTAGGTGGTAGGAGTTAGTTGCTTGGAACTCTGGGGCACACTTGTGAATGTTGGGGTGTGAATGTTCTACCGCAGGGTCTGGTAGGATGGGTGGAAGACAGGAGCCTTTTCCCCATGTTTTGAGGGGTCAGGTCATGGGGTGGCCATCTGGTCATTTCAGGCTACTTCTGGGGGCTACAATGTGCTTGGAGGTGGGATGCAGTTGCCCTCTTGCCTGGTACTAATTACCAGGCAGCTGAAGGTGATGTAGAGACTAGGGTGTGTGTGTGTGTGTGTGTGTGTGTGTGTGTGTATACTGGCTGGAGTGGAGTGGGAAGAGGTATTTGTAAGGAAGTGTGTTCTCTTGGCAAGAGGAGAGAGAGGTGGCTACTGGTTCTGGTTAAGGAGGGTGACAAATGCTGAGGGAATCCAGTATTATCAATGGGTTCCCCTGATCGAGTCTGGTCTCCATCCCCTGAGCTTCAGTGAAAAGAGGAGTTTGGGCCTTTGTGGCTGACCTGGCCTTAGATGTCCTCAGCCAAGAGTCGGTATACCAAGAACTGGCACCATAAGTCTGCACTACTATAGGCCAGGGCCGAACACCAGGCCTTGAGGGCTCTCTGGAGCCTTTTGCTGTTGTAGGGACAAACAAGGCAAGGCACTGAAGATAGCAGGAAGCAGTTTTATTTGGCTGCAGCCAGGTTCAGAGGGCACAGCTTTTGCTGTAATCAATTAATCCCCTGAACCCCGTGTTCAGGGAGTTTCAGAGCTTTATACCCAGCGTGTAAGGGGAGGGGCTCAGAAGTTCACAGTTTGTAGAAGTTCACATAAAAGCAGCCTTTTCTTTCACTGTTCTGGGCAAGTTAATCTTTCAAGGACAACATCTGAGAAAAGGAGAGCTTCTTCTCCCCTTTCTTTCCTCCCCCTGCGGCTGTTACCAGGAGACCAATTGGCAACTTCTCTTATCTTAAAAATGTAGACATCTCTGTGAAGCCCAGCTCAAGGCCAGTGGCCTTGTTTGCCCATTTCTACAAACTACTATACTGGATATGTTTGTGGAAAACTAGGAAAGGGGTGTCCAGCACCTGGAGCACTGGTATCTTCCGGGTCAGTGGCCAAGTAAAACAGGGCGACATGAAAATAGGAAGTTCATCTACATTGAACTCTTTTGCAGAGACTCTTTTGCTGACAGTCCTAAAAATAGCCATGGTGAAGAATTCTGGAGAGTCCCAGTTAAGACTTTTCTGTGGAGAAAGGGGGTGCCACTTCAATGCTCAGATATGCACAATGGGCATCTGCCCACTATGGAATCTGCTAGCCCCTCCATGCACCACCTGCTGGTCCCAACAGAGTTCTTGACGAGTGGCCATATTCCTGGTGATGCCAGGGCCCCAGTTCTCATCTTCTCACCTTTTCCTGCCACTTACACAGGCAACCAGAAGCCAGCCCCACATCTGTGGTGCGATTCAAAAGGAAAAAAAGCACCTTTGGGCATCTAGCACCAGTGTATACAATAGAAGTTTTCAGTAGGTCCCCTAAGCAGGGTTTCCGAAATCCAGGTGGATCCAGCCACATTGGGCTTGTACAGGGTTGTGAAGCCTTTAGCATCCAGGTCCTGGGCTGTTCCTGTTCTTTGGGAAGGCCCTTGTGGTCCTCAGTGAAGCCCAGTTAAGGGCCTGACTGTCCCACCAGCCATTTATCCTACCCACACTACCCCTGCAGACAGCAATTCTTCCTTTGTGCAGAAAGACCTGATGCAAGACAGGATGCAAACACACGTGGTTTTAAAAAGAAGACAACTAGCCTGGTGCAGTGGCACAGGCCTGTAATCCCAGGAGGACCACAAGTTCAAGGCCAGCCTGGTCATCTTAAGGAGCCCCTGTTTTAAAATAAAAAATAAAAAGTGCTGGGAATGTGGCTCAGTGGCAGGGGGCTCTTGGGTTCAATCCCCAGTATGGCAAAAACAAAACCCAAAACAACTTTTTCTGATAACCAGATTCAAGTGAACACTTCAACTCCCCCCCATTCCCCGCCAGCCACCTGGTATTATGGCACTTAGGCTGTACCTGGAAAACAGAGTTGCCCTGGGAATGGCTCTTGGCCGAAGGGATCCTGGACATGGCAACCAGGTCTCCTGAAAGGGCCAGGCAAGTCCTGAGGCAATTATCTGTGTGTGTGGTGGATTTATAATTACATACACACACATACACACACATATATATATAGCTTATGCATAGAAAAATGAGTGGAAACAGCTGGGTCAAATAGTGGTTCCATTCCCAGTTTTCCAAGGAATCTCCATACTGCTTTCCATATTGGCTGCACCAATTTGGAAAGTCCCACCAGCAATGTATGAGTGTACCTTTTCCCCAAAGGACTTTAAAACAGCATTCTACAGGGACACAGCCACATCAATGTTTATAGCAGCACAATTCACAATAGCTAAACTGTGGAACCAACCTAGATGCCCCTCAGTAGATGAATGGATTAAAAAATGTGGCATATATACACAATGGAATATTACTCAGCAACAAAAGAGAGTAAAACCTTAGCATTTGCAGGTAAATGGATGGCATTGAGAAAATAATGCTAAGTGAAGTTAGCCAATCCCAAAAAACAAAGGCCGAATGTTTTCTTTGATATAAGTTGACTGACTCATAGTGGGATAGGAAGTGGGAGCATGGGAGGAATATACTAACTCTAGATAGGGCAGAGGGTTGGGAGCAGGAGGGAGGGGGCAGGAGGTTAGCAATGATGGTGGAATGTGATGGACATCATTATCCAAAGTACTTGTATGAAGACACAAATTGGTGTCAACATACTTTATATACAACCAGAGATATGAAAAATTGTGCTCTATATGTATAATGAAAATTGTAATGCATTCTGCTGTCATTTATTTAAAAAATCAATAAGAATAAACAAATAAAGAAAGAAAGAAAATGAGTGGAAGTCATACACTCAAATATATTTGGATAATTATGTGTTATTACAACACAACTCAAATATCGCCAGCCTCACTGGTCATGTTTACAAACACTATTGAAAGGCCAGGCTCAGGGGCACAGTGCCTGCCTACTTATTTGGTGCCACAAGGGAAAGAAAGTCCTATTCTTACCAACCTATGTCAGCTGGGATTCTGGGCCCCTTTGCAACAATCTCTTGTCCCAGGGAGTCCCCAGAGGGATATTTTCCTATTGTTCCCGTACCAGTCTGCAAGCTCTAGTCATCTCAAAGTGACCCCTCCAGGTCCATTCTCCCCTTGCCATTGGGGGACTAGTGTCCATGCCTCCTGGGACTGGCTCCCGAAGCCAAAGTCAGCAACGCTGAATCTGTGCAGAGGTGGGAGAGCAGCCTTCTTCCCAAATCTATCCTGTCTCTGGCTCCTGCCCCCTACCCCTCCAAAAGACTCCCTCAAAATGTTGTCAGCCCCTGGCTCTTGGTCCCTTGGCACCGGGGCTCACCTCTTGCTCAAGAAGGCTCTGTTCCAACATTCCAGCACTAAATCTTGCACCAAGAAGCTTCGAAATTGCCATGATACTAATAACATTTTATTTTTAGAAAGAAAAATTATAATTTAAACATATATACATCTACATGTCAAATTTTTTTCTCTGTAGGAACTTCCCCAAATGGTCAGACCATAAGTGGACACAAAGGACCACAGTGATCTGCAGAGAGCAAACAAGAGGAACTGACCTCCTGGTGATTTTTATTCTAGAATCAGGTATGCGTTGAGAGCTTTGGCCTGCAGATTCTTCATCTCCTCAAGGACCTTTTCTCCTGCCTTCTCTGCTGCTTGTGCCTGGTCTTTCACCTCTCTGGATATCAGAAAGCACAATAAGGGCATGTTAGGCACTTTGTAAAACATGCAAATCACCTACCAATGCCAGTGAAGGTTGACGTTTTTGTTTTAACACATAAAGATTTTAAGTCATATTTGGCGATAATTTACTAGCCAGTGAGAACCTTCAGTTTGCAGGTGATTCAGGCTTGGCTTCCAGTCTCAGCTGCATCAGTTTCCTAGCATGGCACCTGCCTAGGTGTCCAGTCTCCACCTCCCCAAGATGGTAATTCCTATGTTTCCAAGCATTGTTATAAAGGTAAAATGAAAAATTATTCAGAGATCCTAGTATGATATCTTCTAAATCCACAGTCAGCATTAGTGTTTTTTTTTTATTCATCTTAATGAATAAAGTAGAGAAATAATGTTTCTGACTCTGATAATGGCTGTAGAAAGGTAGGTTATGACCGGGTGTGGTGGTCCACACTTTTAATCTCAGTGGCTTGAGAGGCCGAGGCAGGAGGATTGCAAGTTCAAAGCCATCCTCAGTGAGGCCCTAAGCAACTTAGTGAGACCCTGTCTCAAAATAAAAAAAAAAAAAAAATGCTAAAAAGGGCTGGGGATGTGACTCAGTAAAGAAAGAAGAAAGGTGGATATGCACCTGATGAGGTGGTTCAGGTGCTCAAGGTGTGCTAGAGGTTGATGGGGGTTTGGCCAAGGGTTGTTGGGTAGAATTTGAACCCAATGTGAGATAAAAAGAGGCTGTCGGTTAAGGGGTATCATAGGGTCTGAGACAAAGGGCTGAGAAATGGGGAGTATCTAGGTTTCCTAGGGGCCGCCTTGCTTCTTGGGGGGGCTGGGCCACAGGTGAAGGTTTAGCTGGACATGCAGTGGAAAGGCTGTTGTGGAGTGTCCCACCATTCAGATACCTGGGAGGACATGCTGAGTGTATTGGTTGAAAGAACAGGTATCCCTCTAAAGATTGTGAACTCAGCTATATGATCTGCCTGGGAAATGGGGGTACCCAATATAAAATTAAATGATTCTGAGACATTGTCTAGAGAGAGCAATGTGTCATGCTCTGGCAAATGCCTTATACTTTTGGAGAACTAGAAATCTCTAAAACTGGAGAACTGAAATGTTCCCTAATGCACACAATTAAAGAAAAGAATTTGGCACCATTTTAAGGAATCATGTCTAAAACATAGAGATCATGACTCCTTTAAAAGATATTAATGATTGAGTAACATTGTGATGATCTTAGCAGTGTTGAATGATGTGTCAGCAACTAAAGTCACTTGCTCAGTTTCCGGGACAGTATTCAATGATTCTCCTTAATGGGTCTTGAGGGGAAAAAAGACCATTTTCCAGTGAAAATGTCCATCTGTTCAGGTAATTCCAGCCGTCAAGGGAGAACAGGTGATTCTTCCATGAAAATAAATATGAAAGCAGCACATTGTTTATTCTGTTTTAGTTTTGCTTTTTTTTCAGTGCTGGGGATTGAACCTAGGGCCTGGTACATGTTAGACAAGTGCTCAGCCACTGAGCTGCACCCCTGATCCTGCAGAGCAGTTTTGATGGGAAAATTAAACATCATTTATGTGTTCTTTTTGTTGTGTCCCATCTGTCTAAGCTCTGGTTGACTGAAGCTGGAGGAGGTGAGGGAGATGTATAGGGCAAGATAGAGTAGACAAAATCAAGCACAGAATAATGCTTGATATGAGTTAAAAAGAACTTCAGGACCAAAAAATCTTTGGAAAATAGTCTATGGGATATCATCCTATTAGACTACTATACAGCCAATAAAATGACAACCATGTTGACAATTTTGACATGCACATAAATAATTTTAACTGCAAAAGAGGTGAATTCAAAGTACATTTGGGAATGTTTACTGAAAATGTGTAAAAATGCACATATATAAATATTTTAATAAAAATTAAAAGCGAATTTGATGAACAAGAAAATGTTCAGAGTTTATTTTTGGGTTACTTTTTTGCAAAGTAGCCAAAATAAAAACAAAAGAAAAAATGATACAGTATTTTGGTTTAACAATAAAGTAATAACTCTTACTTCATTTACTCATTTTTATAATCAATTGATATTAAAGTATAAAGGGTGAAAAACCACATTAAAGAGCAATATAAAAGTATTGACTATTTATTACCTAGGCCATGGACAAAGTTATTCTACATTGGGTACTTTTTGAAATAGAAGAAAAGTTTTTTAGTTGGGCTGGGGTGGTGGCTCAGTGGTAGACTCTTTGCCTAGTATGAGTGAGGCACTGGGTTCGATTCTCAGCACCTCATATAAATAAAAAAATAAATAGCGGTCTATTGAAAATTAAAAAAATATTTAACAACAACAACAACAAAAACCTTTAGTCACCTACTTGAAACAAAATGCAAAGTGCCTCTCTTTGTTCAGGTACAAGAGCTTTTTTTTTCTTGTGTGTGTGTGTGTGTGTGTGTGCAGTGTAGTATATTATGATATTATTTTATTGAGTTAATTAACTGATCAAAATAGATGCTCACTGTTAGAAATTTTATTTCTTAAATTTTCTTTTACTACAAACTGCCCATCTATTTTCTGAGAAATGCTGGTTGTTGTGGTGTCTGAAACTATCACAAACAAGCCAGAGAAACCCCAGAGAATACTGCTCTGAGACATGTGAGCATGTCTTTTGGAAAACCCAGAGTTTCTAAAACACCCTAAATTAAGTTAGAAGACAAACTAAGGAAACAAAATTGCAGCTCATGTAAGAAAGAGTAATTGTCCTTAATATGTGGGGGAATATTACAAAGAAACACAGGCAAAATGGGCAAAATAAGCTTGTCATAAACAAGAATAATTGATTAAAAAAATAGTTGATAAGCATAAAAAACTTTAAAACAAAGAAATTAAAATTAAAACAATGAGATGGACATTTTTTTTATGGTGCTGGAGATTAAAGAGATGGCCTTTTTATTAAATTTAAAATTTAAGCCAGGCGTGGTGGTAGTGCATGCCTGTAATCCCAGTGGCTCATGAGGCTAAGGCAGGAGGCTCGAAAATTCAAAGCCAGCCTCAGCAGTAGCGAGGCTCTAAGCAACTCGGTGAGACACTGTTTCTAAATGAAATACAAAATAGGGCTCAGTGGTTGAGTGCCCCTGAGTCCAGTCCTTAGTACTAGCCTCCCATCCCCCCAAAAAAGAAAAAAAAATTTAAATTAAAAAAATCTATCACACTGATAAAGATGAAAAATAAAAAACAAAACAAAAACCACTGCCATATCAACAGAACCCCAAACAAACCAATCCCCCACCCTCCCCCCAAAAGATCCTATTCCATGTTGTCCAGGGCTCTTGGATGCAGGCAGTCCTGACCTCTGCTGGTAGGAGGTATGGATGGCAACTAAGTAATCTATATTTAAAACCTTAAAATGTACCTTGATCTAGCATTTATGTTTCTAGGAATTTATCTGAAAGAAAAAAAGTCTGATAAGTTTTCAAGGAATTATGACACCAGGGTATTTGTTGCAGCTCTACTGACAACAGCGAAACATTGAAAAGAGTTTTCATATTCATTAGTAGAGAGTTAGTAAAATAAATTATAGTACATCAACTCAATGAAATATAATGCTGCCTATCTATATTTATAAATATGTTTATATATATTGTAAAATAAAAGTACATAAGGAAAAATTATAATATTATTTAATTTTATTAAAACTGTATATATATATAATATATTATTAATATTATAATATATTATTAATATATAATATATTTGGAAGTCCATAAATCAAATTATGCAAGTTATTACTTCTGGGTGGTAGAATTATAGTTATTATATTTTTTGTATTATCTGGTTTTGGGATTATGTGGAACTTTAAAACATAAGAGAGTTTTAAAAAAGGATATGTGGAATTTCAAACTTATAAACCCCTATGAATTCGAGGTGATTATTTACAATTACAAAAATATTTTTCCAAACCAGTGTTTAAAAGGATGATTTTAGTTTACCTGGTCCACTGATAGAGAAGTGAAAAAAAGAATGTTTTTCACATTTGACATCTCAATCGATCCTCACAACTGCCCTGTGCAAGGGATTGTGTTTTTTTTTGCATGTTACAGATGAGGAAACTGAGGCCCAGAGAAGATAAGTGGCTGGGCTTGAAATCTCCTATGTCATAAATGATAGAGCTGTGATTCAGCTTCAGGTCTGGTCTGTCCTAGAGCACACTCCCTTATATTCAACGAAACTCCATCAGCTGTTAATAATGAACAAATGTGTCTCTGAAGCCAAATGACACTGGATTCAATTTCTAAAGTTTCACTTGCTTCACCAAATTCAAGAGGCTAATTGTGCATAAAATAAAATAGACATTCAAGTATAGGAAACAACGGAAATGTGTTTCTTTCAAAGCTTGAGATATTCAGAGTTAGATAACATGAGAGTTTTGATCTCAGACTACCTCTTGGATCAAAGGCCCCAGAACCACCACTTACTTCTCCTTCTTCGCGTCCTTAATGTCCAACAGAGGGAATTCCGCTTCAATCATTCTTGGAGTCAATGTAACTTCTATATTATGTTCAAAGAGCTTGCTGAAAAGCAATAAGATGTTTATGGGAACTGATTTTCCTTCCTAACATAAAATAGAATGCACTGTTGTATTCATGGAGGAGTTCGGCATTACTTGTTCTTTCAACATTTGTCCTAAACATCTACTTTTGATGAGTCTATGTTTGGCGAAGCATAAAGCTGCTAAATTGTTTTCTGCCAACAAACAATGGTAGGGAAGAGTTATTTATAACCAGAGAATAAAAAAGCAATTTTTAGAAATGGGGTCACAGATTTCATATTCTTTTCAAGTGCACACGGACCATTTACCAGAATGGACTGTATCTTAGACCATAAAGAAAGCCTAAATAATTTTCAAAGAGTTGATTCATTCAGGTTGGGGTTGTAGCTCAGTGGTAGAGTGCTTGTCTAGCGTGTGTGAGGCACTGAGTTCAACAATCAGTACTGCATATAAATAAGTAAATAAAAAATAAAGGCCCATTAACAACTAAAAAAAATAAAAATAAAAACAAACAAAACGAGTAAAATCATTCAGACTATTTTCTTTGACCACAATGGAATTAGAATAGAAATCAATCATAAAGGATAACTGTAAAATTCACAATTGCTTTAAAATTAAATGATATATTTCTTCTTTTTGTTCCTTTAAAAAATTCATTGGTGAATTATAATTATGCATTTTATGGGATTCATTATGCCATGTTTGCATGCCCATGACATAATTTGATCAGCCTCTTTTCTCAGCACCTTCCCTTCCCCTCCCTTCTTTTCTCCACCTGATCCACTTGCTCTGCTCAACTGGTCTCTCTTCTGTTGTTGTTATTATTATTATTATTATTTCAGTTACTGCATTATAATTATATATATAAGCAGGATTCATTGTGGCATTTTCACCCACAGACATAACATATTTGGTAGATTTTAAATAGTCCATGGGGAAAGAAATTCAAGGAATCTAGTTTAATCTTCTAGAACCTTCCCTAGAGTGGCACATTTTTTCTATAAAGACTTTGCAGGTCACATTGTCTCAGTTATAACTACTTAACTCTGCTATTGCAACATGAAAGGAATCATAAATAGTAACTGAATGGGTGTGGCTGTTTTGGTAAAACTTGATAAGCAGAGGTGTCAGGCAGATTTGGCCATGAATCATCGTTTGCCAAACTGTGGCCTAGAGCTATGTGGTTTGATGGTTAAAGCTGGATTATTTGCCGTTTGAATTTCAGCTGGAAAAAGTGGGAAGGAAGAGTGTGGAGGAGAAACACTTTGTCCAAGTTTCTTACCTCATCTGCCAATATCTCATCGGCAAAGACCTCATCAAATGTAGTACTTAACTGCTGGGGAGGCCAAGGAACTTAGCCTCTAGATTCAACATCTCTTTGACTTCAGAAGAAAAAAGCAATGAATGGACAAAGAGCCTTTTCCACCACATTCAGTTAAAGTGAAATGCTTCAAAGATGAACAAAGACTTCAAAGTTTGGGGTTGCAAACAGCACCCTTCACCAGCAGTGATACAGAAGCACAGGTAATCAGGGCAGTTTTCTGTTAAGGAGAATACCCTAGAAAACTGCAAAAAAAAAAAAAAAAAAAA
>NW_026000021.1:640620-644087 GCF_001458135.2 Marmota marmota marmota
TAAAAAAAAAAAAAAAAAAAAAAAAAGAAATGAATCAGACCCTGAAAGCCTTGCACAATTTATACCTCCATATTGGAAATGATGTGAAGATGAAATACATAGCATAGGGAAATGTAAAAAATAACATTTTAATAATTTAAAATAGTGGGAGCAGCTGGGTGTGGTAGAGCACACCTGTAATCCCAGAGGCTCAGAAGGCTGAGGCAAGAGGATCACAAGTTCAAAACCAGCCTCAGCAACTTAGCAAGGCTCTAAGCAGCTTAGCGAGACCCTATCTCAAAATAAAAAATAAAAAGCCCTTTTTGTTGTGGCTCAGTGGTTAAGCAGCCCTGGGTTCAATCCTTGGTACCATAAATGAATGAATGAATAAAAATTGTGGGGTTAAAAGAGAAAAACTAAAAAAGAAAAGAAACTAACCCTCTCCCCAAAAGAACTAAAAAGGAAAATTGACATGTGAAGAAGTGTGTGACTGGGCCAGATGATGGGCAGTTGCACAGAGATAGTGTGTGGCAGCTGTCTGACCTTCACAATCATTAACCAGCTTTGGAAGCTTTGCCTCGCAATGAATAGCTGCTTTGTTTTTCTTTAGGTTATGCCTCTCCTCAGAGAATATGTTTACATTCATTTCCTACATGCTACTCTTTTTGAAATTCTTCTGTGATTCAATTCATACTGACATGAGCATTCCCTATTAAATCTTCCCATTGTTTGGCAACGTGGAAATCCATTCTGCATGCACTCATGTACAGACGACAAATTCAGCGGAAATAATACCAGCAATCAAACAGCAGCGCTGTTGTCTAACTTGCCTTCTTATCCCACCATGTACATCATTATTTTTGAACCAGTAAGTAACATCACTGAATTCTCCAGGCAATTGTGATTTTAATTTATTAGAAGCTTCTGGAATTTCACCAGTAGAAGGAATATCAATGCAGACCAATGATGCATTTTTAAACTCAAGTTTTTGTCGTTGCTTTATTGCATGACCAATCCCTTCTCCAGAATTTGGCTTTCTGTCCTTTTTACATAGCTTCTTTTTCATGGGAATTGTCCAGAACTGGGCTGTGTCCTTGTTCCTCTCAGAACAGTATTCTCAGCAATGCTTGAGTGATCCACGTGACACTCAGGCACAACAGCAGAGTGGAGTGAGCATTCCCTATCACACTCTCAGGGTCCCTCAGTGGCAATGTATCAATGTGGGGGCATTTGTCCATGTGGCTACCTCCAGCCTGGGCCGCTTTCTACCTTGAGGAGTGGAAGTTATAGTTTGGATGTGGAATCCACTACCCAGTCTCACGTTGAAAGCATGGTCCCCAATGCAGTCAGGTTCAGAGGTGAGGCTTTCCAGAAGTGAGTGCTCTGATCTCATCAGTGAACTAACCCACAGGTAGCTGAATGGATTCCTGGGAGTTAGGACAAGTTGGAGGAAGTAGGTCACTAGGGTGGTGTGACCCCGAAGGGTCTATCTTTTTCCCAGACCCTTTTCTTTCTCTCTCTCTGCTCCCTGGCTGCATGGCCATTTTCCTTGGCCACACCCTTCTGCCTTGATGTTCTTTCTCACCTCTGGCCCACAGCGATGGCGTTGTCCAACCGTAAACTGAATCTCCAAAACTGTGAGCCCAAAATAAATTTTTCCTCCTCTGAGTTGCTCTTGTTAGGTCTTTAGGTCACAGCGATGAGAAACTAACACAGCTGGCTCACCCTGAATCCTGAGTTTCTGTTTATTCTTGCTGCCTCTCTGTGAGTGAGACCTCTGCTTTGCCTGATTTGTACAAGTGTTCTGCCCCACTGGACTAGACCTAAGAACTTTTGCAGATGCCAAAGAAGCAGAAAAATGGATTGATAAATGACTTTCTATAATATTTTGAAAAGTGACAGGTGTTAAATGATTTCATTTGTGAAATGAGCAATCCATATAAGGCCCAGTACAAATTTATTCATATATTTCAAAAAAAAAATGAAGACATCTGTCTTATTGAAGGAATGAAGTCATACTTCAAAACACTTCCTCTTTCTCACTTCAAGGCACAGTGATCCCGGTGTGTTAGCCCTCCATCACTGCATCGAGACACCCGAGAGAGTCGGCTTCTAAGGAGAGAGGCTTATGGAAGCTCCCAGTTTCAGAGGTTTTGGTCCAGGGTCACTTGGCCCTGCTGCCATGGGGCGTGCAGTGGCACAGGACATCCTGGTGGGGAGTGTGTGGCAGAAGAAGCCTATTCACTTCATGCCAGCCAGGAGGCAAAAGAGACAGGAGGGAACAGAGTCCCCAAGTCCCCTGCAGGGACACATGCCCAGTGACTTAACTTCTTTCCACTAAGCCCCAACTCTCAGAGGCTCTACCACCTTCCAGTAGGACCCAGAATTTGACAAGTGGGCCCTTGGGGGTTGGTGCAGAGCCCATGTGCCTGTCACTGACCCAGGAGCAGCAAACACAGGCACATCATGTGGCCCAGGATGGACACTAGCCTGGACAGTGACCAGGGACCAGACTCCTCATGCTGACACTTTGCTCTAGTTGAATGAGAGCCTGCAGGACCATGCGTCTTGTCACAATGCCTAAGGTGGCAGCGTGTGTCTTCAGCTTTTCACCCTGTATTTCCCTTGGTCTCCTCCTGGACTAGGTGTTCTCTAGTTCCGCCATCTCTCCTGCCCCTGTTCCTCAAGTCTGAACTTCAAAAAGGCTCTGAGGGACTTAAGCGGACGTGCAGGTGAGACTCCCCAGGGCTCCCCGCCCCCCCCCCCCNTAATGATAAACATATTTTTTTAAACTTTTTTTTTTTTTAGGTGTAGATGGATACAACACAATGCCTTTATTTTTATGTGGTGCTGAGGATTCAACTCAGGTCCCACCCATACTAGGCGAGCGCTCCACTGCTGAGCCACAATCCCAGCCCCAATAAACATATTTTTGCAAGCATAAAATACTCAGGCATGCTAATGACAATTACTTGGGCTTAAGAGCCAGAAGTAGAAAAATTGTATTTTTAAGAACTAGGTCAAAAGGTGGAATGTATAAATGCACATCACTGTGATTAATAATTGTGCTAACCTAATTTTAGGACTACAGTCATCTGAAATGCCCAAGTTTTTGGATAAGATTGATCAAAACCATGATGGGTCACTCTGCATATGCAGTTGCCCAAAGAGCCAACTTCTCAAGAAATTTTATCTTTCATAAACGCTGCTGTCCAATTATGGAGGAAGTACGTACACAATGCATACACATGAAGCCGACACTGCGATAATGTACTTTCATGTCAGAAAATTTCAAATTTATGGGGCTGGGGTTGTGGCTCAGTGGTGGAGTGCTGGCCTGGCATGTGTGAGGCACTGGGTTCAATTCTCAGCACCACATAAATGTAAAATAAAGATATGTGTCCACCTAAAACTAGAAAATAAATATTTTTTTTAAAAAAAAAAGTTTCAAATTTGTAAAAAGAAAAAAAAAAAAAAAAAAAAAAAAT
>NW_026000021.1:647868-660621 GCF_001458135.2 Marmota marmota marmota
CCCCCCGCCCCCAGGGGTATCTGTGCTTTAATAGGGACAGAGCCAGAGAGTGGATCTTCAGTCATACAAGGTCAGGAAATAAGAGACCAAAGGAGGAGATTTGGGGCCCTGGGTCTTCCTAATGTGTCATGATCTTGTCATGTAAGGCTAGTGGTCTTCCTTGCGCCCTACCCTAATACTGCCATCACAGATACAGCCACACATCCAAGTGCTCCTTTCTGCCACCTGCAAGGGTATTAAAACCAAAAGGAAAAAAAAAAAAAGACAAGGCTATTGAGGCACCGAGGTGAGGTCACCTGCCCAAGGTGTACTCAGAGTGAGTGGCAGAGTGGGGGCCTTGAGCCCACAGCCTACACCTTTCTCCTTCTTTTTGTGGGGTTTGAACCCAGGGCCTTGTGCATGCAAGGCAAGCACTCTACCAACTGAGCTATATCCCCAGCTCCCATAGCCTATACCTTCACTGCTATGATATACAATGTCTCAAATGCTCTAGGTTGTGATAGAATTTAATTTTAATAAAGACGTTTCTAAGGTTTGGATGTGGTTTGCACTCAAATGGCTTTCATGATGGAAGCTTGGTCCCCAGTGTGGTGACATGTGAGGAGGTGTCTCAGTTTTAGGTTGTGAATTTATTGAGGTATTCCCTCAGAAGGCAGTAAGATAGTTCTTCAGGGACTCTTGAGTTAGTTCTCGTGAAAGTGAGTTATTGAAAGTGAGCCTGAGCCCCGAAATGCTGTCCCATGTATTTCCACCATTGTGATGCCATCTTCCATGAGGTCCTCACCAGAGAGAGCTGGTGCCTTGCCTTTGAACTCCTAGAATTGGAAGTTAAATAACCCTCTTTTCTTTATAAAGTTAACTTGCCATGGGTATTTTGTTATAGTAACAGAAAATGAACTAATACAGATGGGTATGGCTAAAACTTTATGCTTTGTTGGTTAATTAAACTAGAAAACTTAAATGGATTTTATCCCTGCCTGATAGAAAGTACTTGCTAAAACATATGAAATTTATCATTTCTCCCTGAAGTTATGTAGCGATGTATCAAGAGCTAAGCATTTTTTAAAAAGGAGAAAGCAATGACTGCAATCTAGAGGCATCTGCAAATGGGGCACTGGCAAGCGGTTCAGCTGGGGACATGTGTGCTCTGAGGTGTTCATGATGAGCAGCTGCTCTGAGACAAGCACACGTGCTCTGCTTGGCTCAGATTTCCCATTCTTGGGTCTGTTATCAGGAGACTCAAGGGCATATTTTCACTGGCTGCTGGCTGCTGATCAGTAAAATCAAGTGTAAGCATCTTGCTTCTGGGCTTATTCTTCATGCCTCTCCAAATCCTACCCGTATTTCACGGAGTAACCGAGTCCGCAGGACCACGGCAGCCTCCCCAGCCCATCAGCACCATCTCTGCTCTCCCTTCCCTGTGCTCCCGGATGGAGCAGCCAGCTACCAGCATGTTTTACACCTCGTCCGTCTATCCTCCAGCGCAAGTTGGGATCTCTTTTAGGTGGTGGTATGGCTGGACATTGGCCTCATCTGCTCGTTTGAATTGCAAGCTCAAGGGCTATGTGCTCTTCTGAAATCCCTCACAGCACCTTGCATATTTTTTGGAAAACAGATCACATTAGAGATTAAATGCAGAAAAAAAGAAAAAGAAAAAGAAAAATCAGTACCGCTCAATAGTTTCCAGTCTGTCTTCTTCCGGTAAGTCCTCAAGAGGGGCAGGAGTGTTGATAGGAAGTATAACCGGATTGTAGGAGTCATAGCTGTAGAAGAAAAACACACACGCAGCCCAGGATAAATGATCACATTAGCAGTTTGGGGGTCTTTCTGTGATTTCCTACAGCATCTCAATTTTACCCCTGGTGGGCCCTCTGCTCTTCTGCCCTCCCTCCCTCTGGAGCACCCCTCCCCCAATGCTTCTGGAAAAGGCAGAGGCAGCTGAGAGGCCCTGGTCACACCCTGGAGAAGGCTGCCATCAGGTGTCTCCTGGAGTGTGAGGTCAGTCTCACAGAGGGGCTGGGGAGGGCTCAGTGGTGGAGCGCCTGCCTGGCATGGGCAAGGCTCATTGAGAGAATTTCCTGGGTGGGGCAGGGAAGGGTAGGTAGAGGACCTACTTTTTGTTCTTGCCATTTTGCCCACCTTCATAGTCTTCCTTGGTCATTCTGTCCAATTTCAAACCTTCCTTACCACCCCATCACGTACTGTTTGGCATTATAACTATAGAGGTTTATATAAAATTTCCTGAGTATTGAAGACATTAAAATAATTTTGAGATGGGGGAGAAAATATGTCGTTATTTAAATGTTGGCAGCAGATTTCTGATTCAAGATGGTGGAATGAGTACTCGCTTTTTGGGTGGTCTCAACTTTTTCCTTAAAAACCTTTTAAATAATATTGAAGGAATAAAAACGGATCACACAACAGCAAAGAGAACAGGGGAAGGACAGGAGTGGATACACGTTTTTCAACAATTTTGGTGGAAGAAATTTCCAGAAGCCTGAAAGAGTTCTGTGTCATGAAAAAGAGCAAAGAGTGGTACGTGAACACACGTGGAAAGAAAGGGACCTCCTCCCAGCCTGGGAAAAGCTTCGGGCTGAAGGTCAGGCAGAGGAGCAGGAGCACAAAACGGGTGAATCTGAGGCTCCTTTGTGAATGCACATGCCTTTGGGAGCAGACTCTCACCCTTGTTTTGCCCCTGTGTAAAAATGCAGGGGCTGGGGATACAGCTCAGTTGGTAGAGTGCTTGCCTTGTATGCGCAAGGCCCTGGGTTCAATCCCCAGCACCAAAAAAAAAAAAAAATGTTATTTATGAGCTGGGGTTGTGGCTCAGCGGTAGAGCACTTGCCTAGTACATATGAGGATGTGGGCCACGTAAAAATAAATAGATAAATAAAGATACTGTGTCCAACTAGAGTATTAAAAAACTATCTAGAAGTGTTTCTTAATATACATTAAATAAATCACATAAAACCAAAAAAAAAAAAAATGCACCTGACTGTCAAGTAAGGAGAATGGCTGAAAAAACATTATGGAGCTGTGGTTTTTATAGAGGGAAGGTGGGAAAGGTATCTGTGAACTGATATGCTGTGGTTTCTAGAAGGGAAGAAAGCGAATGCAGAAGAGCCTACCTAAAGGGCCACAGTTCACATGAGAAGAGAAAATAAGAAAAATACATACACCACAAAGAGAATCAGGAAAGGGGAGGCAGAAGACCAAGTTGGTTTCCTCCCCTGGGCAGGGATGAGCTCTGGAGGGAGGAGGGAGGAGGGACGCTTCCCAGGATGCCTTTTTGTGTAGTTTTGAGTTTGGAAGACATGGTGATGTTCTACTTATTGAAAACATAAAATCAAGTCAACGAGAAAGGAAAATTAAAAAAAAACTGAAAGCAGACTGAAACAAGTAATTCATAATCACAACAGAGGGAAAGAAAGAAAAAGAAAAGGGAGAGAGAGAGGAAGAGAGAGAGGGAGGGAGCAGAGTGGGGAAGGGAGGGAAAAGAGAAAGAAAGAACTGATATAGTATAGAAAGAAGAGGTGACTTCTCCAGTGTGTGACCACACCCACATACCCCCAGTTTTGGGTGGGATAAGGGTAGGGGAAGAACTGCCAATGAATCTGTGCTCTATTTATTATGCTTGTTTATGAAGGTGTTCATGGATGAGTCAGTTCTGAAACTACTGGATATACTGTGAAGTTGAGTAAATAAGTAAATGTGCTAGGGCAGGGTTTTCACAGTGAAAGAAAATGGAAAGCAAGTAATAATGCTTGGATATTGACTGGAATTGTAGGGTTTGGTGTGCATTCATGATTTCTAAAATGTGTGTATGTATGTGTATTTGTATGTAGGTGTGTGTCCTTGTGTGTATGTAAAGTATGTGTCTGTATACCTCTGGCTTTGCACAGGAGGCCAAGATACAAGCATACTCTAGTAGCAATGTGCACAACTATCACTCAGATTTTTGTCTTTAATTTCATTCCCCTCTAAAAAGACCCTGGGCCCCACCACCTGAGATTAACCCTGTTTACTGACTTCATGACAAAGAATCCAGGTCCTCACTGAAAATTCCATCAAAACTTTTAAACACATGTGTAGTCAGAGGGGAGTCCTGCTGAGAAGAGGCACTGAAAAGAGGGAGCTGGACCACTTCGCAGAGACCAGATTGGTTTGGGGCAAGGTAATGACAACAACCAAGAGATTTTCATGAAACAAAATGAGTCCAATTTGTAAATTCTCCAATCATGTTCCTCTGATTTTTTTTTTTTTTTGGTGTTTATGTTCTTTTTTGGGGGGTTGGTGGGGAGCTTCCAGGGATTGAACTCAGGGGTACTCGCCCACTGAGGCACATCCCCTGACCTATTTTGCATTTGAAATGATTGGATGTTCTCATTTGTTTTGCATTTACTTTAGTGTCCTTACTTGACAAAGTAAATCTCTGATAATGCTAACTCAGTTCCCAAAATTTTTCTGAACATTTCACTGCTCTATAAAATCTGAAAGTCTGGGACCTTCTGGATGAGAAAAATTCTTTGATTGCTGCTCACTTCTCAGAGTTTGAGGAAGTCCACAGAGACTTGACAGATGCTCTCTGAATTTACTAAAAAGTACAGAAATCAATGAGCTGCTCTGATTTATATGGATACAAAAATGACTTGGAATAAACAAATGTTAAGCAACTGTATTACCTGGTTTAACAAGATGCAGATAAATCTCAGAGTCAAAAGATACAAGGGAAGCCTCATATTACTAGAAGGTAATTTATTCAAGAAAAATGTCTGCAAAGTTGAAAACGCATTAATTGGATGTCTATGGAGTAAACTCCATATAAACTGAATGTTTGTGTCCTCCCCAAAATCATCTGCTGAAACCTAACTCCTCATGCGACGGTATTTTGAGATGGAGACTCTGAGAGGTGGTCAGGTCGTGAGAGTGCACCCCTCATAAAAGGGATTAGTGCCCTTGGAAGAGAAGTCCCGGACGGCTGCCCTGCTCCTCTGTTCCCGTGACAGCGAGAAAGCACCAACTACAAATGAGGAAACAAGCCCTCACCAGACATCATGTCTGCCAGTGCCAGATCCTCGACTTTCCAGGCTCCAGAACTGTGAGAAATAAATCTCTATTGTTTACAACCTACCCAGCCTATGGTATTTTGTTATAGCCACCTGAATGGATTAAAACAGAACTTAAAAAAAAAAGGAATTACTATTACTGTTTTGAAACTACATTTAGAAATAAATCCAGTGGGAATCCATGATAAGGAAATATAGAATCTGCTCTTGATTTTGAACTGTTATTCAGTTGCAGCTTATTTTAAAACAAACTGGCCCAACAGAGCATTTGGGCACAGAAGCTGAAAGTAACAAGTCATGGTGGAGAGTTTTCTTTAATTCATGTAGAATTCATGTTTAATTCATGGTTGCTCAAGTCCACGGCCACTGCACACTGACAGCCTCAGGATTTTTTCCAAGGACATTGCTTTGGAAATAATAATTAAAAAATAAATAAGAAGAAGGATGTTTTCTCTTAATTCTCGGGACCTGTGTGTCTGAGTGTGGGTGGGAGTCCGGCAGTCCCCTTCCCATCACTCCCCATTTTGCTTATTCAGTCTCATGACAGAATCTCAGACAGAGCTCTGTTTGCCTTACTGATTACCGTGTGGGTTAATTTTATTTATTTCTTTATTTTGTGCTGCAGATTGAACCCAGGGCCTTAGCATGCTAGCCAAGTGCTCTACCACTGACTTACACCCACCCCCTCCCTCCTACAAGGGTCTATTTATTCATTTATTATTTTTCAGTACTAGGGACTGAACCCAGGGCACCAGCCCTTTTTATTTTTTATTTTGAGACAGGGTCTCACTAAGTTGCTTATGGCCTCAATAAGTTGCTGAGGCTGGTCTTGAACTTGAGAACCTTCTATCTCAGCATCCCAAATTACTGGGAGGACAGACTTGTGCCGCCCAGCCCCACAATGTGGATCATTTTAATGCGTCCTGGTCCCCCAGCAAAATGTGTGTGCTGAGGTGTTGATGGCACCATCTGGTGGCCACAGAGTGATTGGACAATTTGGAAGGTAGAAGAGAAGGGTTACCAAAGTGCGCTGGGCAGCATGCTGGATGGCTTCATAGGGTCATCAAGATCATTTTATTTCAATCTTTGAAACAGCTCTGAGAGGACAAGACCAGCCTTTAATTTCCTCACTTGTCCCTGCCTCACAGGTGAGGAAATAAAGGGCGTCAGTGAAGAGGTGACTCACCCAGCTACAGAGAGCTAGTGACATGGCCCACAAGTAACAGAGGCTGGTCTCTCTGACACCAAGGCTTTCCTTCTTTCTACACGGCCACCGTTTCCCCTGATTCTAGAAGATCTAGATTTTTAAAAGTATGTTAAAATAAACAAGAAAGATGCTGGATTCATTTTGAGATGGCAACAGGTTGAATGAGGTGTGACAGGAAAGGAAGTGGCATGTTTGGGCTCCTGTCCTGAATCCAGTGCCCCAGGCTTTTTGTTTATCTTGTGAAATAAGGCAAATAGTGGAGAAGCCCCAGAGGAATAATCCAAAGCAGAGCACATGGAGAAGCCCCCTGGAAGTTCAGCTGCATCAGCTGTAACTCAGGGAGACTCTGCTGCTGGCAATGAAGGAAGAGGTCAAATTAAGTCCTAGGGGTTCAACGATTCCAACAATCTTCTCCAATCCCTGGAGAGAGGCAGGTGGATGGACAGTGGACTTGGGTAGCTGCTTTTCTGGGTGAGCATTTTTCCATTTTCTGTTGCTAACAACAAAATACCACAGACTGGATAAGTCATAAAGAAAAAAGGATTATTTGGCTCACAGTTCTGGTCCAAGGTCGAGGGACTATATCTGGTAGTGGTCTTCTCGCTGGAAGAGTCCAGGGATGGGCCAGGCATCACATGGTGAGACAGGGAGTGCAGGCCTGTGTCCTCTGACCTCTGTCCCTCTTTTTATAAAACCCTCAGAATTCAATCATGAAGGCTTACCCCTTACCTAATCTTTTTTTGGGGACGGGATACTGCAGATTGGACTCAGGGGCACTTGACCACTGAGCTACATCCCCAGCCCTATTTTGTATTTTATTTAGAGACAGGGTCTTACAGAGTTGCTTAGGGCCTCACTTTTGCTGAGGCTGGCTTTGAACTCACCATCCTCCTGCTTCAGCCTCCTGAGCTGCTGGGATTACAGGCATGTGCCACCTCCCCTGCCCCTTATCTAATCTTAATTGCTTTCCAAAGGCTCCACCCCTAGGGGGAGGTTTCTAGCTTCTTAATACCTCACAATAAGGATTAAACTCCAACACGAGTTTTGGAGGAGACAAACCATGTTCAAATCATAGCAGTGAGCATTCTTAGTCCTACTAAAAATAGGGTGTCAAGGTTGAGAAGGACCTGAGAAGGACCCTCACAAGTTCAGCCTCCTCTTTATCTTTCTGACAAGAGGTCGAGGCTCAGAAAGGTGCCCAGAAGACATGTGAGGTCCCCCAGCTCCCAGAGGTCCTGTGGGGCTCTCCATATTTCTGAGTCAGAGGATCTGGACATACTGGTAGGAGCTGGATGGGGGGTTATAAAGAGCCTCTGTTGACCTTGGTCAGTGGCACCTCTCTGGTCATGGCAGGGGTTAGCTTTCCTGGATACTCTTGGGGCTTTGCCACCTTGGGTGGGCCTCCTTCTGAATCAGAAGATTTGAACAGAAGGTGACAGCTGATGATCATTGTGGGACACTAGGCACATTTGCTTACCAATAATTCATTTAGTTACATTTAGAAGGACAGTGAACTGAAGACTCAAGTTCAAGGGCTCAGGAGTGAGCTGCTGACCAGATGGAGTCTAAAGAAAAGGTTTCGGTCTATTTGTTTGATGTCTTAGGATTTTGAAGAGATATTAAATAAGCAAATTGGCAGAAATTTGACTACCTTGATTTTCTTCTTTCATCGGCCAACAATATTCTCACCCACCAGTTCTGACTGTGTCCGAGCGCCAGGCTGTGTATGGAGCTGAGCTGTGTCTGTCTGAGGATAGTGTGGGACTCCCATGAGCACAGGCTGGGCAAGAAGTGAATTCTTTAGAATTGGATATGGAGGGTGCAGAAGGTGATCTTGACCAGTTAAAAACTTTAAAATTTGACCGTGAGTATTTTAGCAGAATTATCTAGATTGTTGGTCTTGCCAATGGGCCACCTAGGACATCACTTTTTAAAAAAGTGTGTCTCGGATAATTTCAAAATATGAAAATCAGTTACATGTGTTCATAGCTCTTGGATCAGTAAGCCCTCCCTCGTGCTTTAAAAGTACGACTTGACATATTGTTGGTATTTAACTTCTGGGGGTCTCAGCCTCTGTGGTCTGTGGACAGACATCTTCCCAGGAGACAGATGAGCTGTGGCTTACCTCTGGGTGGTCTCCATCTTAGAGGTTTCGGGCAAGGATGAGAGTGTCAGGGACTGGAACCTCTTCCAGTGCATGATTCCGGGAATAATGTCCTGCAATGAAAGTTGGCTCAGGGGTAGAGCATGGAAGGGAACTGGTTGGTGGGGTGGAGTCTAGAAGGACTTCATTTCATTCAGCTATTTTCAGTCTGAAAAATTTTAGCTGCAAATTTATCATTTCGTTAAACATGATTGAATTTTGCCGAAGCAAAAAAAGACAATTGCTTTTGTGACTGTAAAAGCGAAAGGGGCAACACAGAAGTGCACCTGCTCCTGCTTCCTTAGCCATACAAGCAACATGTCCTTGCGATGGGGGGCAGATGTAGCCTTACGATTGCCTTTGAGGATTATGGATGCAATACTAATGCCCCATTCAAAGAGGATGGGTTGTTCTCCAGATGGTAAGACAAACAGGGAAACTGTGTGTGCAAATGTGTTGGTGAAGCGCCAAGTGCTGTCAGGAGACCATCAGCTCAGCTGAGTGCAAGGCATGGGATGGGGAGGGGGCAAGGCACACCAGGAGAGGCTGGTGGTCACCATGGGCCTCGTGGGCCTAGCTAATGAGCGTGGAACTGCTCACACAGGTAATAGAACCCTCGTGTTCAAGCAGGAACTGACATGATCAGATCTGTATCAAAAGATTTTTATGGAGGCCTGACCACAGCAGTGGTGAGCCATAGGGGAAGCTAGGGGGAGAGTGG
The DNA here is from genome assembly GCF_001458135.2 of Marmota marmota marmota. NCBI lineage: Eukaryota > Metazoa > Chordata > Mammalia > Rodentia > Sciuridae > Marmota > Marmota marmota. Next base: position 657,006 of record NW_026000021.1, read on the forward strand.
CAGGTCATGTAAGAGGCAGGCTGGTTGGATAGGGGAATGAGCAAGAGGGAGGGATTAAGGACCCCCTGAATTCTGTGCACATTCCATAGAACAAAAAGGCAAGTGGGAAATGGGCATGATGGTGTTCTCCTATAATCCCAGACACTTGGAAGGCTGAGGCAGGAGGATCATAATTTGGAGGCCAGCCTTGGCAACCTAGTGAGACCCTATCTCAAAATAAAAAATGAAAAAGGACTGGGACGTAGCTCAGGGGTAAAGCTGCATGGGTTCAATCCCTGATTACTCCCCTCTACTCCCCCACCCTACACATGCAAGTGAGGGCTAGGCACTTCAGAGTGTGGTGGGTGGAAGTCAGAGATAATGACCCAAGTTAGGGATTTGTTGAGTTTGAGGGGCCTGAGGGTAATTACGAAGAGGTGTCTCTGGATATTCAGGTCAGGTTGGTCACTGCGGTAGAAGGAACTCTTTGGAGCCCCTTCTTTACTGTGCCTTGTCTGTCCTGATGTTTCTACACTTGTAGGGGCAAAAGCAAGAAGAGGTCAGACCATGGGCTTATGCCAACCATGTGACCATTTCACAAGGCTGAAATTCAAGTGAGTGAACATGCATGGCCTTTAAGGGGGAAACGTGAGGATGTTGAAAAAAGGGGAAGCAGGTAACCCAAGAAGTGAGTATGGATGGGACCAGAGTGGGGCCGAGTCTCCGCCCGTGTCCCTTTAGGGCTGGCCGATGAGGGCCGTCGTTACCATTCTTGCTCTGCAGCTGTGGCTCTGAGCCTAATTTTTTCTAATTTCAGTGGTGTCCCTCCATCCTTGTGCCCTGCCCCTCCCCACAGCCCAAGGCCAGCTCTGCCAGGGAGCTGGGGGATGGCCTTACCGTGTGATGGAGAAACTGCTTTTGGGTGAGAGGAATGCTGGACCCCTTGTGGCACTCGTTGGTGAACATGTACTTGGGGTGGGGGCAGAGGTGGTAATCTATCAGCGTCTCTGCATAGGTCAGAGGGCGCTTGACGGCAAATAATCCTGGGTTGGGATTCTGCAGGAGAGAGAAAAAGAGCTTTTGTTTATCTGTTCCCAAGCCAGGCACAGGACAGGCGTCTGCCCATGCTCTTCGAGGCTCCTGCTAGCACTAACACTCCCGGTCCCAGGTCAGCTCGGCTGGAGAGCAGAAGTGGGAGAGCACGTGCCTTCAAGTTGGTGGCATTTTAAAATATCACACCATCCATAAATGCCACTTCTCTGGTTTAAGAGCTTCACTGCATACCACTGGGACTTACCAACCTCACATGGAAACAAGTCTAATTGAAATCACAGCTTAAAATGGCTTAAAGTATTTGTTTCGAACTATGATGAATTAGGGGGAATTATTAAATAAGCAAAGTGGTTTTAAAAAGTAAAAAAAAGCTTCTTGTTCTGAAAACAAAAATAGCCTCTTAGAAATAACTTTAAAGAGAAGACAAAGAAGAGGGTGACATTTGATCTACCAGGAAATGTCAATATTTAACATTGTTTTTGGTAGTATTTTTGATTCAGGAAGGCTTCATTGGGATACAGTATCTGGTTTTAAGGGAGAATCTTATTATTATTATTTTTTAAATAACTTTGTTTGTTTGTTAATTAATTTATTTTTTATGTGGTGTTGAGGATTGAACCCAGGGCCTCACACATGAGAGGCACGTGCTCTACCACTGAGCCACAACCCCAGCCCACTTGTTTTGTTTTGCTACTTTTTTTTTTAAGCAGACCTAATGGATGCACAGAGCAATTCTATCAAAATACTAAAATACAGAGCCTTTCAATGTTCTTTCCAGAGCTTGAGCAGTAGATCCTCTGTCCTTGTTCCAAACAACAACATAGCTTCCCCCTCACAGTTGCTTCATCTCAGATGTTTAAGAACTACTGAGATTTTGTTCATTTTATTTGTATGATATTTTTTTAACAATGAAAAAAATACAGGGCAGAGCGGGGAGCTCAGTGGTAGAGCACTTGCCCAGTGTGTGCGAAGCCCTGGGTTCCATCACAAAACAAACAAGGAATAACCCCCCAAAACAAAACAAAACACCAAACCCAACCCATGATTCCACTTGATGTATGGAAATTTGATCTCAGTGTCAAGAAACTCCACAACTTAAATGGCATGTAGCTAGACTGGGAGGCACTCTAATTCCCAGATGCAAGGCAGGGGAAGGCCCAGGTGTAGTGTGCTGGTGAGGGAACAACACTGCAAAAACTGTGGGCTGTGGATGCAGAGAGGCTGGCCTGCAGCCTGGAGGCAAGATGCAGAGAGGGCTCTCTGCTAAATGTCTGGTTGCAAAGGTCAGGGAGGTGGGAGGTGGGGAAGCCCACAGAGGGTGCCTGCAATGCCCACATAATGTGGAAATAAGCAAACGCCTCTGTGAGCACCTGCAGTTGAGGCAAAATTTAGGATACAAATGTAAGTGTGCAAAGGGGCACAACACCAGAGGGGAAATTACCTCTGGGCCTTCAAGGGTGTCTCTGCTGTGGTTAATGGAGGGCATGAGAAGCTGTACGTGGCCAGAACTCTTAGTCTGTCTTGGGCCAAGTGTGATGAATGTGGTCTTCTTGCAAATGGCAACAGCACTGTCTCCAAGAGTCATCAAATTTCAGATTCCCCTGGATGGCCTTGGTTACTGGAGTTAAGTGATCTGAGCAGTCATCCTGTGATGATTTTAATTGTCCTCAAGGTTATGTGTGCATATGGTAGCGTCTCACCAGGCTGCAAGGATTTGCAACCATAAGCTGTGGATTCCTGGGTCCCTTCCTGTCCTTAAGCCCCCACCCCAGAGGCTACTTCTTTATTTCTGGGTTTTGTGCCTCTCATGGTCACAACTTTCACTCTAAACATTATACTTATTCTTCCATTTCTTTTTTAAAAAATTTTCTTAGTTGTATATGGACACAATGCCTTTATTTATTTTATGTGGTGCTGAGGATGGAACCCAGTGCCTCACACATTCTAGGCAAACGCTCGACCATGGAGCTACGACCACAGCCTATTACTCTTCCATTTCTTGATTAACAAACTCAGATGATATTTACTGAATCACTGTTAGACAAGGTAAGGATTTGGTGCATGTATATGAATGCCTCATAAAAGCTTCTTTCCAATTTTAAACATCACATTGCTCTTTTTTTTTAAGAGAGAGAGAGAGAATTTTTTAATATTTATTTTTTTTTAGTTTTCGGTGGACACAACATCTTTATTTTACTTTTATGTGGTGCTGAGGATCGAACCCAGTGCCCCGTGCATGCCAGGTGAGCGCGCTACTGCTTGAGCCACATCCCCAGCCCAGCAGCACATTGCTCTTTTAGTAACTTACCTTTGTGACTTGACATGACATGCTTTGGTACTTTTTCTGCAGTTCTGGCTGGGGATCAAACCCTAGGCCTCCCGTATGCTAGCCAGGTGCTCTTCCAATGACCTATACTCCCAGTTTACCCCTATTTCTTGAGTATTTACCCCTATTTTCATGTGAGTGTTGCCACTAAAAAATGAACACATTATCATTCCTAATGCTTTCCTGTACCTTTTCTCTGCAAGGCCAAGTAGAGGCTCAGATTATAGTTTTTTTTTTTTTTTTTTTTTTTTTTTTTTT
>NW_026000021.1:662683-666733 GCF_001458135.2 Marmota marmota marmota
CAACCCAGATGCCCTTCAATAGATGAATGGATAAAAAAAAAAAAGTGGCATTTATACACCATGGAGTATTACGCAGCACTAAAAAATGACAAAATCATGGAATTTGCAGGGAAATGGATGGCATTAGAGCAGATTATGCTAAGTGAAGCTAGCCAATCCCTAAAAAACAAATGCCAAATGTTTTCTTGGATATAATGAGAACAACTAAGAACAGAGCAGGGAGGAAGAGCAGGAGGAAAAGACTAACATTAAACAGAGACATGAGGTGGGAAGGAAAGGGAGAGAAAAGGTAAATTGCATGGAAATGGAAAGAGACCCTCATTGTTATACAAAATTACATATAAGAGGTTGTGAGGGGAAAGGGAAAATAAACAAGGAGAGAAATGAAGTACAGTAGATGGGGTAGAGAGAGAAGATGGGAGGGGAAGGGAGGGGAGGGGGGACAGTAGAGGATAGGAAAGGCAGCAGAATACAACAGACACTAGTATGGCAATATGTAAAAATGTGGATGTGTAACCGATGTGATTCTGCAATCTGCATTTGGGGTAAAAATGGGAGTTCATAACCCACTTGAATCTAATGTATGAAATATGATATGTCAAAAGCTTTGTAATGTTTTGAACAACCAATAAAAAAAAAAAGAATCTGTGGGTGTTTCCATTCTCTTAACTGCACCAGTTGAGTGTGGAGTCTCCCTTTCCTAGATATCTCTTTACCAGAGCCTCCTCTAGGCTCCTTGCCTATGTGCATCACAAGTCTTTACTATAATGCTTTACTGGCTGTTACCAGTATTTCTTTCTCTTTTTTTTTTGGGGGGGGGGGTTCTAATACTTTCTTTTGCTGCTGTATTGATATATAATTTCCATATAATAAATCACACATATTTGGTGTGTTCTGACATAAATTACACCTTCCAAACCCCATTCCACCATACAAATAATAAACATTTCCACCCTCCCAGATGTACCTCATGCCTTTTGTCATCTCTTCATCCCCACATCTTGTCCCTTTATACCTGTTCACCTAATCCATCATCAGGTAGCCAGTAATCTGCTCTCTGTTTCTATGAATTACTTTAGATGTTCTGGACTTTAATATAAATGGAACAATGCAGTATGTGCTCTTTTTATCTGATTTCTTTTACAAGCATGATCATTTTGAGAATCATATATGTTTTACATTATCAAGAAGAGTTCATTTTTTTCCATTACTGAAATGTATTCCATTGTACGTTTATACCACAATTTGTTTATTCACTAACCTGCTGATAGACAACCCCCTTCCCCATGCACATACTTTTGGCAACATATGAAGCTGCCATGAATATTCTTGCATAAGTCTCATGCCTCCATTTATCTTGGATAAATACTCAGGAGTAGAATGGCTGGATCATATGGTCCCTGCATGTTTACTAACTTTGTAAGAAACTGTCAAACTGTTTCTACTACAGTTGTACCCTTTAAACTCCCACCTGCAGTCTTTTTAATTTTAGATGATATTATAACAGAGGTATCTCATTGCAGGTTTAATTTGCACTTGGCTAATGATCCATTATCTTGTGCATCTTTTTAAGTGCATAATTTGTAAATCTTTTTTTGGTGAAATGTCTGTTCAATTCTTTGACCCATTTTAAACTTGGAGTGTTTGTTTTCTTATTATTGAGTTCTGAGAGTTCTTTTAAAGATGTTTTATTTTATTTGGTGAGAATACGTAGCTCAAGATCTCCTCTCAACAAATTTTTAAACATTCATTATTGTTGACTGTAAGTATGACATTGTACAGCAGATTGCTAGACTTTAATAATCTTCCTTGACTAAAACTTGATGCCTGTTAATTTGTAACTTTCCATTTCCTCTCCCCTTCATATCTGACAAACATTCTACTCTTTAATTCTCAGTCTGACTACAGATGTTCCTTGATTTACTATGAGATTACATCCTGATAAACCCATTGTAAGCCCAAGGATAAGTATGGTAAGTAAAAAATACTGTATTGTACCTAACCTACTGAACAGCCTGGCTTAGCAACAGAGTATGTTAGAGTGCATTGTTTCCCCTTCTGATCTCAGGGATGACTGGGAACAGTGATTCACTGCCACTGCCCAATGTCACAAATACACCACATATTGCTAGACTGGAGAAAAAAAATCACAATTCAAAATTCAAAGTGCAGTTTCTTCTGAATACGTATCACTGTTTCACCAACTTAAAGTAAAAAATCATTACTGAACCATCATAAATTGGGGACCATCTATATTTTAGATTCCTCATATAAGTAGAATTATGCAGGCTTTGCCTTTCTGTGACTGGCTCATTTCCCTTAGCAGCATGTCCTCTAGGTCTGTTGGTGCATCTTGCAGAATTCCCTCCTTTTTAAATGCTGAATTGGCATTCCACTTCATAGTTTTATGGTACTTTCCTTATCCATTCATCTGTAGGTGGACATTTACCTTGATTACTGTGAATAATAGTGAACATAGGACTGTTAATATCTGTTTGATATCCTAATTTCAACTTTTTTGGACAAATATTCAGAAGTAGGTTTCTGGATCATTCGGCAGTTCTAGATTTAATTTTTTTGAAGGAACCACATTTTGTTTTCCACAGTGGTACACCAATTTTGAATTCCTACAAACAGTGTGGAAGGGCTCCATTTTCTCTGTCTTCTCCAACACTTCTCTCCTGTTGTTTTGGAAAGCGCCTTCCTGACAAGAGGGAACTGATCTCTCATTGTGGCTTTGATCTATTTTCCTAATGATTAGTGACACTGAGTATTTTTTCATACACCTGTTGGCCATCTTTAAGTCTTTTCTGAAGAAGTGTTAATTCAAGTCTTTAACCCATTTTAAAATTGAATTAGTTTCTATTGAGTTTTTGAAGTTCCTTATATATTTTGGAGAGTAACTATTTATCAGATATTTTTGCCATTTCACAGGTCATCTTTTTGTTCTGTTGGTTATTTTCTTTGCGAATTTTGAGAGTTCCTAATATATCCTGGATATAAGTCCTTTATCACATATGTGATTTCTCCAAGTTTGTGATTTTTTTAAAATATTATTATTATTATTATTATTATTATTATTGGTTGTTCAAAACATTACAAAGCTCATGACATATCATCTTTCTTATATTTGATTCAAGTGGGTTATGAACTCCCATTTTTAACCCAAATACAAATTGCAGAATCACATTGGTTACACACTCACATTTTTACATAATGCCATATTAGTGACTGTTGTATTCTGCTACTTTTCCTATCCCCTACTATCCCCCCTCCCCTCCCCTCCCATCTTCCCTCTCTACCTCATCTGCTGTTGTTCAATTCTCTCCCTTGTTTCCCCCCCTTTCCCTCACAACCTCTTATATGTAATTTTGTGTAACATTGAGGGTCTCCTACCATTTCCATATGCTTTCCCTTCTCTCTCCCTTTCTCTCCCCCCACTCGTCTTTGTTTAATGTTAATCTTTTCCTCATGCTCTTCCTCCCTGTTCTGTTCTTAGTTGCTCTCTTTATATCAAAGAAGACATTTGGCATTTGTTTTTTAGGGATTGGCTAGCTTCGCTTAGCATAATCTGCTCTAATGCCATCCATTTCCCTGCAAATTCTATGATTTTGTCATTTTTTCGTGCTGCATAATACTCCATTGTGTATAGATGCCACATTTTTTTATCCATTCATCTATTGAAGGGCATCTGGGTTGGTTCCACAGTCTAGCTATTGTGAATTGTGCCCGCTATGATCATTGATGTGGCAGTATCCCTATAGTACGCTCTTTTAAGATCCTCAGGGAATAGTCCGAGAAGGGCGATAGCTGGGTCAAATGGTGGATCCATTCCCAGCTTTCCCAGGAATCTCCATACTGCTTTCCAAATTGGCCTCACCAATTTGCAGTCCCACCAGCAGTGTACAAGTGTACCCTTTTCCCCACATCCTCGCCAACACATATTGTTGTTTGACTTCAGAATGGCTGCCAATCTTACTGGAGTGAGATGGTATCTTAGGGTGGTTTTGATTGCATTTCTTTGACTGCTAGAGATGGTGAGCATTTTTT
>NW_026000021.1:669812-779002 GCF_001458135.2 Marmota marmota marmota
AGCTGTAGCCGTGGGCGGGCCGCGTGGATCAGTCAGCCCGGATCTCCGGTCGCACAGTTGGCTCGTGTTTGAGACTGAATTACCGGACCTCGGTGCTGGAAATCCTTCCTCTAGGTTTCGGTGCACCCCCATTTTGCTGTAAGTTCCTAACAAGATAGTTTTTTGTCGTTCTAACTCGTTATTCACCTGCGCAGTGGCGGTACACGGGGTGTGATGCACTCTATTCACGGCCATCTTGGAGTCCCCCAAGTTTGTGATTTATAGTTTGGGATTTATATTTTCACTTTTTATTTTTACCTTCATTTTATTTATTTATTTTTACATGGTGCTAAGGATTGAACCCAGTGCCTCACAGGTGCAAGGAAAGAGCTCTACCACTGAGCCCCAGCCACAGCCCTATATTTTCACTTTCTTTCTTTTTTTTTTTTAACTCTTTTTAAAAAATATTTATTTTTTAGGTGTAGGAGGACACAACTCAATGCCTTTATTTTTATGTGGTGCTGAGAATCGAACCCAGGTCCCGCTGTGCTAGGCGAGCGCTCTACTGCTGAGCCACAAACCCAGCCCTATATTTTCACTTTCTAATAGTGTCTTTAGGAAGGAAAAGTTCTTAATATTGACAAAATTCAGTTAATCCATATTTTTAAAATATATGGATTTTGGTTCTGGTGTTTTTAGTTAATCGCAAAGATTTTCTCTTATGTGTCTTCTAGAAGATAATTTTAGGTTTCAAATTTATGTCTAGGATCCATTTTGTGTTTATTTTATAAATTTATAAGTGAAGTTGTCTTATCTTTATTTTGTTAAATAGATAACTGAATATTCTCATGCTGTTTATTAAGATTATTTTTCTTCAATGAGTTGTCTTTGACCTTTGTCAAAAATCAGTTGGTCAAATATGTATAAATGAATATATACTTGGATTCTCTATTCTCTTCCATTGATATATTTGCTTATTTTTAAGCTAATATTATTCTGTCTATTGTAGCTTACAGTAAACTTTGAATTCATGTAGTATAAATTCTTCAGCTTTATTTTTCCAAAATCATTCCAAATATATCTGAATTTCCACTTAAATTTTAGAGTAAGCCTGTTAATTTATTTAAAAAATAGGATTTTTGTTGCTTGGGATTGTGTTGCATTTTCAGATTTGTTTAGAAAGAATTGATATCTTAACAATATTAAATTTTCTCATCTACCAACATGGCATGTGTCTCCATTTATTTAGGTTTCCTTTGATTCCCTTAGCAATGTTTTACAATATTCAGCATATCAGTCTTAATATATTTTTGTCAGATTTAACCTGAAATGTTTTATATTTTTGATGCTATTTTTTAGTATTATAAATTTAAAATTTTAATTTTATATAGTTTATTGTTAATGCATAGAAACATACTTGATCTTCATATGGTGATCCTACATTCTACAATATTGCTAAATTTGCTTCTTGGTTTTAGTAGATTTTTTTTTTTTTTTGATGAATTACATTGTATTTTCTAATAGCCAGTAATTTTATTTATGCATAAAAAGAGTTTTACATCTTCCTTCCAAATCTGGGTGCCTTTTATTTCTTTTTCTTGCCTGGTTACATTGGCACAGTTCTTAAACAGAATTTTTGAGAGTAGACACCTTTATCTTATTCCTGATCTTAGGGGGAAGACATTTAGTCATTTACTATTTGGTTTGATGTTAGCTCTTGGTGTTTTAGCAAATGTTCTTTATCAGGTTGAGAAAGTTCCCTTTATCCCTTACTGAGATTTTTTATCAGGAATTGATATATCGTTTTTCTGTATTTATTGAGATGACCATATCATTTTTGTCACAAACTTTTGATGTCTGTTCATGAAAGATATTGGTTTGTCCTTTTCTCTTTCTGTAATGTCTGTGACTAGCTTTGGTGTCAGAGTGATAGTGGTTTCTAGAATGAGTCCAGAAGTAATTGCTCCTCTTCTGTTTCCTGGAGGAGTGTATGAGTTTGGTATAATTTCTTCTTTAAACATCTAGCAGAATTCTCCTGAAGGCATCTGGTCCTGGAGTTTTCTTTGTGGGAAAGGGTTTTAGCCACAAATTCAGTTTTTTAGTATATACAGAGCTATTTGGACTATTTATATCCTCTTGAAGACTTCACAGCTTGTGCTTCTAAATAAATTTGCACATTTGATTTATTCTTTGAATTTACTGGAATGAAGTTTTTCATAATATTAACATATATATTTTTTTAAATATTTATTTTTTGTAGTTGTAGTTGGACACAATAACATTTTATTTATTTATATGTGGTGCTGAGGATCGAATCCAGGGCCTTGCACGTGCAAGGCGAGTGCTCTACCGCTGACATAACCCCAGCCCCAACATATATTTTTACTATCTATAGGATCTGTAGTGATGTCACCTCATTCCTAATATTGCTATTTGTGGTTTTTTTTCTTTTTTCCTGGTCAGCTATATTAGTGATTTATGCATCTTATTTATCTTTTCAAAGAAATATTTTTCTATTTCATGATTTTTCAATCTGATCATTATTATTTTTTTTTTTCTGCTTAGTTGGGGTTCCTCCTGTTCTTCTTTTCCTAACTTCTTAAAGGGGCAGCTTAGGACATAAATTTGAGAACTTTCTTCTTTCCTAATGTAGTATATATTACTATAAATTTCCCACAACTTTTTGTTTGTTTTCATTTTAATTCAGTTAAAAATACTTTCTAGTTTCTCTTTTGGTTTCTTCTTTGGCATATATATATATATATATATATATATATATATCATACAGAAACAGAAAAGATCAGTAAGCTATTGTCATAAAAATAAATGCTGGACTTGTTAAGAGACAGACACTCTGATATTCTCCAAATGATAAATAATGATAAACAAGCTCAGATATTGTTTAACACTTGATATTCCAAAGAGAAAAAATATATACTTCCAATTATTCCCTCTGTTTTCTTATAGAGTAATTGCTAAAATAAAGGAATACAGGAAACAAGCCTTTTGCCAATGGTTACTTACAAAAATATAGAGCGGATCATATTCTGGGGACATGGATAAGGCCTCAGGTGGTTTCATAGTCAAGATTGAGGACTTTCCAGAGACCTGAGGTGTGGAGTCCTGTTTTGGAAGGATAACGATGGTGGTAACTTCATCCTAAACACACGAGGAACAAGAATGGCCAGTTAGTCTTGCTGCTAAGACAAGAAGGAAAAGTGGGAGGAATTCTTGGAGGTGGGGACAGGTTACCTCAGCTCCTTGCTTCAGGGGTCGAGCGAGCTTTTGGGGTTTGTAACTTGTTGAAGACATGTGGACTGAGAATGGCTGATATCCCTTAATTTTGTACAGTTGAGGAACCTGAGGGTGAAAGAAGACAACTGATTGAATATCCTTAAAAGAACCATTTGGTAGGATCTGCTTCTCAACCGCAGCTGTCCGTGGTGAGGGTGAACCAGGCCACCCTGTAGCCATCCATTATGACAACTGTCAGTTCAGACCAGCACTGGAGAGGTGTCAGGGCCCTGTTCTAGCTCACATCTGTGTCCACGGTTACTTTCTCATACCTCAGGACTTAACTACAGAAACACATCAAAATATCTTCATTTTCAAAAACACAAGTGGTCATATGCCTCAAGAAAAGCTGCCTAATTTGTGTCCAGTTCATCTTGTGGTTCTTTTTTTATTTTGTGGGGGACACTAGGGATTAAACTCAGGGGTGCTCTACCACTGAGCTACAACCCCAGTGCTCCCCTCCCCTTTAAATTTTGAGACAGGGTCTTGCTGAGGCTGACCTTGAATTTTCAATTCTCCTGCCTCAGCCTCCTGAATCTCTGGGATTCCAGGTATGGGCCACTGCGGCAGCTGCATCCTGTGTTTTGTCTTGAAGTTTCTAATAGATGTAGCTGAGGGAATTCACGGGCGAGGGTATAACCCCACAGAATAAAGACCCTGGTTTCTGTAGCCACATTAGGGATAAAGAATCTCCAACATTCTATTAAATAAGAGCAGAAAAATACTCAGTATAATCTAAAATAGACCAAAACTAATAAAATAATACAGTTCAAGTTCAAGAATACTTTGTTCACTCCACATAAAACACTGAAATAATTATGTGACAGATCTGACCTGCAAGTTGAAGAAGGAATAGCTGTGCTTGATTTGAACATCTGAAGGCTTGATTGGGACTAGTCCAAGGCCGTCAGGAGCCTAAAATGGGAAAATAATGGGGGAAGAAAGGAAAATCAACTCCAAGCAAAAGCAGGTAGGCTTCTATTTCCATCACAGTTTGAAATGTTAAATGAAGAGATCTACTCTCAAAGCAGCCTTTCTCAGGACCACAGTTGCCACTTGATCTCTGGGACACAGGGCGGCCCTGCCATCCCCTCTTTATGTATCTTAGAGTATGTCAGTCTTCTTCTCCTCATGGAATGTCATGGAGGCTGCGACGGATCCCCTTGAGCTCCAGCTGTTAGAGTCCTGCTAAGAGTCAGGGTCAGCTCTCCTCATGTTTTGCCTTGACTCTGGGTGACAGCACCTTCCCTGGCAACCTGTCATTGGAGGCAGGGTCAAGGTCCTCTCACCCTAGGCCAGTTCCAGAGTTCCTCACAGCCTTAGCTGAGGCCTTTGCTAAAATCGATGGCAGCCCTACTTCTCCGTCCAGTCCTGTTCCCTGTGCTGGCCTTTCAGAGAGGCTGGTTCCCAGAGTACTTCCTGCCTGCTCATGTGCACAGAGAACCTGGAACAGGGCCTGGCAGACTACAGGAATTCCACAAATACCATCCTTTACCTAGGCTGAGGCACCACCATTCAATTAATATGATGCAATGTTAATGTGACATTTCCCAATTTCAAAGATGCTTCAAGTACAAAAAAGAATTGATGAGGGGCTGGGACTGTGGCTCAGTGGTAGGGCGCTTGCCTGGCACATGTGAGACACTGGGTTCAATCCTCAGTACCACATTAAAAAAAATTAATAAATAAGATAAAGATATTATGTCCATCTATAACTAAAAAAAAGAATCGATAAAATCCTGTATTTGTGGAATAAATGAATAAATTCTTGTATAGATAGAAATGCTGAGCCCTCCATTTTTTAAAGTATTTATTTTTTAGTTGTAGTTGGACACAACACCTTTATTTCACTTGTTTATTTTTTATGTGGTGCTGAGGATCGAACCCAGGGTCTCGCATGTGCGAGTCGAGCGCTCTACCGCTGAGCCACAACCCCGGCCCCCTCCATTTTTTTTTTAATCAATCCTGAACAGCAGAGAAGTCCTAGCAGCACTAACTAAATAACAAAAGAAATATGCAAGCTGTGACCTATTCAAAAAAATGAGGTGGGCTCCATGGCACCATGATGACTTCTCTTCACCCCAGCACTCTTTTGCTCCATTAGTCATTGAGCGTCAGATAATTATTAGGGTGGGAACATCACAGATTCATTTTTAATGAATTAAGCAGTAGAATCTATTAAATCATTTAATTATCAAACTCAGAAAACATGGAATTTCTAAATTTCACCCAGTAATTCTTGGGGAAATTAACCTGAAATATTTGGGGATACGAATGTCGGGTTTATTCTTTAAAATTAAAAAGATCATTCTGCACAAGCACTTGCAATAAGGGTCTCAGCACATGCTCTGTTGCTGTGAATCTGAGCGACATTTTATGGCTGGTTATGTGACCTTGTGCCTCCATTTCCCCATCTGTGAAATGAATAAACCCACCACATAGATTCATTGAAGATCAAATGAAGTCACACCTGAAACACTTAGGTGCAATTTAAGAGTTAATTAATGATTATTTTCATTATAATGCATTATTGTGCCTGTAAAGGGAGGAGAATGGGCTGTCACACCCTACAAGAGGAGGGACAGAGAGAGGTGAAATTCTGAGTCTGATGTGTTAGCTTGACAGATTCTGGGACAAGAATCTTCTTGACTAGGTTGGGCCCAGACTAGGGGCTGCTGTTCTCTTAGCCTCTTATTTATTGTGCGTCAGAAGGTCCAGCTGAGCAGAGCCTGCCTCCCCGGGCCAGGTGGTCCTCTCTGTCCTTATCTGCCCATCTGCTCTTAGGCCTGATTCCAGGGCAGCTGGAATCAGTGTCCATGCCGGGTTCCAGCCTGGGTTACCAGGGAGCTCTGCACAGGCATCCCGGGTGTATCAGGTGTACCAGGAGTTCCAGTACAGGGCAGGTAGCTAGATGGCCTCCAGTGTCCCACTGGTCATAATTTCCTGGGCACAGGTCTCCCCTGGAGGCCTTCTGAGGAGACAAAGGGGGTAAGGCTGGGCTTTACAATAATCTGCCCTACCACCATGAGATCATGCCTGCTCCCACCCAACAGCCTAATGGTACCCACCAGCTCCTTGTCACCCTGAGGAGGGCTGTAGGATGGGAAGGCAAAGGGCAGCACGTTGTTGGGTGACACCTTGAACTGGCAACTGTGATCATCCTGAGTGGATCGTGGAAGAAGGTTTCTGGAATGCTTGTCTAGGGGGAAATCAAAACAGTACTTTACTATCCTTAAGGTATTTTTTTTTGAGTGAAACTAGCATTTTTAGTTGCATATTTACCACATACTATTTCAAAAAGGATATTTATGCTTCTATGTATGCATACATAATATCTATTTCCATTGTTAGTTCCCCTCTATTCTTTACTGAAACCCCTTCTTTAATTTTTAAAATTTTTATTTATTTTTTGCTTCAAAAAACTATAATCCTTTAAAAATATTTTATGACTAAACATCAATTATATATGCTAATGGGGTTCAGTGTGTTTTTTTTTTTAAAGAGAGAGAAGAGAGAGAGAGAGAGAATTTTTTAATATTTATTTTTCAGTTTTCGGTGGACACAACATCTTTATTCTTATGTGGTGCTGAGGATGGAACCCAGCGCCCCGCGCATGCCACATGTGGCTTGAGCCACATCCCCAGCTCCACGTGTGTGATATTTTTATCTATGCATATAGCATGCACTTATGAAACCTGACCTTCCCTTTTTCTCTCTCTCCTCCCCACACATTCCCAATCCTGAGAAATCACTGTTCTACTTTCAGGTCTGTCCCCCAAAACTTTTGTTTTTGTTTTTGTTTCGTACCAGGAATTGAACTCAGGGGCACTCAACCACTGAGCCACATCTTCAGTCCTATTTTGTATTTTATTTAGAGACAGGGTCTCACTGAGTTGCTTAACAGCTTCACTTTTGCTGAGGCTGGATTTGAACTCAAGATCCTCCTGCCTTGGCCTCCCGAGCTGCTAGGATTACAGGTTTGTGCTACCGTGCCCAGCAAAAAACTCTTAATACTTGATTAAAATATTTCTGATGAATTCAACAAAGAAAAAGATTAAAGAAAAACATTTTTATAGATGTCCATACATGATTTCTGGGTAAATTCCATTTTTTCTTCATTAAAAAAGAGTTTATTAGAAACTTCAATATCAGAAATAAAATAATGTAGGAAGTAGAAAAGAATAGATAAAATGCTACAAAATGATTTGGGAAACTAAATATACAACTATCTTGGTGGAGAGGCTGGAGTATGTGGGGCTCTGGCCAGGAAGGGAGGAAGGCCTAGGAGGGGCAGGGCCCGCCTGTGGACCTGCGTATGAGCTGTTATGGTTTGGATGTGAGGTGTCCCCACCAAAGCTCCTGTGAATGCAGGAATATTCAGAAGCAAAATAATTAGATTATGAGAACTGCGACCTGATCAGTCCATTCCAGTTTCAATGTGCTGCCTGGATGGTGACTGTAGGCAGGTGGGGCATGGCTGCAGGAAATGTGACAACTGAATCAAGACATTAGAGGGACATGAGGAAGGGACCACCTGCCAGGGGACAGAGGCAGACTCCAGAGTCTAGAAAAGGCAAGGAAGTGGATTCTCCATGAAGCCTCCAGAAGGAACCAGCTTTTGACAACTGGATTTTAGATGTCTGCAGAACTATGACATAATAGATCTGTGTTGTTTGAAGCCATTACACTTGTGATGGTTTGTTACAGCAGCAATATGAAACTAATACATGTGATTTATGAAAAAATATATTTTTGCCATAGCTAGTTTCATGATAAAGCAGTCTTGAGCTCCCAGGGGTCTTGGTCTCAGCATTGCTATCCTTCACACCGTACCTTACCTTGTGCTATTGACTGTCTTGCTTGCATGAGCCTTTTCATTATACTTTCTCTGTCCATTTCACGAAAAGCAACTAGCATATTGAGTAACCGCCGCTCAAACATGATCTTGAATTGGAAAGAAATCTCAGATTATTAATTGATAATACCATATCTGATAGTCAATGTCATTCACTTTTCCCAATCACAATTAAGGGCACAATTTACAGGGAGAGTGGCAAGCTTCCCCAGACTGAGGCCACAGGGACTTCATGGCCTAGTGAATAAGAATGAGCCTGGAAACTAAGAAAGGTATCAGGTTGTCATCTGGTCTTGTCCCACCCCGTTTATGAGTCCTGAGTCTACATTCTTTCTTCTGGATGTATCTGAGGAGCAATGCTACCACAGTGGTGTTTGCAGAGTCAGAGGACAAACTTACATAGGCGATTCTGTAGCCATAGGGTTGGGGACATGGGCAGTGGTCTACCTGCACCTACATGCCATGTCTACACCACCAAGCTTTGCATCCATAGTGGTGCTGCTGCAGGGGAATGTCCCCCATGCATGGAGGGGTGGCAGAAGGGGTCATTCATTCCACCAGAAGCACTCCTTTCTCTTCTCCCAAGAACTCTTTCATTTACCAAATAGAAAGAGTCTGCTTTGTGTCTGGCTCTGTGCAAGTCCCTGGAGAGACGGGGAGGAGCAGAGCCTGTTCTGCCCTGCGTGGGGCTGACGTTCTGGAGGGGTGTGTGTGGATGACAGTAAAGCCCTAACTGAACACGCACAATGAACACCATGTGAAGAAGGAGGGTGGTCGGGAGAGGCCATGACTGAAGGGGCCGCAGGCGAAGGCCTGGCCACTGATGCAAGGAGAGCGAGAAGGCTCCTCTGGAGAAGAGAGGCTTGATGGAAGCCATGAGGTTCGAGAAGAAGGAGGTGATGGGAAGATCTCCGGAGAGACTTCTGAGCGAAGGAACCAGTCAGTCTGAAGATCCTGATGCAGGAGCGAAGGAGCTGAGCTTAGAGGACAGAGAAGATTTCAGTGTGCTCTTGGAGTCTTGATTTTAAAAAATGTGCACTGTGTGCTAACAGGGACGGGAGCTCTTGGAAGGCCTGAGCTGGGGAGGGCTGTGGTCATCTCTAAGCTTTGAAGCTCTGCCTCTGGCTGTGTTGGGGAGACCTGTGCTGTTCCAGGTGAGAGGAGTTGGGCTGGGGCCAGCATTAAGGAGAGGGTAAGAAGTCATTTGACTGGAGGGCACCCTGGCTCAGGGACCTGAGAGCGAACCAGCACTGCAAACACTCCAGCTGCGGGGCTCCCTGCAGAGGGGCTGAGGTTCAGGGGGCACCAGCCTCTTGCTGGTGTGTGGCACTGTCAACAGCTGTGCCTTCCTCCCCCTGAGCGCAGCCTCCTGCTGCCTCTTTTTACCGCTTTCTCCCCTTCCCCGAGCCTCCTGTGGCCACCTCTGTGCATACACAGAACAGGAACAGCAGGGACTCAGGTTCTTTGGGGCTTCAGAGGCTGGTGAGAAGGTCGCCAATGCAGGGAGCATGACCAGTCCAGGCTGAGTCCTGCCTGAAGGACGGCCCAAAGTGGGAACTTCAGGAGCCCCTTAGACGTGTTCACTCACTTCGTCTTCACAGTAACCCAATGGGACAGGTCTTAGTGTCATCCTCAGAGTTCAGATGAGGAAACTGAGACACAGAGGTCATGTCGCTTATCCAAGATCAGAAAGCTCACAAAGTAGCACCAAGAATTAAGTGCAGGCAACCAGGCCCCAGAGCCTGGATGTGTGGTTTGGGTTTTGAATGACCCCCGCCCCAAGGCCTATATGCTAATGGCCTCAGCCTGGGGCACTGTGGGAGGTGGTGGAACTGTCAGAGGTGGGGCCTCGTGTAAGGAAGTAGGTGATGGGGGTGTAGCATTCAGGGGGATATTGGGACTCTGGCCCCTTCTTTTCTCTCAGTTGCCCCAAGATAAGCAGCTCTGCCATGATGTTCTGCCTCAATACAGGCCCAAAGACCTCCATTGAATCAATCCGCCGTGGACTAAAATCTCTGAAATTCTAAGCCAAAATAAACCTTTCCTCTTTATAAGTTGATTATCTCAGGTGTTTTATCACAGCAACAGAAAGTCAACTTACACACCAATTTTTAATCGCTGCTCTCCCTTGCTTGAGGTGTGAGTCTGTCCCATAGGGAAGCCATGCTTCAAGGGCAGGGACAAGACTCTCCAGGGAGCATAGGAAGCAAAGAGCAGCAATGAGAGCTTTAAGTGTTGAAGCTTATAAAGATAGCTTCTTGGAAGACAGGTAGACCTGGGCTGGCCCAAAAGACAGGTATGCACCTAAGGAGTGGAGACAGGGAGGCATAGAAACATGGGTTCCTAGCTGGGGATAAGCACGGTGTGTCTGGAAGAAGATGAGGATGGTGACAAGGAGAAAGACTGGGGAACTGCAGAGGGCCGGCTGCAGTCAGATCAGTGGGTCACCCTACACCCTTTATTGGCATTAGGGGTCAGAAGTCTTCATTGTATCCTCCGGCAGGAAACCACTAGAGGCCAGAGCTATGCTGGGGGGAAGATCAGCGTGAATGGGGGTTAATCCACAGTAAGGAGATGACACCTTTGAAGGGGAAGCCATAGCCTGATGTCAGAGACAAGATCCTACTGGAATTTTCAGTTGTTCTCTCTGAATAGGACCAAAACCCCATTGTTTTACTTGTATTGACCCAGCAATTCCACTCCTAGATATGTATAACCAAGAGAATTGAAAACGTGTGTCCACTAACTTCTGCACAAATATTTATAGCAGCATTGTTGGCAGTACCCCAAAGGTGAAAACAACTGGATGCCTGTCAATGGATGAATAGGTAAAATGTGGCCTATCCAAAAACTGGAATATTATACAGCCATAAAAAGGAATGCAATACTGATACCAGCTGCAACACCAGTGAACTTGAAAACAGGTTAAGTGAAAGAAACCAGATTCAAAAGGTACATATTATATGATTCCAAATAAGTAAAAATGTCCAGAAATGGCAAATCCATAGGAATGGAGAGTAGATTGGTGGTTGCTAGGGGCTGGAGGAAGGAGAGAATGGGGAGCGACTGGTAATGGGTACTGAATTCCTTTCTAGGAAATCAGACAGTGATGATGGCTTCCGGATTCTGAATATACTAAAAACCAACTCAGGTAGATACGTTACAAAGGTGATTTTTATAGTATGTGAATTGCATTTCAATTACATTATTATTTTAAACAGCCCATTGTTTGCCGGGCACAGTGGTGCATGCCCGTAATCCCAGCGGCTTAGGAGGCTGAAGCAGGAGGATAGTGGGTTCAAAGCCAGCCTCAGCAAAAGCGAGGTGCTAAGTAACTCGGTGAGACCTTGTCTGTAAGTAAAATACAAAATAGGGCTGGGGATGTGGCTCAGTGGTTGAGTGCTCCTGAGTTCAATCCCTAGTACCAAAAGAAAATATAAAAGCCCCTTGTTTGATTACTTTGTGCTGATGACTAAACAAATAAAAATTCCAATCTTGTTCTGGGACTCACCTTGCGTGCTGCTTGTTGAAATCGTTTTTGTGCCCTGAACCTGGTAAACCAATTATTATTATCGAGTGGATCAAAACGAGGCTTATATTCTGGGATATCCTGTAAATATAAAGCATAGGCTCATTTTACATTTAAATTCTAACTCCTGACCTAAGCATTTAATAAAAATGTTTTAGAGTTTGATCCTAAGTTATCATTTGTTCTTTCATTTAGTGAGCATTTGTTAAGCACTTGCAGTAGACGTAACATTACAGAGAAGTTCTGGAATTGGGGGTCAAAAGAGAAAGACAAGGTTTGGGTTGTGGAATCTGGGAGTCTAGTTAGGGCAACCCAAGCAGACATGTGTGACTGAGGAAGAAGAAGAAGAAAGTTATACAGAAATCAGTCCTGTGGGCAGGGGCTGGCCCTGCATCCACATGAAGAGTAGACCATGAGGTCCCTGGATGGGAAGGAGGACGCTCTGCTCAGCCCTGTGTGCCCAGCGCCAACACCGTGCCTGCATGTCCTGGGCGCAGTGTGCACAGGCCAGGGAGTGAACAAAGAGGGCAGGGTGCCCGGAGTCACAGGGACACCAGAGCTGCAGGTTCTTGTGTGTGGGGGGGGGGGAGGGGGATGGCAAGATGAAAGCAGTCTTTAGTAGTGGATCAGCATGACCCTGGCCTGTGCAGTGGGCTGCAGAGGAGCGCATGGGGGTGGGTGGGGGTGGGGACAGGTGTAGGACAACAGCCACCGGATCAGTCAAAGTGAGCCCTGGAGGGGTTGGACTTGGGTGGCCTTGTGGAAGAGCTCCTGGCAAGACTCTGGCTAGATTCAATGATGGGGAGAAAAAAAGAGGTAAAAATAATCCAGATGTGGCGACCCGAGTGAAGACGGTGAGGACATAGAGAGATGGGTGGTCAGGGAGAGCTGGTTTCCCTGCTGAAGTTGGAGTCTTAACTGGAAACTGTCACGTGACGGAGTCAGGTGACAGGGCTGCTGTCCCCCTTTAACACCTGAGGGCACTAAGGCATCGTAGCTCAGGGGCTTGTCCTGGGTCCCCTATCTGTCCCAGAGAGAAACCACAACTCCAAGCTTCCACTTCTGGTCTTGCCATCTTCTCACCAAGGAGGGGGACACAGGGAACAGAGGTTAGGGACCCACCTGAGCACCTGCAGAGCCACCTGGAGAGCAAGGGGAAACAAGGAGAAAGGAAAAGTCAAGGTGCGGGGGGAGGAGGAGGCGAGGACACCGTCAGATTTGAGGGACACACGCATCGCAGGTCTCAATGCTTTACTTGCAAATGGATGGTTAAAAAGCACTCTAAAAATGGAAGCGTCTGAGAAACTATTAGCTCCCTCTTGGTAAAGGAATTTCCATAAAATTCCCGAAGGTTTTCAAAAAATAAGCATTTAAAGAAGTGCCAATAATGAGATTCCAAAGAAAGGAAAAATCACTCACCTCTTCTAGTTCGCGAATCAGCCGCTTATGGTTGACTTCTGTGTTGAGTCGCTGAAATTCCTCATTCAGAATAGGATCTCCTCTATCGCTCTGTTTTTTTTTTTTAATCACAAGAAATAGCAAAATTGAAGACAATGCATAAAACTTTATTTCTCTTTAAAACTCATAGAAACCCATTGGGCAACTGGTGGAACCCACTTGTGGAACCCACTTATGGAATTCTGTCTGGGTGTGGGGGAGATATCTGTAGGTTAAAATGCCCATTATAATCCCAGTTACTGTTTAGATACAGTGAGCTTTTATAGAAGTACAGACCTAAGACCTTAAAAAATATACATATATATCTATATACATATACGTGTGTATATATTTGTGTGTGTGCATATATCTATATACACATACATACACACATACATATATGTAAAATTAGGGGTAATGTCTCTGGAAATCATTTCTAAGGCACTTAAAATTCACAGGAAAGATTTTAACTATGAAACTATTGGAGAATGTATAGTATAGATTTCATTAAAAAGAAATGTCTCAGGTTTAAAGCTCCTCTGAATTGATTATCCAAGTGCCAGGTTTTAACAAAGGCACACAGTGATTCCCCACTTCTGGGTGGTGGAGGCTGGTGAGTATTTCTGGGCTGGACGGGGACTAGTCCTTTCCCTGGAGTGGGGTCCCCAGGCTGCTCTCCTCTCCCACCTGCCTGCTTCCCGTACGGCCTCTGGACTCTCTTTCTTAATCCCAGGAGCCACAGGTGACTCCAGGGGTGGGCTGGCCAAGCTGGACAGGGTCTGTACACCCTGCCTCTGTGGAAAGGGCACTGTGCACACCGTGAGTCGTGTTCATTTTTGATTCTCGGTGGGTTCTATTATTTGTTGGTTGGGTAACCTGGCAAACCATATTGGCTCTTAGGTACACCGTTTATGGTTATTTTAAAGGCTTAATTGGAAGAAATTTATCCGTCACATTAACACTTTATTCAAAATTAAAATAGGAGTGCTATTGCCACCAGGGTGGGGAGCTGTCTCTGATTTGCACGTATCAGGAAGTTGAGTTTGAGACTGTGGACCTCAAGTTCAAAATCTAGAGTTTGTGGGGACAGACTCAGATGCCTCCCATCACTAAAAATAAAATAAAATAGTCAATTTTAAGGAGGGATCGGTGTAAAGGTTGTTATTTCTCAATCTTGTTGAGATTCTATTTATTTATTGTGAACATTTCAGAATGTAACGTTGTCTGTGGTCTCCCCGAGCATAAGCTCGTCATCCTTGAGTCTTTGTGCCATCAGCTTGATGTCGACTCCCTTCTGCCTGCCACCATCTCTTTTTCTCAGCCTTCTGCCCTAAGCTCAGACCTCCCAGCATTCCTTGCTCTGGGGTCACCTGCCAGCACTCAGCTACCAGACGAAATCCCTTGAGCATACAACACAGGGTCCCTGCAACACTTGGTCTCCACACTTCATCCTCCTGCCTGTCCTGGTGACTGACTCTAAGGACCTGGCTGCTCCTCTCCTAGACACACTGGCAATGCGGTTTAAATGCTCATGTTGACCTGTTGTGGCATGTCTGTGTCACCTGCATCTTTAACAAAGGTAGAAAATAGCATTCCACGGTGGGGTTGACAGGAACTACTCGATATTGTGTTTTTTAAATAGCTTGCAAAGAATCTGAACCACACAAGCAACTGCATTTAAGTGGCAATCTCAATACATATCTTTCCTAAATGTGAAGATTTATCCATGTAGTAATTTTATTCTCTTTTGTTTGTCCTTGAAAAATAAACATCTGGTCTGGACTCCATATCTAGGAAGATGAACGAGATATCTGGCAAGACACGATTTCCCCTGGCTACTTAGAGGCCGGCTAGCTTCCCGGGAGCTCACACGGCTGAGCTCAGGTTCTGTGATGAAGTGAAGTGGGTCTTCCACAATCCATGCATCAACAGCCTGGTCTCCTGTACCCCAGCATGCGACTGTATCTGAACCTCAAAGAAGTGATCAGGTAAATGAGGTCATTAGAGTGGGTCCTAATCCAACATGACTTGTGTCCTTATAAGCAGAAGAGACTAGAACACAGACACACACTGAGGGATGTCCACATGAGGACACAGCAAGAAGATGGGTGTCCATGAGCCGAGAGAGAGAACCAATCCAAAAGCTAATCCAAAATAAGGGGGGATTAAAAAAAAGAAAAGAAGACAGATCAGAGGAGTAGACAAAGGGGAATGAAAGGAAGGGAGGAGGGATGGGATAGGGAGAGACAGTGGAATGAATCTGACCTCACTTTCCTATGTACATCTATGAATATGCCACAGTGAATCTCACCATCACGTACATCCACAAGAAACTAATTAAAAATAAACTAAGTAAATAGCAGAAAGATCAGTAGAGTTGAGGAACAGGAGGTGGGAGAGGGAGGGGAAGGGGAAATATTGGGGATTGAATTAGAACAAATAATATTCCACGCTTTCATAACCATGTCATAGTATGTTGTCCTGTATAACAAAAAAAGAACCAATTTAAGAAAAAAAAAAAGAAGAAGAAGAAGAAACCAACCCTCTCAACATCCTGATCTCTAGACCAGCCGTCTGTAGTTTAAGCCACTCAGCCTGTGGTACTTTGTTACAGCAGCCTGAGCAAACTCATACACTGTGTGATGATTCTGCAAGTCCCACTGGTTAAGTCCAAACCCCTCAAACATGGAGCACTAGCTGAGTTCTACCTACTCTTGCCCATGTATGTCCTGGGTTTCAACCACTATGGATTTGTCCCCAGTGTTCTCTGTTCCTGTCCTCCAAGTAATAACTATCTCCATGCCACAGTAAGGCCGTGGGTGTTGCATAGCCCACAGTTCTGTTTCTGCCTTGCTATCCCATTCCCCTTAATCCTGCCCCACCCTCTCTGCTCAGTCCTTCTGACAGTCTCTGACTTGGTACCGTCACTTGAGTCTGTCTCAGACGTGGTTCCCAAGCACCATCTCTGGGTCTCATCTTCATGTTTGTTAGATCACAGAGCAGGTTCATGTATACCCAGAAGTATAGACTGAATGTGAGCCATTCCCCCCATCTAACTGCCCGAGTCCTCTATCCTAATTGTACAGTGTCTTTCCAAAGAGATGTGTTCTCTCTTTTCTGGCTTCTGAATCCTCTAGGACCCTCAGTATAGGTCTCTTGTAGCATTTATAGCCACCCTTGGTTTATAGTTAACAATTTACTTGTCACCAGCCTCCTCCCCTCCCAACTCAATCCACATTTTCTTTCTCCTGATCTGGCATCTTGCATATAAAAGGAATTCAAAATATTTAGTGAGACAAATGATTTCAAATGAGCAGTAATTCTGACCTCGTATTTGGCGCTGGCTCTTTGTCGCTCCTCAGCAAGCTCTTTTCTAAGTTTAAAAGACATATGATCTTTACCATGGTGCACCTGCCTGTGGAGAAAAAAGCCAACTTCCAGAAGCCACCAGAAAATGCCATCAGCTTTAGGAGGGATGCCTGTCTGTGCTGTGTCCCACAACTCAGAGGGATGCTGAGGTGCTGTTGGAAGCACGCTGCAGGAGAGAGGCTGTAGCGGCTCGGCCACATCTCTAAGATGGACAGCATGGCCAGTGAAATGACACTTATCTTCTAGTGACACATGTTAAAATGTGTCTGGATGCGCAACAGCATTAGGCACTAGGGGAATGCAAATCAAGGTCACATAGTACCCCACTGCCTGCCCACTGCCTGCCCACTGCCATGACTAAGATAATAACAATGATTCAAAAAATAGCGGAAAACATTAAGCATTGCTGGGGCTGGGGACCAACTGGAGCCCTCGTAGGTTGCTGGTGAGAATGGAAAATGGTGTAGCTGCTCCGGAAAACAGTTTGGTGGCTCCTCAAGAAGAGTTCCCATGGACATGCAATTCCACTGCTAGGTATATAACCAAGAGAATTGAAAAGAGAGGTTCACACGAAAAACTCACATATACCTACATGCTCATAGCAGCGTTACTCATAATAGCCAAAAAAGTAGAAATCACTGAAATGTTCATTAACTGGTAAGTAGATAAACAAAATGTATATCCACACAGTTATGTGATTAATAGAATGTATATTCATTATAATGTATTTATTATAATGCAAAGGATATGCAATCATAAATAGGAATGAAGTACTAGTACATGCTATGATATGGATAGACCTTAAAAATGTGTTCAGTTACAGGAGCCAGTCACAAAAGACCATGGATTATATGATTTCACTTATATGAAGCATCCAGAATAGGCAATTCCTAGACATGACTAGCCAAGCACAGTGGCACACACCTGTAATACCAGTGGCTCGGGAGGCTGAGGCAGGAGGATCACAAGTTCAAAGCCAGCCTCAGCAAAAAGTGAGGTGCTAAGCAACTCAGTGAGACCCTGTCTCTAAATAAAATACAAAATAGGGCTGGGGATGGTGGCTCAGTGGTCGAGTGCCCCTGAGTTCAATCCCTAGTACTCCCCCCATAAAAAAGTACATGAGTGGTTGCCAGGGGCCCTGGGGAGTAGGGAATGAGCAGTGACTGCTAAGGGGTTTGAGGTTTCTTTTTTGGAGTGATAAGAAAGTTGTGGAAAAAAAAAAAAAAAGAAAGTTGTGGAATTAAGTAGTGAGGAAGGTTGCACAACATTGTGAATATATTGAAAATCTCTGCACTATACAATTTAATGAAGAATTTTATATTATGTAAATTTATCAGAATAAAAAAAATCTAGTATGTAATATGTCCAGCATGGAACCTAGAATATCTCCAAAATAAAAAGTAGCTATGATTTTAAAAGTGATATGTGTGTTCATGAGTGTGTGAGCGAGTGTGTGTGTCTGTGTCTGGAGAACAGTTTTAGATTAAAAGAAACTAAAGAGTCACAAAGATGAAATATAAATTGTATGATCTTTGATGCGACCCTGGATGCCCTCTCTCCAAAACGAAAATACCCCAAGTATAGAGGCCATTATTAGAACATCTGGGTAAATTTGCCTATAGATTACTTGACCCTGCTATTCCACGGGTGTTAAGTTTCTCGGACGTGACTATGGTGATGTCAGAGACTATCCTTATTCTTGGGAGTCACATGCTAATGTATTGGGGGTGAAGCTTTCCAGTGTCTGCAACTTACCTCCAAATGGCCCAGCAACAAAAAGCCCCTGTAGTTGTGTGTGCATGTTAGCAGGCGTGCTGTGTGTACAGAGGGCAAATGTGGCACAATGCTAACAATTCATGAACCACGGTCAAGATTGTCATTGGTTATTTGCAGGTAAA
The DNA here is from genome assembly GCF_001458135.2 of Marmota marmota marmota. NCBI lineage: Eukaryota > Metazoa > Chordata > Mammalia > Rodentia > Sciuridae > Marmota > Marmota marmota. Next base: position 688,174 of record NW_026000021.1, read on the forward strand.
AATCTTTCAACATGAAATGTTGGGAAAATAACATTAAGTGAACTGCACAGCATTTATTTATTTATTTTTAATATTTACTTTTTAGTTTTCGGCGGACACAACATCTTTGTTTGTATGTGGTGCTGAGGATCGAACCCGGGCCGCACGCATGCCAGGCGAGCGTGCTACCGCTTGAGCCACATCCCCAGCCCTGCACAGCATTTAGAGGTGATTTACAATGGGATTTCAAAAGCAGCAAGAAGGAAGAAAAAAACATGGCATTAATGGGGGGGTGGTGTCACTGCTGAGCGGTAGCATTAATGATTTTTTCCTTCTTTATAGTTTTTTTTTTTTTTGACTGGGGATTGAACTCAGGGGTATTTAATCACTGAGCCACATCCCCAGCCCTTTGTATTTTTTTTTTTTAATTTAGAGACAGGGTCTCACTGAATTGCTTAGGACCTCACTAAGTTGCTGAGGCTGGCTTTGAGCTCAGAATCCTCCTGCCTCAGCCTCCCCAGTTGGTGGGATTACAGGTGTGTACCACTCTGTTTGGCTTCTTTATTTATCACAGTTTTAAAAAGACATTTTCCCAGATTTCCTACAGTGACAGTGTATTTACTCTTCATAATAGGGAAAACATTTTTAAAAACAAAATCTTCAGTTACTTGGAGAGGGAAAATCGGGCCTCAGCATGGTGCACAGCTTTGGAAGTCTTCTAGGTCAGTGCCGTTCTGTGTGGGAAGTGTGGAGGTAGGATGTGGATTAGGCAGCCTGTCAAGTACACTTTCCAGGAGACTCTTTTATGGCTCAATTCAAGAGTTTCTAAAGTTTTCTTTCGAACCAGGTGAGATGGCGCACACCTGTAGTTCAAGCTATTACTTGAAAAGGCTAAGGCTGAAGAATCCCTTTAGCCCCAGGAGTTCAGGGCCAGCCTGGGCAATGTGGCAAAACCAGGTCTCCCCCGTCCCCACCAAAATTGAAAAACAACAAAACAAATTTACTTGAGCAGGATCTGGACATGTGCACATGGACATGCCAGGTATGATCTGGTTTTAAAAATTCATTTTGATCACAGAAGAACAAGAACACTCAGCCTGAGTCTCGTAAGGGACCCCTCCCCGATCCCCAGAACTGCTGGACTGTTCAGGTCTCTGGGGTACACAGCACAGGGCACAGGGGCTCATGGTCAGGGAAGTGGAGATGGGGTGAGGTTTGGGGTGCCCAAGCCACCCCAGATTTGTCTCGGAGTGTGCATGTGGTGGTGTTGCTGGTAGCAGTGGCTGGCAGGGAGAAGGTCCTGGCCTCTCCCACAATTCAGTCTGGTTTTGTGCTGTGACCACGCTTAGGAACCATCATGGTTTGGTAGCATTAATTTCTCTTAATGGAAACTCATTCTGAAAGAGAAAGACCAGTGGAGGGGAAAGACTAATCAAATTCTCCAAAGGGCATAAAAATGATTTCATGATATCTCATGTATAAAAGGCCATCCCCTAAAAACAATCATGCTACTGCTTTGATATAAAAAAATAACTGCTCGATATTTACCACTTCAGGTGATTTTCCATCTCTTCTTTAGCGATCTGTCTGACTTTCTGTTCAAAGAGTGCCTCCTTCATCTGTCTTGTTTTTGAAATCCCACTGCCTTGGTCCAGAACTGAAGGCAGGAGCAGACAATGATTAGATCAGTAATCAAATCAGAATCATTTGCCGGGAGCAAAAACAATTTCTAATGATGAAGCATAACAGGGATCTGAGTTTTGTTGTTCATAAATAATAAATGTGACATGAAATAATTCTTTCCTATTTGGCCCGGGGGCTGATTTATGGTGGATCAACTGGTTACCTTCTCTTAATTCTTTAATCTTCATTTTTCCTGGTTCTTGATTTAAAACAGTTGCCACAGCAAATGGATTTGATAGATCTACTGGAAATTTCAGGTTCTGGTACTTAATTTCCTGAGAGACCGAATGGGCAGGAAAATTAGTCTCTGGCTTCTCTATCACTCTCCCTCCATCACATGGGGGAGGACGCCCCCTTTACCTTCAGTTTTGGAGGCCTTGTCTTTGCTGGTAGTCGATGGAAATTTATATGTGGCATTGTTTTTTCTGCAGGAATGCTGACTTTCTTAGAAAGAGTATTTAATCTTTTAAACTCTTCCAATCTATGGTTGAAAACAGATATTAAATTAGTATACAAGCCAATAACTCAATAATATTTTTATATTCCTTTTGATAATATCATGACTTGAAGTCCATCATTATATCTAAACTGAAAATAAATCTGTGTACCCAAACAGTGGTCTATTAAATTAAATTAAATGCAATGTCAGCATCTTAGCACATAATCATATATATCAGAATAGCCCATGAATGGTTTTTTTTTTTTTTTGCATTCTTAAGGAAGATAATGAGTGGAAAAACATGACATGCTGAAAAATGCTCTTATGGTCTAGTGTAATTCATTTCTAGGCTGTTGGTTTTCAACAGCTAAATTGATTACATTTTAAAAATCATACTTTGAGGGGCTGGGGTTGTGGCTCAGCTTTAGAGTGCTTGCCTAGCACATGCAGGGTACTGGGTTCGTCCTTAGCATCACATAAAAATAAAATAAAGGTATAAGAAAAATTGTACTTTGATTTGTCTTCTTGGTAAAAGGAAGATTATTCCCATTATTGGTAGCAAGATTGTCAAAAAAAGAGATTCAGACTCATGTTTGGGATCTTTCCTGTAACTAAAAATGGCCTTTTGACATACAGGTAGAGCCAATGCAGACAGTAACCTGCAGAATCTATTTGGATGATTTATTGTGTGATATTATAGTCAGAAATGCTATTTCTTTAAGTAAAATGTGTGTACCCTTGTTTTCCAGGATGAACACTTAGTTTCCAATGACATTTCAGGAATTAGGTGAGAATACATTAACATGCTCATAGTCAATGTGCACCTACTGAATAGGTCTGGTGGCATTATATGAAATGGTGCTAGCCATCTCAAATTCAACAGCCCCCTAGGCAAGAGTATCCTTAAGGACCACAGCATGGAAGCACCTGTCCGTTGGTGAGATACACGTTGACTGACACACTCCCATGTGCAAGGATCAGGGCTTAGCTGGAGAGTGAGCCATGGCTCAGTATCCTCATCTCCACATAGCTTTAACATCATCCATGCTGTAAATACTGGGAACCTTTTGGGGGTGTCAAGAAAATCATCTCCTAAAGAACCCTAATTGCTAGCGTTGGTGATGGAAATAAAAGAGTCTAAGAACATGATGTACCAGAGTTATAAACTGAATTTGACAGTGCCAAACTGAGGACATGGGTGACTCAATCATCACATCCCATACTGAAACAAAGGAAGCAATCTAGAAAGATTTTAGAGAACACTACTGTCATAACTTTTTTCTCGTTGTGGTGGAATTTATGTTACAGTACTATTTGCAGTTTGGAAAGACATACAGGGCTTGAGTCACACTCCTTGAAAACATAAGCAGTGCACTAAAAAAGACAGTAAACCCTGGCTGGGCAAGCAAAGCAGAATTATTCAGAAATAGTGTATATGCCTACATTTGGATAGTGCCTCGTCAGACAATGCTCTCCTGTATTTAAGAGCATACCTGGGCCGGGGGTGCAGTGAGTTCTTGGCATATCAAAAACTCAAATAGCAAAACAACAGAAACCGAAGAAGCATTCCTCACAAGTCCCCTTTTCTCTCTCTCTCTCTTTTAATTATTTCTTACATACATCACAATAGAGGAGTGCATTACGTTAATATTTTTTTTTGCATTACAATTTCTCAGTCATTTCTTTTCCTCTCAGCAGAAGCAACTCTGCTACCAGTAGAGATATTCTATGCATCAACATTATGTTTTAAGGTGTATTTTATGTAGGCCCATCATTTAAAATAAGTTTTTGTTCATTCATTTATTTTTGTGGTGCTGGGGCTTGAACTCAGGGCTCTGTGCCTGCGAGGCAAGCGCTCTACCCCTAAACTACACCCCAGCCCCTAACATAAGTTTTTGATGGTGTCCTGATACAAGGAAAAAAAAAAGACAGAATAAAAGGAAGAAGGACTTGGAATTTTGGAAAAGTGTTAAGAATAAACAAAAACATTCCAAAGCAGCCCTACGGTAAGGCCATGTTGGGATAGCATGTTCCGGTGAAGACGCATTCGTAAGGCTGGGAGTTGAACTGCGAAATCCACAACTGCATCTTTATTTGTGCAGTCCCGTACTCAGAGGGTGTGAAGGTAATAGTCACATCCATCTTGCCATTAGCTGGAATTATTCCTGAGAGCAAAGAAAGGAGAAGATGTGTTGATAATCAAGCGCAAAGAGGTGGACACATGCACGAACACATTCTTCCCGGGATAAGCACGAGTATTTCTATAATCTTTGTATAATCTTTTCATTAAACACCCATGAATCCAACTTCTGTGTGTTTACATGGATCTTATTTACCAATTGCTACATTAATCCTTTATAATTATTATTTGATTCTGTCAGTTATGTAAATATATACATATCAATCTGCATTAGTGATTCAAACACGAATTCCCAGAAATCTAATCTTCAGGGAAATTTACCAGAAGTCAAAGTTAATGTTGCAAGTAACAAGGAAAAGCTAAGAACACACATAAAAGTTTGTGTTCAGACAACGCAGCTCCTTAGGTTTGTGTGTAATTTGATTCTCTCCTTTCAGATCTTTTTTTTTTTATTTTTTGGTGATGTTGGGGATCAAAACTAGGACCTTGCAAATGCTAGGCAAGCACTCTACCGCTGAGCCATGCCCCCAGCCCTCTCCCTTCAGATCTTGAGAATGGACTGCTATTCCTTCCAAAATCAATGCCTATTCTTCCTTCCTATCTCTGGTACCAAGGGGGCTTGAAACAGCAAATTTCAACAATGTGGGAAGGAAAACAGAAGGGAAGACCCAAGGACTCGTGCAGTGAGGGCTAATGCTCTCTGACCTCCACTGAGGGCTCCTTGGTTTGCTTCCTAGATGAGACCTTCTGGTCTTTCCATTATCCCTGCAGAGGCTCGCCAGGCTTTCGACCTCCTCTGCCCTCACCCTCCTCTGGATCTTGTACCACTCTCTCCCTTCTCTCTGTGGGCCATTCATGCAGCCATTCAGGCTGCATGAGTGAGAATACACACTGTGTGCCTGCTACTGTCTCAGGGACTCGAATGCAGCAATAAACAAAACGAAGTCCCAAGTCTTGTGGCGTTTACCTTCTAGTTGGGGACAGTAAACAAAAAGAAATGGATGTAAAGTACAAAGACAAGTCACAAATACCACCACCAACAACAAAAATCGATAAAGTGGGGTGTGGGACAGAAAGGCCCTGGTGAGGAGATGTGGAGCAGAGCCGAGGGGACAGGACCTTGGCTCCAATCCCCCAACTCTGGCTTCTGCTGCCGTGGGGTCTCTGTACCAGCTTTCTACTGAGTGTTGAGCTGTTTCTCCTACTTCCCAGAATCATCTCGTTGCTAGTCTGTCTTCCCCTAGACTAGCATGTCAATTTTAGGAAAGCAGGCACCTGCTAGGTACTCAAGAAATTCTTGCTGAATGAGTGAATGAAGCAAACTCGAAAGCCTCCCTCCACCTACACGTCCCAGGAAGCCCCTCCTGCCTCTCCAGCCACCAAGCTTCACTACCCTAAGCCTCCGTCTGCACCCCATGGAACTCCTGTACTGCTGGACCTGTTACCTTGCAGACTTTTTACTCCCAGCATAAATGCATGAGCCCCAAAGGTGGACACCAGCCTCCATTCCCTTTTGTCTTCCTTAGTCCCTTGCAAGAAATCAAAAATAGGTAAAAGGGCTTCAGAAACAGGTATTGGTCAATTCCTCAAGCACTGATGGCAAATTTGTTAAACAGCACCCACTAATGACCCTTGAGCCCTGGACAGAGCAGAATGATCCAGTAGACTAACTGGGGTCTGTCAGCCAGTTGAAGACTAGCAGAGCAGAATCCCTGGTTCTTCATGATGTGTGGAACTTCAGCACCTTGACCAGCCATTCGGTCAGAGACTACAGGTGACTCACAATTCACGGAGGCTTTAAACCAAGAACATTCTGTTAAATGTTGCTTCTGCTCTAGCTCATTGATTAACCCAAAAAAAAAAAAAAAAAAAAAAAAGGAAGAAGAAGCTCTGGATCAGGAATTAATGTTTGCCTTGCCCAGGCTGATTTATTTTTAAGTGCTCCCAGCCTGGACCTAAAACACAAAGCACACTACGGAGATGTAGTCTAGGCAACCAAAGTCAACCACTTTTTCCATTAGCAGGAACACCAGCTCTGTTACCAGAACACGGTGGCAGCTGACTGTCAAATGTTAAAAGCTGTAAAAGGTGTGCCAAGTAATCACAGCTTCCTGCTCGGCAAAAACTAATGGTGGGATAAAGGAGAAAAATATCATGTTTTGAAAGTGAGAAAAATGACCCCAAAATGTGACTTCATTTTAAAATGCCAAACCACTAGTTTATCCATCCAGTCCAATCTCACCTGGGGTTGATTAAAGATTGCTACCCTCAACATAACCAAGGATAATGTTGGGAGGACAGTGGTCAGAGACAGGGAGGTGAGGACAAAACCCGGAAATAAACTAAAGTCCAAGAAAACCCTAACTGATTGATACCATGAATATCAGGATGAAAATGTACTAACCCTGAAAAATGCCACAGTGATAAATGAATTCACCACCAGGCAATACCACTGTGTCTTTACCTAGATTACAATTATATAGAACACATGCATAAATATGGGCAGTTATTAAAAGGAGACAGAAAAACAAAAACACATCGTTTTTTTTAGGACAGTAAGGCCAAATAAGGGGATAATTTGTAAAAATCTCTTCTTTCTTATATGTCTTTACCATGTTATAATTTTAAGGTTTCATTTTATTTTTAATTGACACATAATAATCATACAAATGGAATGTTTTGATACATGCAGGTAATCAGAGGATCCCTCACCTCAAACAATCATCATTTCAAAATCCTCTCTTGTAGCTATTTTGAAGTACACAATACATTATGGTCGACCATAGTTCCCCTAAGGTGCAACAGGACACCAGAATGTATCCCCTTACCTGTGACTCTGCTCCGGTTGACCATCCCCCTTTCTCCTCCAGTTTCTATTAACCACTGTTCTACACTCTACTTCTATGAGGTCAACTTTTTGAGATTTCACACATAAGTGACATCATCAATATTGTAAAAATTTTAAGAAGTTTTCTCTCGGAACATCTGAGTACAGATTATTCTTCCTGAATTGTCACAGGGTCTTCCAACCCACACACTAGAAGTGTTAGGAAGGGTTATTAAGAATTGGTTTTAACGTTGTAGGATTTACAGTCCCATTAACTATGAGATTTGGCATAAACTACTTCATCTCTCTAAGCCTCATTTGGGAAATGAATAGCTACGCCATTTAAAAATCATCCATGAACAGGTGTTGACAGCAATGCCTTTGATTCACTGGATTACAGAGGGAGGTCTTTGGGGGTGGGAAGCTACTTTCTGGCTCTCGGTTCTGTGAACCATAGACCACCTTTACTGCCTGAGGTATGGGGGCAAGAAGATAGTCCCAGAGGCCACTTAGAACCTGCTTCACCCCCTTGTTTAGCTCTGTGATTGGCTTGGACACCTTATCTGAGGCTGTTTTCTCATCTGTTAAAATACAGTGTGTGAGATAATGCTTGGTATGTAGTGTACATTCTGTAAACATCTCCTTCACAGCGTTTATACGATGTAAAACGAGTAATAATTTATTGTAGGTTAAATTATCATTAAAAAGGCCAGGTGTGATAGTATACACCTGTAATCCCAGCAATTTGGGAGGCCAAGGCAGGAGGATCTCAAGTTCAAGGTTAACCTCAGTAACTTAGTGAGAACCTATCTCAAAATAAAAAGTAAAAAGGATTGGGGATGTATATTAGTTTTGTAAAGTGCCCCTGAATTTAATCTCCAGGACTGAAAATTTAAAAAAATCATTAAAACATCAGAAAGAGGAAATATTTCTTTGCAAATTTTATACTTAAGCTATTTGAGTTCTTAAAAAGGAAGAGGCAATTGCTTCCCGAGGTCAAGCCACCAGGTGAGTTTCTCAAAGCTCAGATCTTTCCTTTTTATCACAAAAGTGCAAGGCCAGCCGGTGTGCCACAGAGCATGCCTATAATCGGAGGCTGAGGCAGGAGGATCATGAGTTCAAAGCCAGCCTCAGCAACTCAGTGAGGCCCTGTCTCTAAATAAAATATATTAAAAAAAAGGTCGGGGATGTGGCTCAACTTAACCCTCTGGGTTCAATTCCCTGTACCAAACAAACAAACAAAAACAAAATTAAAAAAGTGCAAGGCCAGGGCTGACTCTAGAATGCCCCATTTTAAAAGTTAAGCTTAGCTGGGGCTGGGGCTGGGGTTCAGTGGTACAGCACTTCCTAACATGCGTGAGGTACTGGGTTCGATTCTCAGCACCACATATTATGAATAAAATAAAGGTCCATCAATGTAAAAAAAAAAAAAGTTAGTCCTAGAGATTAACTGTGAGGAGGTAAAAGATAAGCCCTGCAGCTTTGGGGTACACATTCATGTCTGAATTTCCCTGGAAGAATCAACTCCTGCTCAGGTTCAGGGGATGAAGTGTCACAGGCTACAGACACTTGGGCAGCTAATAATCCCCAGTACTGCTTTTAAACTTTAATTTCCTTCTTCCTCTGGCAAGCTTTTTTATTGGAACTAGAAATGGGTGGTAACTAAAGATTTTTGGAACCTACAAGTTTCCTCTTCATCCCTATGCATCAAATATCCCAAATACAGACACTAGGAGCAAGCCCGGGGCAGTCTGGGGCTCTGCCTGTGGGAAGAGTGGGAAGCTGAGAAGGAGGGGTCTGGGTAGACGATGCTGGGGAAATTCAGCCAAGCCAACAATCATTTTCTGTCAAGCACATAACCTTCTGGCTGCTAACAACACACACAGCACACAGGAGATTCGCAGGGGCCCTGAAGGCAAGAGGAAGATACAGGCTTGATTGAGATCGATTGTTAATTTATTCAACATTTCTTTTGCAAAATAGAATTTCCCTAAACTCTTCATGACATGATTCTATTTGTCTTCCTCTTCCAATTCAAGGCATCTTGGTGTCATGACTCTTCCAACTTAGTGTAATTGTCAAGAGTTCGAGTCTGGAATCAGACAGACCCTGTCACTCTGGGCAAGTCATCTGGCCTCCCTGAGTCTCACTGTCCTTAGCTGTAGGGAGGTGATGACTGTCCTCAGTTGTAAGAAGGACTGTAGGATGAAGCCACACAATGAATGTGATGTGCTTGCCCAGTGCCTGACATGTGGCTGACAATTAGTACATCAGAGCAATTATGAAACTAAGCAAGTCACGCTGTGTGTCACCATGGCCACCAGCAAGGATATTTTGAGGGCTGAGTGACAGAGCTTTGCTACCAATGTGACAGAGCTTCTTAGGATCTGTGCACAGAGTGGTTACCTGCTGGTCCAGCTTTTCCTTCTTTCTTAAGGATGTGGTTAAAAATTAATTACCTACGCTCTTCAGAAGTTAGGGAGCTCATTTGCATCTAACATATTAGCTATCCCTAATTGTTCTCACTTTCTCACTATTAAGTATGGTACTTCAGAAAATCAAGTCCTGTTTTTTGCAATGTAAGTCTATTTAAAAATTTCAAAATGATTCCTAGTTCTATAGAAAATAATCAACATTGTGTGAGGTTTGGGTTTAACGCCCAGTACAGGGGGAAAAAATGTGAAATAAAAAGAATCTATATGCATGTCATGATTTAGAATTAATACAAAATTTCTGCCTTAAACACTTACATATTAGACAAAATAAGCACTTGTAATGATGAAAGAGGTATGAACAGTGAATATATAGACTTAAAAAAATGAACTATTTTGGCACTTATAGAACACCACTGTGAACAAATACTTAAATCCCAAACCTAAATATCAAGAGACAGAAACTGGGAAGCAGAAATCATTTCTGGTAAAATCTTACTTTCAAATGTAAGAGATGCCACTTTCAAAGGGTAGGGATTTATGTCCTTTGGGGAACATAAAGACAGATAGTTCATATCACACATGAGACAAATGCATTAGACCCTTTATTAAGATTCTGAAATCTTGGGAAGGAATAATATTGCCACTTATTTATTTATTTAGGTACCAGGGATTGAACCCAGGGTTGCTTAACCACTAAGCTACAATCCGAGTCCTTTAAACAATTTTTTTTTTAAATTTTGAGACAGGGTCTCATTAAATTTGAACTTGCAATCCTACTGCCTATTCTCCCCAGTTGTTGGGATTACAGACATGCACCACCACACCCCACAATATTGTCAATTTATTTAAAAATGAATTTAAAGGTGAATAAAAACCCAGTGAAGAACCAAGAGCTAAAAGTAGAATTAGACTCGATTAATTTCTGATTTCAAGTTTTGAACTTAGAAGAAACTCACTTGGACATTATTACAAATTATCTGAATGATACAAATTATCCCAAAGTGTCCTTATTCTCAAGTGTCCAATTTAAATTTACTTTATGTTAGATGTATAAAATTTGTTACACGTTAAAAAATATGATTAAATATTCAAATGTGGTATATTCTGTTTTTCTTGGAGTCCTACTTTCCCAGTCCTGACTTGGATCTGAAAATTCTAAGGAAATTAGAAGCTTGAAATCCTGACTGTCCTTACCTGATGTTGGCTCAATAGAAAAGGCTCGATGAGACTGAGTCAAAGTGATGTGGAACTCGAAATCTACAGGGCAGCTGCACTGTAAAGGGATAACATAGGTTTTGCTGCAAAAAAAAAAAAAAAAAGAGGCGGGTGTGGGGGAAAGAAAGAATATTGAACATTATTTTCTAGCTCTTTTGGTAGCCAGGAATAGAGACTGAAGTTGCATGATAAACACCAACAATGGCAACAGCCAACACTGATCTAGCACGTCTGTGCGCCAGGAGTGGTCCTGGGCATCACCCACATGGACTGCCATGAGATTATCCCCTCTTCCAAGAGGAAACTGAGGCACAAGACAGACCAAGAGTTCCAGACAAAGCAGCATGGCTGTTAGTGGCATGTGAGGCAGGTCCTCATCCTTGGCATTCAGACTCCCAAGACCACTGTCTTTGCTGCCTGGGGTGCTGTTGGGTTTTCCCTAGAGACTCGGTGGTGGGGAAGAGGAAGTTTCTACCAAGTAACTAGGTTCAGGGAACTTCGGGAACAGACAGGACTAACAGAAAGCCAGGGAGGCCCTGGGCCTTTGCAGGGCTGAACCCTATTGTGCTGAAGAAGCCATGCTTTGGGCTGCGCATGAATGAACCCTGAACAGGCTCTATTTGGTCAGCAGTCCAGCAGCCTTGAGAGGGCCCAGAGAGGGTGTGTGCGCCCAGGAGTGCTCTGTCACCCCAAGACACGAGATTCCCAAGCAAGCTTGGGCCTGTCACTTACAGCACCACAGGAGCTGTGGCAGAGGTGGCCTTTCTTAGAGATCCCTGTGTTTCACATTCTGTGCCCCTTCCACAGGGCAAGCCCAAGTTGGCTGGAGTTTGCAGGATGTGTGAGGGGAAACCGAGCTCTCCCATGGCCACTTGGTGTCCACGCAGCCCTTGGGGCAGATTATCTGGTCCCCTTTTAGCAGCAGGCAGTGAAGTCCTTTCTTTCTAATCCCCATTTTTCTTTCACCTATTCCCTTTTCCTCCAGCCACCACTGGGCTTCTGTATCCTCAACTCTGTTCATCTCTCTCTGCCCCATACCTCCTGGGCCTCAGGGCTCTTCATGACCTTCCTGCCTCACGGCTGGTCCCTACCTTGTCACCTGTCAGATGGTGGCCTCCTGCCCCCTGGCCATCCCCTCACTTCTCCCCTTTGTGCTCCTGGGAGACCACTGTTGCAATACAGTCCAAGCAATGTTGGTGGGCCAGCTGGCACCTGCCTTCTTGATAGGTAACCGCCCGACCTTATCTGCCCATGGGCTTCACGATTACAGCTTGCTTCCTCACCTGCCCGGACCTGTCTTCCCTGGAGACTGCGTCCTGTGAAGGCAGAGTCTGACTCCACTCGGGTCTCTACAGTAACCTGAGCACTTTCCCAGAATCCCACACAGCACCCAGCAAATATTTGTTGGAGCAAAGTGAAATCACCCCTTTCTGAAATTTGGGGATTGCAAATGTGGTTTAAAAAAACTATGCCCAAAGCATTTTTCTTTGGCTTTGAAATTCATTGCCTTTTAAAAATCTGTGAAATATTTCAAATGTAAAAGGAAGTATTGGGCTGGGGATGTTGATCAGTGACTGAGTGCTTGCCTGGTATGGTGAGGCCCTGGGTTCCATCCTCAAAGCCATAAAATAGAACAAATAAATAAATAACACCAATAAAATAGAGAGTATTTTATTCATTACTGAACTTTATTGAATCTTTCTCTTGGGGTACATTAATATCATATTTCAAAGACAAGGGTGGGGACCCGCAGAGCTGCGTGCAGGTGGCATCCCCAAGGCTCTGTCAGGAGCAGTTGATGTTCAGAAATTTTCTGCTAAAAGCTACATGGTTGCATTTCTCTGAACTAAAACAAATCAAAAAACCCTTTTGGGACTTTTCCCACTGGTCACAAATACTGTTTTCAATTAACTTCACAACTCTGATAATTCCTATAGAAAAAAGTGTCAAGGTTTTTGGTTTCATGATGATTACATGAAGCCAAGTTTCTGATGCATTAACCAGTCTGGAAAAATAAACAACTCCTTAAGGGCACAGAATTCCCAGTGCCATGGTTCAGAAGGAGACCTAGTGGGGCAAAGCATCCTAATTCCAAATTTCAATGGGATCGCTAGGTGTTGCTCTCCTCGCTGATGTTCCTATCACGGATGTCAGATTAGTGAGGATGGCCCCTCACCATAAATAAAGGGCAGTCTAGATGAATTTAGATCAACAGGAGGTTTAGGTAACACAGAATTTAGTTTATTTTGAAGTTTCTCATATATGAAGAAACAGAATCTCACTAGGAACTGGGTGGAAATAAAAAATACTAAAGTGAATTCTCCTCATCACATACTATTAAAAATGATCTTCAATAAACACTAATATACATAGCGTTCCTCAGAAGCAAATAGGAACTTACATTAGAGTTCTTCTGTAACTTATAGGAATTAAAATGTGAAAGCAAGTGCAAGTCAGTGCTTTCGGACGTAACCACAACTTTTATCCCTGTTACTTCTTTACTTAAATATTTTATCAATTATATTAGGGCTGGGTATAAAGCTCATTGACTACTTTTAAAGAATTATCCCTTATCTTTAAAAAAAATCCAGCTCAAACCTTTTAAATACTAAACTTTTAAATTATGATCATGTGCAAAGTGTATGTCTACAAGAAGACAGCGCAAATGTGCCTTACACAAAGTAAATGCAATAAAATCAATTCCAATTTCTTTCTTGTCCTTCTGACTTTCTGAGAGAATGAACGCTCTGTGAACTTCAATAAGTTCAACATAAAGTCATAACATAACAAATAACATAAAGTCAACTATACTTCCCATTTCGAAACTCTCGCTTTCTGGAGAGTGCCGTGAACAGGCCACCTTACCATCCTAGCATTTGGCTCTTTTTCTGGAGAAGGAAGGGTTAGGGACAAAAAGCACCATGAATGCTAGCCATTTCCAAGATGGCTGGACTCAGGAGCTGAAATACGTTCACCATTAGTTACTATGTGTAGGTTTTGAAGGAAAGGCCATCAAGGTAAAGGGAATCCTTGACACAGGGATACAGATAAAAGGTGAGAAATAACACAGACCATAGCAAAGCACCTGATGAGACCCTTGCCAAGGGAAGCCTGTAGCTAAGATGCCCAGTGATGTCATTTTGGGGTTAAGTCAACTTAGTAGGACTTTTCCTTTTTCAACTGCTCATTGATGAGGAAATCATTCACAGAGCAAAGGAAGTGGACCAAAGTGATGTGTCTGTGTATCATCTTTTTCCTTCCGAATATACCAAAGGCTACTGAAACAACCCAGAGTCTGGGCAAGTTGTGGGGTCCCACACTGTGACAGTTTTCAACAAGTTTACAAACTCTGACATTCTCTCACTGAGAGGTAGAGTCCAAGCCTCCTTCCTTTGACTATGGGCTCCATTGCTACTTAACCAAGAGAGCACCGTGGAAATGACGCGGTGCCCTTCTTTCCTTCCCTCCCTCCTTCCCCTCCCTCCCTTCCTCCTGTCCTTCCTTCATCCTTCCTTCTTTCCGTTCACAGTGCTGGGATTTAACCCTGGGGTTCTCTGCCACCAAGTTACACTCAGCCCTTTTAAATTTAAGACAGAGTCTCGCTAAGTTTCTGAGACTGGCCTTAAGCTCATGATCCTTCTTGGCTCAGCCTCCACAAGTCACCGGGATTACAGGTGTGAGTCACTGAACCTAGCTGTACCTGTTTCTTAAGGTCAAGGCCTAAGAAACTGGTACCCTCCTCTTCTCTTGGGATTCCCACTCTGATCCCCAAGGAAGGCAGCTCAAGTGGCCTCTGAGAGACCTACAAGGTGAGAACCAAGGCTCCTGGCCCTCAGGTCACCATCTGAGCTCCCAGATAACAGCCAGCAGCTGTGTGGACATCTTGGCAGTGTATCTTTCAGCCTCCAGAAGAGCTGCTGACTTTTCGGGTAGCAGAGGGAGCCTTCCCTGTTAAACCAGGCCCAAGTTGAAGATCCATACCAAAATCAATGATTGATGTTCTTTTAAGCACTACTTTTGGGGTGGTTTATTACATAGAAAAAATGGAAGCCAACGACATTCTCTCTTTCCCACATCATTTATCCTTCAGAGAATGACTATTTTATTCCATTCTGGTTACTGTCTTAATCTGGATTTTGAAGTCTTTTTTTTTCCCCTTGTACCAGCCCTTGGGGTACACCAGCCATTGTACCTACATCTCTGTACCTCTTAACCATCTGTGGAAAGCCACGCTGTTATCCCCATCTTATGGATACATGCACTGAACTCTGGGGAAGTCCAAGGTCACACATTAAGTAAATGGTGAAGTGGAACTTACTCCAGATGCTGAGCTCTTAACTGCTGTACTGCATGACCCCTCTAATGTTAAGGGACAGCTAATGACATCACGTGGTTTGGAACCATTCCCTTCTCTATTGATGTTCCCTGAAATTGATTCCTCTGTGTTGTTTTTGTTACTAAGCTTTGCAGAAGTCATGTCCTTTCATGAGCAATTGTTAAGAAAGGCCTCTTCTAATAGACTAGACTATACACAGGCGAACTCGCCGACTTCCGTGACTGAGCTGGGGCTTTTGTGAGGTAATTCGATAAGGTCATGAGAGAGAATTGCCCCCAATGGGATTAGAGTCCTTTTAAGAGGAAGAAGGGGCTAGAGCTTTCCACCACCACCACCCTACCCTGCCCTTCGAGGAAAATTGGACAAGGGTCCTCACCAGAACCAGCCCATGTTGGTACGACCATCTTAGACTCCTGGAACTGTGAGAAATGTCTGGTGTTTAAGCTGCCCAGTCTCTGGTAATTTCTAATAGCAGCTTCAGCAATGACAAATTCCAAGAATTTTTCCTAAATGTTACCAATCTCCTCTCAAATTGGCATGCATACAGGGAGAAAGAAGGAACTCTGGGAACTGGCCAGTTATTTTCACTTACGCTTAAGATACAAATTGCTGAGCTCTTAACTGCTGAGAATATATCCAACAAAACAGATGAATATGAGACACATTGTTAGTTGTCTGAGAAGTCAAACTCCCAACCTCCAAACAGGCAACGATTTAAAAAGATACAAAGAACTGAGGGCAAGTTACATTTCAAATTTCAAAAAATGCTCTTTTATCTCAGATACTTTAGGTTCTTTTGAACTTTCAAAAGTTGCTTATCTTTTTTTTTTTTTTTTGAAGACCCAATTAATGTCCCTGGGATTTGGGCCGCAAACCATGATCCTCAATGGTACAGTCACACAAAGACCAAAACAAATTTATATGGAGATATGCTCAAGTATTAGGCCTTTAATTATTTTTTTACACTACAGAATAAACACCACCTGCATCTTAGACTAAGTTTAGGACAACATCAGAGGTGAGGGAATGGAAGTGTCTGGGAGGCTGGCCTTCAGCTACCTCCATAATGGTTTAGTTCTTTCTCCACCCTTTCTTGGTCCTTCCTGTAGGTAAAGGTATCCCCAGTCTCACCCTGTGCCCAATAGTTTCGGAAAAGCAGGACCCTAGTGAAAACATGAGGGAACCAGAATGCAATGAGGTCACCTCTCCATCCTTTTTTTTTTTTATTGGTTGTTCAAAACATTACAAAGCTCATGACATATCATCTTTCATACATTTGATTCACGTGGGTTATGAACTCCCATTTTTACCCCAAATACAAATTGCAGAATCACATCAGTTACACATCCACGTTTTTACATAATGCCCTATTAGTGACTGTTGTATTCTGTTACCTTTCCACCTCTCCATCCTTGATAAAAGAAGTGAAAGCATTTCTCCCAGGGCTGGAAAGGAACTAACTTCAGAAAAAGGTATACGGGAGAGATAATATGGAGGCAGTTCATATTTGAAAAGCCCTCTTTTAGGGTAGGAGGTGTAGCTCAGAAGGTGCTTAGCATGTGTGAGGCCAAGGGTTCCAGCCACAGCACCAAAAACAAAACAGAAAACACCCTTTAAAAATTGTAACAGGGCTGGGGATGTGGCTCAAGTGGTAATGCGCTCGCCTGGCATGCGCGGGGCACTGGGTTCGATCCTCAGCACCACATAAAAATAAAAGATGTTGTGTCCACTGAAAACTAAAAAAAAATATATATATATATATTTAAAAATTCTCTCTCTCTCTTTAAAAAAAATTGTAATAAAATGTACTACCACTGAAATAATTTTAAGTGTGTAGTTCAGTGTCATTAAGTCCATCCACACTGGATGCTAAGAGCCACAGCCAAGTAATATGATGCATGGCATTTTTGGTTGAAAGGTGACGCCAGCAAGCCATTGAGATGATATGATTATGTTAAGATCTGCATTCATATGGATATTGGACTCCTGCTGTCCACCTTGGCCTGCTATGGGACTCCTGGAGAGTTCCCATTGGTTGGGGAAGTGCGGTAGGAGGGAATTCCGGAGGAGGGACTTCCTGTTGGGATCCGGGAGAACACCGCGTGGGTCCGTCGGCAATCTTCCCGGGAGCATACGGGGCATTGATGGCAGTTTCAAAAATAAAGTTTGTTCCTGCTTGAGTGGCTCGTGATTTGTGCCCAGCCAGACTGCGGCAACTGGAGTGTAATCATCACCCCCACCCGTACGCAGAACTCTTTTCATCTTGCAAAACTGAAACCCTGTCCCCACTGACCACTATCTCCCTATCCTTGACCCCCCACCCCGCCCCCAGCCCCTGGCAGCTACCATTTGCTTTTTGTCTCTCTGAGTTTGCTGACTCTAGGTACCTCATATCCCTGGGATCATACAGTATAAAATTCCCTTAGAATTAAATATTAGCATGAAAGGACTAATAAAAACAATAATCTTGAGAGGAAATAGCTCCTTACACTTCCCCAGGGTGGCAGATGAACTAGTGGGGGTAAGGAGTGAAATTCAGGGGTGGCTCCCTGGAGGGGCGAACAGGGCCTGTGACTGGAGCCCAGAGAACAGGATGCGCTGGCAGCAGAATGGAACTGATTCCAGGGCAAGCAGCTAAATTGATGTGAAGAGAGAAAAACCTCCTGCAGCCCGACTGCTTTTGTTTGTTGAGAAAAATACAGCATTTATTGGGGGAAGATAAGAGGACACATAAAAGCTACCAAGAGCCTCATATTCTTTTAGAATAGGGGGTAGAAGAAACCACACACTGACTGGATTCAAACAGCACTTCCTCCCAGCTACATGGCCTGAATACGGTTTGGCCTGACGCAGCCAGCAGGACACCCAGCCTTTTGGCATCCCCACCAGCAACTATAAAAACAAAAAGCTCACTTTTTGGTGAAATAAGAAGTGAATTTTGTAAAGCAAATCAACTTAAATTCAAATACTTTTGGTTTTGAGATTGCAATATCCAAGAATTTGGGGTGAGAAACTAAGGACATATTTAATGGAAAACAGCTATTTAAGAAGTTATAGTCACTATTCTGTGGACTGGTGTTAGTTACTCTATGCTGACTATTTTGCCAAGCATTAGGTGATCATCTTCTAGAAAGTACACTGAAGCCAGGTGTAGTGGCACACGCCTGTAATCCTAGCAACTCACAGAGGCAGGAGGATTGCAAGTTCAAAGCCAGCCTCAGCCACTTAGCAAGGGCCTAAGCAACTCAGTGAAACCCTGTCTCACAATAAAAAACAGAAAGGGCTGGGGATGTGGCTCAGTGGTTGATGGCCCCTAAGTTCAATCCCCAGTACAAAAAAAAAAAAAAAAAGCACATTGACCATCTGAATGTGCACCTGTGTGTGCACCTGCGTGTGTGTGTGTGTGTGTGTGTGCATGTACCGGTGCATGTGTGTAGAGGTACCACAAGCTTGTCATGCTGCAATAGCAGCGGCGGCCACATGTGGCTGCTGTGTGGCATTAGAAGTGGGATTCAAGAGCTGTGTAAACCAAGCAAGGAAGAGGAGACCCCAGAGAACATTCTCAATTTAGGGGTGTCTCTCCAGGACCAGAAACCATCCACAATTTTTGCCTTTGCTCTTCCCAGGATCTTGCAAGATAGATATTGAAATTCCTTACCTTAGAGCCTTAAGTATTAGAATTGGGAATTCATCCATGAATATTTTTCCTAACAATAATTTAGAATTTCTTACTGCTTAGAACAAACATGCTATTAGCTTGGTGTTTTCATATATTCCACAATATGCATATGCAGCTGAATGCAATGAATCATTCCAAAAATTTCTTTCTAGAAGACCCTAAACAAGCATGCCCCACCTTTAACTCCCAACACATACATTAATTTTCTCCTGATGCCAATCATGAAT
The DNA here is from genome assembly GCF_001458135.2 of Marmota marmota marmota. Taxonomy (NCBI): domain Eukaryota; kingdom Metazoa; phylum Chordata; class Mammalia; order Rodentia; family Sciuridae; genus Marmota; species Marmota marmota. Next base: position 707,134 of record NW_026000021.1, read on the forward strand.
CAGATCAACTGAACACTTTGTACAAAGTTCAAGGGAGAAAAGTAGAACATCACCGTGCTCATGCCAGGCTTTCACGAGGTCAAGAATGGCTTTTCCCACTTTAGGTTTCCAGCCTTCCCATGGCTTTCTCCAAGTCCAAAGTCTAGAGTTTTGTGAGGAAGACAGAACAAAAACTAACCCAGATCTCCCACGGAACTCGCTCTGTTGACTATCTCAAGTTGGAGCCCACTTTTGCTAAATGAAAGGGGGAAGCATTGATGCCCTTTCATTATCATCAATACAAATCCCTAGAGTTTAGAAATTGGATGATCTCCTTTTCCTGATAAAGTTCACAAAAAGAGACAAGGTGGAGATGCCTGGCTGGATGGATGTTTGGTGTAATGGTGAATCTGAATTGTGAAGTTGATTGGATTGAGATACCAAAGATGAAGAGGCTTCTGGGTGTCTCAGTGAGGCTGTGTCTAGGAATGATTGGCCTATGGGACAGCGAACTGAAACAGAGACCCTCCCTGAGTGAGGAAGCACAGTCCAAGTGGTTGGAGGTTTGGATAGAACAAAAATGTTGCGAGAACAAGGAAGCAGCTACAGACACAAGCTCACACCGCCATTCTTCTCCAAAGGGTTCTTGATTGCTGCTGTGATGGCTGGAGGACATCAGACTCCAGCTCCTTCACTCTTCCAAAGAGAACTCTGACTAGTGACTGCCCAGGGAGTTTCCAGGCCTGTCGTCCTAGATTGAGGTGCCATCGTGAGCCTATCTAGTTTCTGGCCGCATAAGCCAATCTGACAAGTCCCCTTTTCATAATTGTGTGTGTGTGTGTGTGTGTGTATCTCCTGTTGTTCTGATCATCTAGAAAACCCAGACTAAAGCACTTGGTCAGCAAAAGGATATTAAATCAAAGAAATGTTAACTACAAAGTGTGGGACAGTTTTTCATATAGAGAAAACTCAGGCTGATGTTCAGTGGCAGTGATGGTTCTAAGTACCAGTTTGTGAAGACAAGCTCCTGACTGTCCCACAGACCCAGGGAGGGGCTGAAGTGAAGCCCAGTCCCCTGGTCAACATGCTTTCATAAAATGCTGCTGCTCTTTCAATCAACTTGAGTTTGGAACACAAGGAAAAGAGCAAAACGCACGCTTCCCTTGACCAGATGAAAAATGTCAATTACTTCTCCTCAAATAGAGAGGCTTTGAAAAACTCTCCCTGCAGAGCCATGTTGTAGTCTTCTCCTGAGGCCTTCATTGTACTGTAGTTACAGCTGATTCTCAGTCCCCTCCCATGAAGGCTCATAAGAAGGGGCTGGGCTGTCATCTTGTGCTGGCGTCTGCACACCCTCTCATCACTCTTCCCTCTTGGTGCGACTGAAGAGTGCACACTTCCACGTGGCCCATATGTTTACAATCAGGGGCAGGGAGAGAACTCGGTGGAATTCCAGCATCGTATTCTGACCTTGGTTATTTCCATGCTTTCTAAAATGAGCCACAAGGTTCACTGCTCAAAGAAAACATCTTTTGGTAAATTTCTAAGTGTATGATCTAAAAGTTCCAGGAATTAAAATACCCTGGCTTTGGAATTGAGTAGCCAGAGACCTTCTCTGTGAGTGTTGTTAATATGGCCCTGTGGCCTAAGCAGCCACTGCTGCCCTGAGATGGTGCGTGGTCTGCTTACTGTGGGGGCCCACGGACCAGGTTCAGAGTAGGTCCTCTCCTGGACTGCCCATCCCCTCCCTGGGTGGCTTTCTGGTACACTTATCTATATCACACTAAACAGCTGGTTACCAAAGTCACCTGGGTGCAGGGGAGCTCAGCTGATGGGAGAACAGCTGGTCACCTGACTGTGTTTGCTGAAGATTCCAGCTAGTTATTTAGTACTGAGAAATACAGTCGCAGAAAATAGAGAGCAAGATGGGTGAACACAAATCTTTCCAGAACTGTGGTAATGGAGTGATATAACCTTTCCATATCTCACATAAGCATGCTCTACCTATAGGAAAGGTGAGATTGTGTTTCACCTACGATACACTCTAAGGTACTGAGGGGTTAGCGCATTCCCCGGGCCTCCATGGTGAGGCTTACCCACTTACAAAGCCATTGCGAGAACTGCAAGTCCTCTGCCCCCCACCATGCGGCGTTTGACTCAGAGCTGCTGGACAGAAAGTGGAATGGAACGTTTTGTTATTTATAGAGGCTGTCAAAGTACATTTTACCAGATCTGAAGCCACCAAGTTGTTTATAGGTAGTTGGCAAGTGTCCACCTGACATTTTATCTCAGTAAGAAAAATGTACAGCCATCAGATCCAACCACAGAAATCACAGTTGATGAATGTAAACTAGTCCACTCAGGACCTCATAGAAAATGGACCCACGTGCCATCCTTCCCCACAGAGGCTCTGCCAGCAGCTTCAAAGTAGGACAGCAAAATTAGTGGTATGATGCACAAATTCTGTAACCTCTGATGATTTTGTCCAAATCAATTCTATGTGCAGAGGGAAACATACTCTTCTGAATCCACCTTTTCCTGAATTTGTGTTCTATACCAATTCTGTGCTTCTTTATAATGTCGAGTATTTCTTCTTTGGCTATAGAAATGGTTGCATTGGAAGGCAGTCTGGTATTTCCTCAAAATGTTAAAGATAGAGTTATCATATAATCTATTGCGAGGTCCATACCCAAGAGAAAACTATATGAAAAACATATCCATATAAAAGTACATACACATATATTCATAGCAGAAGTATTTATAATAGTCCCAAAGGGGAAAGAACCTGAGAATCCATTTGCTGATGTATGGGTAAGTAAAATGTGGCGTGTCTATGAAATGGAATATTATTTAGAAATAAAAAAAGGAAAAGAAGGACTGATCCAGGTTGGATGAACTACAAGTTGAGAAATCCTTGAAACAAACATTATGCTAAATAGAAGAAGTAAGTCACAAAAGACCTCATAATATAACTCCCCTTATATAAAATGTCCAGAACAGGCAAACTCATACAGACAGAAAACAAATTAGAGCTTGCCTAGGACTGGGAAGTTTGAGGGATGAGGATGGGGCTTGGTTATGAGATTTCCTTTGAGGATTATAAAAATGTTCTAAAATTATTTGTAGTAACAGTTGCATATACTAAAGACCATTGAATCATATATTTTAAATTAGTAAGTTATATGATATGTGAATTATACCTCAATAAAACCTTTTTTTTTTTTTTGGTACTAGAGATTGAATCTAGAGGTACTTTGCCACTGAGCTACATCCCAAGCCACTTTTTAATGTTCTATTTTGAGACAGGGTCTCAGTGAGTTGCTGAAGGTCTTGCTAAGTTGCCAAGGGTGTCCTTAAATTAGTGATTGCCCTGCCTTAGCCTCCTGAGTCACTTGGACTATAGGCATGCACTACCACACCCGGCAATGAAACATTTTTTTAAAAAGATAAGTGTGTCCTAGTCTTTTGTGCTGCCATCACAGAAAACCACAGACTGGGTCATTAATAACAAACAGAAAAGCAGGCAAGGTAAGGTGGTGTCATGTCCACAGCACAGACCCCTACAGCTCTGAAACAGCTGGATTCCAGTTCAGCCTCTGCTAATTCTCTGCTTAAACCTTTCAGTGATGGCCTCTGGGTTAAATCTGCATTTCCCAGAAAAGCCTAGGAGGCCTTCTCCTTCCACCTTTCCCTACCTCCATGCCGTGGATCTGGCCACATGGGCCTCATCATAGAATGTTCTGGATGAGCCCAGGCGTGCTGTGCCACTGCACACCTCTTCTGTAACCCGTGACCGGTGTCAGTGCTCTGCCTGAAGCAGCTGTGCTTCACTCCTCCGCACCCCCCCTGGGCTGGCTTCAGTCTTGTTATCCAGCAAAGGTCGGCTCAGACCTGTTTTCCTCCTGGAAATCTTGTCTGAGTGCCCCCAACGCCCTGCCCCCACTTTACCCCACGCAGGCCGGCTAAGCACCTTTCTCAGAAGACACTAAGTCAGACATGGGAACTGCCCATTTAAACACGGTCCAGGTCTTGATTTTCTCTGCGTCCTTGCTACCTGCTGTGGTTGGAATATGGTTTGTCCCCTCCAAAACTCATGCTGAAAGTTGACTGTGGCAGTACTGGGAGTGTGGCCTCAAGAAGGGAATAGATTGTTAAGAGAGATTAATGTCTTTCTTGTGGGACTGGGTTAATTCTCACCAAGTCAAGTTCTTGGTTTTGCCCCACTGGGCTAGTTCCCATGAGAGTGAGTTGTTATAAAGCAAGGGGACCCCTTCTGTTTTGTCTGGCCCACATACAGCCTCTTGCCCATTTACTACTGACCAACTGTCACTACAAATAATTTCAGAATGGGCTGAGCAGATACTGGTACCATGTTTTGGACTTTGCAGCCTCTCTTTGTCTGAGTCAGAGTAAACTTCCATTCTTTATAACTCACCCAGTCTCAGGTATTCTGTTATAGTAAGAGAAAATGAATGAAGACAGTACCTAACACTGTGCCTGACACATGTCAAGCATTTGATGAAAGAATGAATAAAATGGATGCCAAATAAAGATCTACCCAAACAATACCTTCAACCCTCAAGAATCAATAGGTAATATTTTAAGTGAAAGTTGTTTAAAATAATCCCCATCCTGTTCCCACACATTTTGGATGGAACGTAGCATGGAAGGGTTTGAGTAGTTAAAATTTGGCGAAGAGTCACTAAGTAAAGAGTGTAAAGTCTGTGTTTAGCTGCCTTCTGCCAGAATGTCTGGAGGAAAAATGTAGTGTTTTTATCTTTTGAAAGATTTTTTTAAAAATATTACACCATTATAAACAATAACTTAGTCAAATAAACTGTTTAGCTGAAATTTTCATTCCAATTATAAATGAAGAATATTACACACGAAACAGCTGGAGGAAGGACCCAAGGAAGTGGGCAGTTTTATTTTAAGAGCCTGAGACTGATGATGCCTGCATTCTAAGTCATATTATTTTTAACAATTTAATAAACTATTTTTTCCAGCTCATAAGCCTGGCTTATGACTCAAACAAAAAAGTAGTTTTTGGAGAGGAAGAAAAGGAAGAAAGAATTATTAATAGACTAGGAAGTTAGTTGTTTCCTGAAACTTTAATTTTAATAAAAAATTGCTGTATTTGTTCACTTAAAGGAAATAGCTATTTGGTCTCACATGGGTCCTGTGAGGAGAGATCCACCTTTTTAGGTTCTTGGGATCCCTAGAGAGGAGCTTAACCTGAAAAGGAGGTGGGGACTCAGGAAGGGCTGCCGAGAGGGATGGAAGAAGTGCTGGCATAGAGTCCTTCCAGAATGTTTTTGGGAAAATAAATAGAGAATGGAAGACTATGGGGCCAGGAAAGTATGTCACCAAGGCTGTGACAGCCTGCTCATACCCACGGTTGGCAACTGTTATGGTTTGGATCAGGAATGTCCCCCCACCCCAAAGGCTCATGTATTAAAGGCTTGGTCCAATGCAGCAATGCTCAGAGGGCAGCTACTGGGAAGCGACTGGATCAAGAGAGCTCTGACCTCATGAGCAGACTGATCTGTTGATGGGTTGTAGCTGATGGCCTTACTGGGAGGTGGTAGAAAGTGTAGGAAGTGGGACCTATTTTAAGGAAGTAGGTCAGTATGCCCTGGAGGGCGTTTCATGTCCCAGTCCCTTCTTCACTCTTGCCCTCTCTGCTTCCTGGCTGTCATGAGCTGGGCAGCCTCCTCTGCCACACCCTTCCACCATGATGTCCTTCAGCTAGGCCCAAAGCAATGGAGCTGACCAACCACGGACTGAATCCTCTGAAACTGAGCCCAAATAAAGCTTTCCTCCTTTAAGTTCTTTTCTTAGGTATTTCATCTTGTGACAAAAATCTAACTAACAGAGTAATTAGGTAGGAGACATGAGGATTCCCGTGCACTGAGTCGGTGTGTCAATGCATGTAACCATTTTGGAAAATGGTGGCATTGCATACCAACAATGAACCTGTGCTGTGACCTGCAATTCCATTTCTAGGTATGTGACCTGGAGAAGAAACTCCAGAACATGTGCCCCATGAGCCATGTGCAAAAATGCACAAGATCAGTGTCCAACACAGAAAAAAACAATAGTGAGAACAACCCATAATCCATAAGCAGAAGAGTGGATGAAAAATGTGGTAGGGAATCCGGCACCACAGTGAACTACAGCTAGGTGCATTTATGTAGCTAAACCACCAAAACACAATGGATGAAAACAGCAAGTTACCAAAGAACTTATGTGTAGCACAATTCCATCTATAGAAAGATCAAAAATGGGCAAAACTACAGAATGCATTATTGGGGGCATATGTGTCAAAACTGTTAAAGTAAATTTCAGGGAACAAAATTTTGAATCACAAGATTCAAAATAGTGACTACACAGCTACTGGCCATGTTTTATGCCTAATAATAAGTATTCGTTATTTTTATTCTTTAAAGTGTACAGATTATCATCCTCTTTTGTATGTATTATTCACTTAACAAATTTTAAGGAGTTATTTTAAAACAAAAGTAAACAGAGAAACTGAGTCAGAAACTCACCAGGAAGGTGCAAGGTAGGGGAAGAGAAGAGAGTCACACAGGAGCTAAATTCTGGAGTTCCGCTCAGTACTACAGATGGTACTAAAAAGAAGAACTCTACAGCTCATGTGCATTGGTTTCCACCGCCACTCCAAGGATTCCTGTTGCTCCTCACACTAATGGAGGCCCCAGGCCTTCAGTGCTTAGCACCCCTGTTCCACGACGCCTGCGGCTCACTTGTCTCTGCTCCTGTCCCCCAGGCCTGCTGAAGCCCACAGACTTTGGCCACCTCTGGGCCTGTGACCAACCACAGGATGAGTCCTAACCCTTCAGGACCCCTCATCACTGACAAGATGCAGTCCATACCCTGCTGCACCATGGCTTCATAGATGCTCTCTTCCTGCTTGGAGTGCCATCCTCGGATAACCCAGATATCCGAGGATAACCCAGATGTCGCTTCTTGTGCCACTGAGAACTTTCTGCATCTCTCCAGTCAGAGCCGAGCGCTCCCTCTCTGGCCCACACAGCTCCCTGCGTGTGTCTCTACCACACACAGCACTTGGAATGGTGTCATCATCTGAGGACGGGTCCCACTCCCGGTGGACTCAGACACCTGCAGAACCATGGATGATGTTCAAATATCACCCAATCAGCACCTCACAGGCAGCCATCGGTCAGAGTGGACCCATGGAGCCCAGGGCTGCAGGTGCCTCCCCCGCCCCCAAGTTGCTGGGTGTGAACTCCTTAGTAGCTGAATCCCCGGGAGGTAGCGGGCAGGGGAGAAGCTGCCAGCTGGGTGAAGAGATGGGATGCAGGACAGCATTATTTCCCAACAATCTTAAGGAAATTTTTTCTTGATCTACAATATTTGCGGTGTCTTGGCCCTAAGATTCTTTCTCTCCCCCATGGGAAATCATCTCCAATATGAGGACGTGAGCCAGTGAGGTAATGCCATCGATTTATAAAAATTAAGTTGGTAAACTTTTATTCTGTCTTCAACAAGGAAAACCAAAGATAAGTCACCTTTTGGTACAGATAGTAACCAACTAGTATTATTAGAAGCATTTTGATATTTTAGCAACTGGCATGACCATTATATATCAATATCCAGTAGCTCAATATCCAACTTCTTTATATCCTTAGAGCACAAGGAAGGGCTGGTAATAGGCATTTAATAAGTATTTACCAAAAAAAAAAAAAAAAGATATAATTAAATTTCAAAAAATGGAATCATTAACCATTTTTTCCAACAAGAAGGAGAAAATCTGAGATCTGGCTCCTGCAGTGAATGACTGTTGTCTGCCCTCCCTTCAGCAGTCTGGTTAACAGATGAGCATATGATCCGAGTTGGTCCAATAAGACGCAATCCTGAGTTTCTGCTTGACAACCCCAATTCCTCTAGCCCCTCAATCTCTCCTGTTGCCAGGCAAGGATCAGTAGCTGTCTTTCCCCTATGAGTGAGGACCTGTTGAGAAGGAAGCAGAGGACAGCAGAACCAGGACATGGGGAGAAAAAGGTTCCCACAAGGAATTTAAAGCCCCTACCTCCAGCCATGCCTGAAGACCTCCCTTGCACCTTTCAATAAAATAACCCAATGTATTCCCTTTCTTTGTTACAATAATTTGACTTTTTGTCTGTCTGTTTGTTTATTTGTTTGTTTGTTTTTGCTTTTTGCAGATAAAAGCCCAGTCTAATTCAGGTAGAAAGATGAACTTCCACTAGAAGGACACAAGTCTAAGTTTTCCTTTGTGTAAGTATCTCTTAACTTTTCAATCCTATGACCTTTTTCTGGTTCCTTTTTGTAACTCACCTTTTACCAAGGAGAACATTTGATAGATTTATAAACTTGGGAAAGTCCAGTGTGTTCATGACAGGATAGGCATGGATAGGGACAAGCAAAGTGTCATCCCCCTAAAATTAATGAGAAGAAAGTCAAGTTTGACATTCTGAAAACTGTAACCTTTAAAGACAAACTTGAAGATGCTTTATTTTCTATTTTATTTTTTATCATCTAAAAAAATTCTTAAGAAACTTCAGTGTATAAGTGCAACATTACAAATATTGAGGGTATTTTAGCCATAAAAAAGTGTAGGAAATTCATTGAAATGATGTTCATTATTACCAAGAAAGCTAATCATGTCCCACATAGATGTAATGATGATAACCTGTCTGCTTCTAGCTCAAAAGATCACAAGCTCAAAAGATCATCACTGATGACCTGAGGGAAAGAGAAACCAGCACAGAATCTCTGATCTAAACATCACAGAATAGTAAAAAAAAAAAAAAAATTTACTGGCAAGAGAGCCCAGAAACTTGCTTCCAGTTCTGCATAATGTTTGACCTTGAGCAAGACCTTTATTCTCTCTGGATCTATTTCTTCCTGTGTAAAATGGAGACAATCATGCCTTTCCTAAAAGGTGTTTTTAAGAATTAAAGTGGATGAAAATCTTAAAACTTAGAAGTACTGCATAAATATGAGGTGTTATTATGAGCACTATTATATCTGGCTGGAAATGTACCCTCGTACTCTGTACAATGCCCATTCTAGGAATTTTTCTTCTACTGAGTACAGAATATTCTTTCTGAAAACAATATTCTGGTTTCATTTTTATGCTTTTTTTTTAATGGAAACTCCAAAGAACAACAATGGTTTGTCACAATCGTAAGGAAATGTGTTTCTTGATCTAAAATATTTGCGGTGTCTTGGACCTAAGGTTCTTTCTCTCCCCCATGGGAAATCATCTCTGATATGACGTGAGCCAGTGAGGTAATGCCATCGATTCATAAAAATTAAGTTGGCAATTTTTTATTCTTTCTTCATCAAGGAAAACCAAAGTCAAGTCACCTTTTGGTACAGCTAGTAAATAATAAGAGTGTTGCTTAAAAAGGAAAAACAAAAAAGAAACTCAACACTACTCTTCCAGTTTACTTTTTCTTAAAGATTTTAAAAATATTTTTGTTAGTGGTAGATGGACACAATACCTTTATTGTATTTGTTTATTTTCATGTGGTGCCAAGGATCGAACCCAGTGCCTCACACATGCTAGGCAAGTGCTCTACCACTGAGCTGCAACCCTGGTCCCTCCAATTTACTTTTGAAACATAAAGAATGCTCTTAACTTTGAGGCTTCTCAAGCTCCTAGATTCTCTGCAGTATGGAGAAAGGGTGGGTGGAGGTGGCAGTTTTAAAAGAAGGGACAACATGTGCAGCTGGCTCTGGCTGGAGACCGAAGGGTGAATGAGGAGACCTAGAACAGATTCATACGAACAAACCAAACCGTGCAGCCACTGGGGGTCAGGCCACCAGGCTCCACCTCCCCACAGGCCCTGAAGGCTGCCCCTGTTTTTATGATCACAACTTGGGTGTGTGTTGATTTTTCAGCCGAGCACTTTAAGGGGAGTGTTCAAGTCTCCACCACCTCCCAGTCCCACACAATAAAAGAGGTTTCTATACAGGACATGGCAGCACACAGTGTCTCCTGAACCTACCCAGGTTCGTAGCAGCCTAACACCCTGCCACCTTGGGTGTCCATCACTGGGCCACTCCTTCCTGGCCAGTCGGACTGCCCAGCCCAGGCTGAGAAAGCTCTGACCGGTCATTGCATTTCTTTCTTCCTCCCTCGAGGATAGAAATGTTGACCCCTCCCCACCCCAACAAAAACGCAATTTTAAGAAACTTACCTTACAGTGAATGCGGATGCAGTCATAATAGTATCGCCACTCATCAGGAGAAAAGGTAATGGTGACCATGAGGGACAAGCCAGGGACAAGACGGTGTTCCTGGAAAGCAGGTAGGCTCTTGTTGGGACAAACACCAGGCTCACAGACAGCAGCACTGTGGTGACAACATGCTATGCTCCCACCCAAACAGGGTGGAGACACAGGAAACCACAACCCAGCAGAGAAGAGCGTGGTGAGGGCAGGTGACCCTGTGAGGACAGGTGATCCCGCGATGCCTACCTTTTTCACATAGCTGATCTGGAAGAATTTGGTTTGTGGAGGTAAAATATGAACATTTGTGTCTTCATCAGAAATATTGACCAGGTGCTGGTGAGAAAAAGACGCAGTTAGGACAGTGTTTCATTTATTGCAAATTCATCTCTATGATTAGTGATGTCTCATCTTGTTTAAGGGAATTTCAGGGTTTATACTTTTTAAAATATTTTTTAGTCGTAGATAGGCAGAATACTCTTATTTATTTATTTATTTTTTAAAACATTTATTTACTTGTGTATCATTGGTTTGTTTGTTTTTTTTTTTAATGTGGATACATTAGTTTGTTTTTATGTGGTGCCGAGGATCAAACCCAGTGCCTCATGCATGCTAGGGGAGCACTCTACCACTGAGCCACCACCCCAGCCCCACTCTTATTTATTTTTATGTGGTGCTGAGGATTGAACTCAGTGCCTCACACCTGCAAGGCAAGTGCTCTACCACTGAGCCACAACCCTAGCCCCCTATTTTTTTAACTTTTAAAAAGACTTAGCTGGGCATGGTGGTACAGCCCTATAATCCCAGTGGCTGGGGGGCTGAGGCAGGAGGATTGCAAATTCAAAGCCAACCTCAGAATTCAGTGAGATCCTGCGGGTACTGGGGTTGTGGCTTGGTGGCAGAGTGCTTGCCTAGTATGTGTGAGGCATTGGGTTTGATCCTCAACAAGACCATGTAAAAATAAATGAATAAAAAAGGTCCTACCGACCTGAGTGGGACTTAGGCTCACAGTAGGCCCAAGTCCATCCATCCACCGGCAGCTACTCTCCGGACTGCCTCTTCCAACCAGCAGACTATTTTGGGAGCTCAGGCAGGGTCCAGATCCTCCCACACCAACATATGTGGGACCCAGGCCCAAGGTAGGTCTGAGTTTGCCACCTGGGAGCCTAAGCCTAACCCACTTCCACCTTGAGACACTGCACACATCACCATAGCCAACCCCACACAGTAATCCCTACCTTTTGACAACAGACAGGGCCTAGAAGCTGCTGCATCTCAGAGCAGGCATCCCAAAGACAGTGTAAGGCCCCATCTCTGTAAGACATTGCATCCATCTTGGGGGCACCTCCACCATTATCTTGAGTTACCTTGGCTATTGCTCCCACTACTTTTCGTTGAGTAGCATACATTAAGGGACACCAGCAGGATCTGGAAGCCCAACATCAAGGTGAGGTACAGACAATCTGCATGGGTACTACAAGAATATAGGGAAGAAATGTAATATCTCAGATCCACACTGCAAGAAAGGAAGACACATAGACAACATGAGAAAACAAGGGAGGAGAGTGCCCCAAACAAACCAGGACCCTATAATAATAGAACCTATGGACAGTGAAGTTGATGAAATGTCAGAGAAGGAGTTCAGAAGGCTCATAATTAAAATGATCTGTGAATTAAAGAGTGACCTAAAAGAGCAAATACAGGCAAAAATGGATCACTCCAACAAAGAGATAAGAGAGCAAATACAGGTAGCAAAAGATTACTTCAAGAAAGAGAGACTCTGAAAAAAAAAATCAGTCAGAAATCCTTGAAATGAAGGAAACAATAAACCAAATAAAAAACTCAATAGAAGGCATAAGCAACAGACTAGATCACTTGGAAGACAGAACATCAGAAGACAAAGTATACAATCTGGAAAATAAGTTGACCACACAGTGAAGATAGTGAAAACTATGGATAGAATATCCAAGAATTATGGGACAGCATCAAAAGACCAAATCTGAGAGTTACTGGGATAGAGGAAGACACAGAGATTCAAACCAAAGGAATGCACAATCTCTTCAAGGAGATAATACAAGAAAATTTCCCAGGCATGAAGAATGAATTGGAAAACCAAATACAAGAGGACACCAAATGTACAAAATTACAATAGATCTACACCAAGGCACATTATAATGAAAATGCCTAGCTTACAGAATAAGGATAGAATCTTAAAAGCTGCAAGAGAGAGGAATGAGATCACATATAGGGGGAGACCAATTCATATCTCAGCAGACTTTTCAACCCAGAACCTCAAAGCCAGGAGATCCTGGAACAACACATACCAAGCTCTAAAAGATTCTTGGAAGTCAACCAAGAATCTTATATCCAGCAAATTTAAGCTTTAGATTTGATGATGAAATAAAAACCTTCTATGATAAACAAAAGTTAAAAGAATTTACAACTAGAAAGCCTGCACTACAGAACATCCTTGGCAAAATATTCCACAAAGAGGAAATGAAAAACAATGATGAAAATCAGCAGAGAGAGGGATTACACTAAAGGAAAATCTAATCAGAGGAGAAACCAAGTCACATTAAATACCAAAAATAAACAAAAATGGCTGGAAATCATTTCTCAATAATAACCCTGAATGCTAATGGCCTAAACTCACCAATCAAAAGACATAGACTAGTAGATTGGATCAAAAAAATAGATTCAACAATATGCTGCCTCCAAGAGACTCATCTCATAGAAAAAGACATTCACAGACTGAAGGTGAAGAGTTGGGAAAAATCATACCACTCACATGGACTGTGGAAGCAAGCAGGAGTTTCCATCCTCATCAAATAAAGTAGACTTCAAGCTAAAGTCAATCAAAAAGGATAAAGAAGGACATTTCATACTGCACAAGGGAGCCACACACAAACAAGACTTAACAATTATAAATATGTACGCCCCAAACAATGGAGCATCTACGTTCATCAAACTCATTCTTAAGTTCAAGAGTCAAATAGACCACAACAGGATAATTTTGGATGACATATAGAGAATATTTCATCCTTCAACGAGTGAATACACTTTCTTCTCCGCAGCACATTGATCCTTCTCTAAAGTAGGCCATATATTATGCCACCAAGCAACTCTTAGCAAATTCAAAAAAGTAGAGATACTATCCTGAATTCTATCAGATCATAATGGAATGAAATTTGAAATCAATGAATAAGGATCTTAGAAATAAGAAATAAAATCCATTCCAACATCTGGAGACTAAATAATATGCTACTGAATGAATAATGGGTTGCAGAAGACATCAGGGAGGAGATTAAAAAAATTCTTAGAGGTGAATAAGAACACAGATACAACATATTAAAATCTCTGGGACACTATGAAGGCAGTTCTAAGAGGAAAGTTTATTGCATGGAGTTCATTCCTTAAAAGAAGAAAATGTCAACAAATGAATGACTTAACATTACATCTCAAAGCCCTAGAAAAATCAAATCAAATCTACACCAAAAGCAGAAGATAGGAAATAATTAAAATCAGAGCTGAAATCAATAAAATTTGAACAAAATAAACAATTGAAAAAATTGACAAAAGAAAAAGTTGGTTCTTTGAAAAATTAAATAAAATTGACCTTTTAGCCATGCTGAGGAGAGAGAAAACTCAAATTACTAACATACGTGATGAAAAAGGAAATATGACAACAGACACTACAGAAATACAGAAGCTAATTAGAAATTATTTGAAAACTTGTATTCCAATAAAATAGAAAATATCAAAGGCATCGACAAATTTCTAGAATCATATGATTTGCCCAAATTGAATCAGGATTATATACACAATTTAAACAGATCAATTTCAAGCAACAAAATAGAAGAAACCATCAGAAGCCTATCAACCAAGAAAAGCCCAGGACTGGATGGATACACAGCTGACTTCTACAAGACCTTTAAAGAAGAACTAGTACCAATACTCTTCAATTTATTTCAAGAAACAAAAAAATAAGGAGCACTTTCAAATTCATTCTATGAGGCCAATATCACCCTGATTCCAAAACCAGGCAAAGACACATCAAAAAAAGAAAACATCAGGCCAATACCTCTAATGAATATAGATGCAAAAATTCTCAATAAAATTCTTGCAAATTGCATACAGAAACATATCAAAAAGATAGTACACCATGATCATGTGGGGTTCATTCCAGGGAGGCAAGGTTGGTTCAACATATGGAAATCAATAAATGTAATTTATCATATCAATAGACTTAAAAATAAGAACCTTATGATCATCTCAATAGACGCAGAAAAAAACATTCAGTGAAATACAGCACCACTTCATGTTCAAAACACTAGAAAAACTAGGGATAATAGGAACATATCTCAATATCATAAAAGCTATCTATGCTAACTAAGCCCCAGGCCAACACCATTCTAAATGGAGAAAAATCGAAAGCATTCCCTCTAAAAACTGGAACAAGACAGGGATGCCCTCTTTCACCACTTCTATTTTACATAGTTCTTAAAACACTGACCAGAGCAATTAGACAAAAGAAATTAAAGGGATACAGATAGTTAAAGAAGAACTCAAATTAGTACTATTTGCTGATGATATGATTCTATACCTAGAAGACCCCCCGCCCCAAAAACCAAAAAAAAAAAAAAAAAACTCCACCACAAAACTTCTAGAACTAGTAAATGAATTCAGCAAAGTAGAAGGATACAAAACCAACATCCATAAATCAAAGGCATTTCTGTTTATCAGTGAAAAATCCTCTGAAAGGGAAATGAGGAAAACTATCCTATTTATAATAGCATCAAAATAAATAAATAAATAAAATACTTGGGAACCAACTTAATGAAAGAGGTGAAAGACATCTACAATGAAAACTTTTTACAGAATACTAAACAAAGAAATTAAAGAAGACCTTAGAAGATGGAAATATCTATCTTGTTCTTTGATAGGCAGAAGTAATATTGTCAAAATGGCCATACTACCAAAAGCACTGTACAGGTTTAATGCAATTCCAATCAAAATCCCAATGACGTTCTTCATAGAAATAGAAAAAGCAGTGATGAAATTCATCTGGAAAACTAAGAGACCCAGAATAGCTAAAGCCATCCTCAGCAAGAAGAGTGAAGCAGGTGGCATCACTATACCAGACCTTAAACTATACTACAGAGTAATAGTAACAAAAACAGCATGGTATTGGCACCAAAACAGACTGGTAGACAAATGGTACAGAATAGAGGACACAGAGACTAACCCACATAATTTCAGTTATCTTGTATTAGACATTGGCACCAAAATGTACAATGGAGAAAAGATAGCCTCTTCAACAAATGGTTGCTGGGAAAACTGGAAATCCATAGGCAACAAAATAAAATTAAACCCCTATCTCTCACCATGCACAAAACTCAACTCAAAATGAATCAAGGACTTAGGAATAAAACCAGAGACCCTGTGTCTAATAGAAGAAAAAGTAGGCCCTAATCTCCACCATGTCAGATTAGGCCCCAACTTCCTTAATAAGACTCCTATAGTTTCTGATGTTAAAAAAAAATAAGACTCCTATAGCTTAAGAATTAATATCAAGAATCAATAAATGGGATGGTTTCAAACTAAAAAGCTTCTTCTCAGCAAAAGAAATAATCAGTGTGGTGAATGGAGAGCCTACTAATTGGTAACAAATTCTTACCACACACACATCTGATAGAGCAATAATCTCTAGAATACATAAAGAACTAAAAATCTTAACACCAATGAAACAAATAACCCAATCGATAAATGGGCCAAGGAACTGAACAGACACTTCTCAGAAGAAGATATACAATCAATCCACAAATATAGGAAAAAATGTTCAATATCTCTAGCAATTAGAGAAATAAGACTTCCTCTCACTCCAGTCAGAATGGCAGCTATTAAGAATACAAACAACCATAAGTGTTGGCGAGGATGTGGGGAAAAAGGTACACTCATACATTGCTCGTGGGACTGCAAATTGGTGCAGCCAACATGAAAAGCAGTATAGAGAATCCTTGGAAAACTGGGAATGGAACCACCATTTGACCCAGCTATCCCTCTCCTTGGTCTATACTAAAAGAACTTAAAAACAGCATCCTACAGGGACACAGACACATCACTGTTTATAGCAGCACAATTCTAAATAGCTAAACTGTGGAACCAACCTAGATGCCCTTCAGTAGATAAATGATTAAAGAAAATGTATATATACACAATGGAATATTATTCAGCAATAAAAGAGAATAAAATCATGGCATTTGCAGGTAAATGGATGGCGTTGGAGAAGATAATGCTAAGTGAAGTTAGCCAATCCCCAAAAAACCAAATGCCGAATCATTTCTCTGATTTAAGGATGCTGATCCATAATATGCTGGCACGGGACGATTAAATGAACTTTAGAGAGGGCAAAAGGGAAAACGAGAGGGAGGGGAAGGGAAAGGACATAGGGGTAGGAAACATGGTTGAATGCGATGGTCATCATTATCCTAAGTACACGTATGAAGATACGAAGGATGTGACTCTACTTTTTGTACAATTAGAGATATGAAAAGTTGTACTCTATATGTGTAATATGAATTGTAATGCATTCTGTTGTCATATATGATAAATTAAAATTAAAAAAATTTAAAAGTATTCTGTCCATCTATAACAAAAAATTAAAAAATAAAAAATAAAGGATGGGAGATGTGACCCAGTGGTTAAGGGTCCTTGGGTTCAATCCCTGGTACCAAAACAAATAAATAGACTTGAAATATATCATACACCATTTAATAATAAAATAGGCCTGCTGCCCCTGAGATGTACTGTCCTTTACACACCCCCTTTATCCTAGACAGTTTTCTGCTGAACTCAGTCTGGTCCTGAGAGGTCACCTGAGCAGAGAAGCTGGCCGCCAACTCCCACAGGCTTCCTCATTATACCACTGACTCTGGGGTCAAAGTCTAGGTCAGAGGTTTGGCCTGTCACTGGGGCCCTGGACTCTCAAGCCTGTTGCCTGAGGCCTTGTGTTCATCAAAGTCCTAAATCAGACATTATTTCCTGACAAGACTACAATGGTGTAACAGATGGTTACTTGTTATATGGGAATATCCTTCAAGTGCCACAATTTTGACCCTGTTTTGTTATATTTTCTCTTTTTAAAACATGCTAAGTGCCTAAAAATTAAAGTATCCCAATCCTCTCTTGAGTTGCAAGAGGCCCTGCAGAGGGAAGAGTCTTGGTGAAGGTTGGGCTCCCAGGGGCGAATACACAAGAGCAGCCCTTCCAAGAGAGACTGGGAGGACAGGGGTGCTAGGCCCATCACACTCAGAGCTTGGGTGGCAGGACCCACCAGGGAAGGAGAGGTGCCATGGACCTGGTCAAGTTGACAAAGGCCTTTGGTCTCAAGCTGGTCATGGGGAAAAACTGTGAAGGCCAGGAGCTGGGAGTCCAGGGAGAACTGGGGGCAGAAGTGGCTCTATCACCTTTTACTTAGAAGTCATTCTGCAAGAATATATGGACTGGTTTGTGTCCCAGGATTGGAGGTGGGGGTGGGGAGTGGGTGTAGGTAGCCTTCAAAAAAATGAGCAGTGTGCACTCTGTGAGCACTCAGTGAGTGCAGAGAGATCCCGACCCAGAGTCCCCACTCCAGATGCAGTGACTACAGAGCTTCAGTGATGCTCACCAAAGTGGGTGCTGGAGGGGCTTCTGCATTAGCAGAGGGATGCTGAGAACATGCAGATTAACTAGAAATATTATCCTGGCATTTCCACTCTCCAACAAAAGGAATGTAAGAATCTGGAGAGCCCAGAAGCCAGATACCCTTTAGAAGGAACATCTGAAGGCCTAGGACTCCCTTAATCCTGTATTTTGCATTTTGCAAAACAAACAAAGAAACAAAAGCAAAAACAAAGAAAGACCCTGAGGGGCTGGGCTCAGTGGTGGAGCACTTGCCTGGGGGGGCTGGGGGGGGGGTTGGACAAAACAACCCCGAAAAACTCTGTCAGCCAGTTGCAGTATCCACTGCAGTATCCACTGCAGGAGCTGCAGCTGGGACTTCCTGAGATTAGAAGTACCATGATCTTTCAAGCCTGTTTGTTAGTAAGTGTTTACGCACATGGCAGAATTTCTTCTCCTACAGGATGAGTGTCCCTTATCCAAAATGCTTGGGACTAAAAGTATCTTAGATTTCAGATTCTTTTGAATCTTGGAACATAAGCATGTACATAATAAGGTATCCGGGGAACGGAGCTTATGTCTAAACCCAAAATTCATTTATGTCTAAGTGTATACCTTATACACTTAGCCCAAAGATAATTTTTGTACACTACATGTTTTTAAACTTTTTTTAAGATTTATTTTTTAGTTGTAGTTGGACACAGTACCTTTATTTCACTTATTTATTTTTACGTGGTGCTGAGGATAGAACCCAGGGTCTCACATGTGCCAGGCAAGCACTCTACTGCTGAGCCACAACCCCAGCCCTCATGTTTTTTTAATTTTAATAGTCCATGCCTAGACTTTATTTTAATAACATTTAACAACTCAATACCTCCTTATTATTACCATTTCAGCATATAATCGATGTAAAATTATTAATATTTTATATTCTTTAGTTTGTACTAAGTTTTTTAAACCCAGTGACTATTTAATACTTACAGCATATCAATTCTTTTTTAAAAAAATATATTTTTAGTTGTAGATAGACACAATAGCTTTATTTTATTTTTTTATGTGGTGCTGAGGATTGAACCCAGTGCTTTCTACATGAGAGGCAAGCGCTCTACCACTGAGCCACAACCCCAGCCTCTAGAGCATATCAATTCTAACAAAACACAGTTCAGGCGCTCAATAGTAGTACTGCATCGATTAGCTAGATCTATCATATAAATATATAAAAATATATCTATTATATAGATCTACTTTTATAAGCAAACAATTGAAAGCAAACAACAATAATTTGGTGCCATTTATAGGGGAGATGAAAAGTTAGACAAATATACAAATTAGAACAATGAGATACTATTTTTCATCTGTCATATTATCAGGGTTTAAGAGAAAGAGAAAAGAGTATGGAACTTTTTTTCAAGTTCTTTTTTTCCCCAGTTGTTTATTGGTGCATTATAGTTGTATATAATGGTGAGATTTGTTGTGCCATATTTATATGTGCACAAAATAGTAATATAATTTGGCCAATATAATTCCCCAATATTTCGCATTTTCCTCTCCTATACTCTGGTTCCCTTCCTGTACTCTATTGACCTTTCTTCAATTTCAATGAGATCTCCCTACACCTTTTTATCCGCCCCCCTTCCACATACAAGAGGAAACATATGACATTTGAGTTTGGCATATTTCATTTAACACAACGTTCTCAAGTTCCATCCACTGTCCTGCAAATGCCATAATTTCATTCTTTTTCACGGCTGAATAAAACTTGTGTATATATACCATATTTTTTTTTATCCATTCATCCACTGATGGACACCTATAGTTTGGCTACCATGAATTGTGCTGCTATAAACACAGGCAGACATATACCACTGTAGTAAGATGACCTTAATTCTTTAGAATAAAAACGGAGGAGTGGCATAGCTGGGTCATACGGTGGTTCCACGCCTAGACTTTTAAGGAATCTCCATACAGATTTCCGCAGTCATTGTACTAATTTACAACACCAAAAGTGTAAAAATGTTCCTTTTTATCCATACCTCTCCAGCATTAATTACTGTTTGAATTTTAGACAACATTTTAAATAATTTTATGCAGGAAGCAAAGTTTCATGGCATAGAATTTTCCTTTCGTGGTGTCATGTCAGTGCTCAGAAAGTCTCGCACTGTAGAGCATTTCAGATTTTGGATCTTCAGATTAGGGATGCTGTACCTGTGCTTGTTTTCACTGCAGCAGACTACCAGGTAGCCAGGCTGCTGTGACCTATGGCCCTACCTCCCCTCAGTGTCACTACCAATATCTACCCAACAATTACAAGTAACCTTACTAGCTTAGGTCAATTTGCAACAAGTGACATCAAAGGTAAAGGACAGAGATCTGTCTTCGAGGCTGCTGGGCTGGCTCAGTTACTCCAGTATTCCTGAATGGTCCCAAGAAGGACAGGAACAGAGCTCCCCAAGACTGCGGATCAGCCAGCACTGATGGGCAAGGGATGACCCAGATTTGGATTTAGAAAAATTAAAACGCCTGACCCTTCCTCCAGCCTGAGTGTGGCAGAGCAAATCCAAATACACCCATTACCCCTTTGAACATGAAGGTGGGACATTAGGAGTCTGAGATGATGATATCTGTATTATTAAGCAAGTTTTTAAAAATAGCAGTAAGAAAACACTGGATGATTTTCTCAAAAATAAAATAATATAGATCCTATCCATAATGGTAAAAGACACATTATTGGACTACACTTTACCATATTCACCTTTGAGTGATTCTTGATCTGGGATTATCCACTTGAATCAATAGAGAAAGAAACAACAAACTCAGAAGTTAGATATTTAGGTGAGAGGAGTTCAGGAAAAGGAAGAAAGACCTCAGCTTCTTCTGGAGATGCAAAGTAAAACAGAAATCAGTTGAGACTGAAGGGCTGGGTCCGTGGTTTCCCTGGTAGATGGAAGCCTGCAGTGGTGGAAGGGGAAGAGACCCTTCTTCAGCCCAGAGGGGCTCAGCGCTGTCCTCACTCCCTTCCGCCTCCCATGGGTGAGTCTGTTCCTCCCAGGGCAGTGAATCTGCCCTCCAGGAAAGTCTTGCCCTGGGGTGGGTGAAGGCTAACCTCCAACCCTAGGCACCTCTGGTAGTATGTTTCCAAACACTACCTCTCAGTCTCTAAGTTAGGGTCATTTGATAGACACATCCCCTGTGGCAAGGCTTCTCAGAGAAGGTTAATTCTTTACCGCAAGGATCTGGGGCCAATTTTAAGCAGCCCTGTAAGTTCCTTAAGGTGTTTTATCGTAAAATGCATGCTGCTTTGTATTGTACTTCTCTAAACTGTGATAGTAAAATTAATGCTCTAGAAAGGGTCCCATACTTCCCATCCCCGTAAAATGAGGGGAAGACATTGGGATTCATGGCCCTAATTTTGAGAAGCAAGATCCTGCTGGAGGGTCTCTAAAGACTCTGTAATAGGAAATTGAAACCTAATATTACTCTAGAAAGAACGGTTCATTTATTTAAGCTAACAATTTTTTTTTGTGGTTGTCAACAGAAATACTAGTAGTCTCCTAGGAAAATTGATGGATTATTTACTTCATATATATAATTTTCCAGGCAAAAATCTCTCCATAGAGAGGAAAAGGAATAAAAAAAAGTCATGGTTTTAAGAAAACTGGGGACCATTATTTCAAATTTCAAAGTAAACTGAAGCATTCGTTTTAATATGAAAGCAAGTGAAAATGTTTCAAATCCTTTAACCAGGTCTGCATGGAAATCAAACATTAATAAACAATTCATTGTGGTGATAAACACACATTCAATCATTCTATTCTAGGGCAATTTGCATAGTTTCCTTTAGAAAACCAAGATAAAAGCAGAGTTGAATTTTCCCCCTTGCTGGGCAAGACTCCTGAGGTAATTGCCTTAGGCTTCCTCTTGACTTTGCTGGTGGCAGTCCCAATATCTCCCAGAATGTTATTATGATGAGATCATTTTGCACTTGTATCTATTATCTATTTCTGTTTGTTTTAATGTCTGATAGATGTAGTATGATTATTTAGACTTTACACTGGATTTGCTTGGAATTAGTGAGCCTTTGCCAAGTCAATCTGAGGGAGATGTAGCAGGGCTCAGGCAGCCAGGTGAGATGGCCAGTCGGGAGGTTGAGGGCGGGGCCAGAGCAAAGGAGTGTGGAGAGGGTCTTCTCACGAGGTCAACTTCCTGGCTGACAAAAGTGCTTGTGGATAAGCCGGGGACCAAATCAGACTGACACTTCTATACTTGGGCTCCTAAGCAGGGGATCCAATAGAAAAATTAAAACAGACACATGACAGGGGGACCAATCAATAACAGTGAGGAGCGCATGGACAGGGAGGAGATAAACGGAGGAGGAAATTCCATAAAAAGAATAGGCCAAAACTCCCCAACTGGATTTCCAGCTCTGGGGCCCCTTGTCTTTGGAAAAGTTTGTTTCTGTCGCTTTTGCAACAAACCTGCTGCTTTTCTATCTCTGTGTCCTGTTCTTCAATTCTTTGCTGAGCAGAGACAATGAACCCAGCACCCCTAGAAGTAATAAATCTCTTTCAAGAAAATGAGTTCAATATCATTCCTTCATAAGTGTTTATTGCTTTCTGTGGCAGGCACTGTGCTGGGTACAGGGGAAGTAGCAATATAGAAGAGGGACATGGCCTCTGTTCAGCAGAGTGGAGCAGAGTTGAGATATCACCTTTTTCAACAATTAAATCATACTCTCTGGGTTCCCAGGCATGCTCAGTGTGAGTAAGATCACCCTCAAGAGAAGAAAAGTCTGATTCTTGGGAAGTAAATATTGCAGTGTCTTCGAACGTTCTGAAGCTCAACCCTACCTTACAAAACCTTATTCCTTGATATTTCATTTCTCTCATTAATGTTTCCTTAGGGAATAATAATGAAAGAATGGGTTGAGAACCACATCCATCTCTAATATTCCATGGAATGGACTTCCATTTTCTCACGTGCAACATTTTTCTGCTCAAAAACACTTAACCTCCTTTGCTATAAAAATTATACTCATGCTCTTTATTTCTATTTTCATCTGTATCCACACTCCCTACCTTCTCCATCATTACTTCCCTCCACAAGTCCTATAACCCAGGTAAACCAGATTGCATACTGGCCTCCAAATATGCCACACCACAGCTCACCCTAAGCCTTTTGCCATGTCTTTCTCCATGCCCTGAAGGTCTTCTCCCCACTCCCATTTTGCTTCTTAGCTGTCACACACAGCATCTCCTTCCCAAGCCTTTTAGACCCTCCTGATTGGGTGAGGTGGTGCCTTATAGCCCCAGAGGATTTTCTTTTTGCTTCCTATATCACCTTGCTTGTCTAGTATCATGTTCAAGTTGTTGGTTGTTTTCTTAATATCTTCAACTACTTGGAAACCTTGATTTTGTGCACCTTAACCTTCCCTATAATGCTTCAACACTTTGCTTAGCATATAATAGATGCTCTTATTACGTGTAGAATTAAACATAAGAAAAGTTTCAACTCTATTAAAAACATAATAATATTTTTCATCGGAGATAGAGTAATAGACAAAAAAGATCAATCAGAGAAACAAAAAAGATCAATCAGAGAAATGAATAGGAAAGTATATAATTAATATGATTAAAATTATGAAGAGGGCAAAACAATTTTAAATTTAGTGACATTATTAGAATCATTGACATTATTCTAAGCATGCACATGCGTGCACACACAAAGACAGTTTTAAAATGTTATTACTCAAAAGAATCGTGTTATTGGTAATATTTTGGCATAATAACTTTTTAAATTACCAGGTAATTATTAACTCTAATAATGTCATCCAGTAAAGAATATCAGTATTTCTTAAAACCAGGGGAATCTTAGCAAACAGGCCCTTATGTGATTCTATATTATGGAAGGTGAGTCCTTCTGCCCTACATCATGCATAAAGGTGGAAAATACCCTAAAGCTAGTGACAAAAGTTATGAAACACCTATCATAAGAAAGAATTGTGATTTCACATTAAGATTGCAATATTCCCCAAATTGATTCAATGTGACTCATATCAAAATCTGAGCTATGCTTTTTTTTCTCCAGAAATTGACAAGGTGGTCCCAACATTAATATGAGATTGCGGAACTCAGAATACTTAAAATGATCTTAAAAAAGAACAGGAGCATTGATACTTCCTGGTTTCAAAACTTACTATGAACTCTATTATCAAGTGTTTTAACACCATTATCATAAGGTATACAGATTGGCAGAGTGGAACAGAGAGTCCAGTTGATTTTCAATAGTCAATTGATTTTTCAACAAAAGTGTTAAGTCCACTCAATGGGGGAAAGTATTCTTTTTTTTAACAAAAAATACTAGAACATGAAAAAGATTGAAGTTGAATCCCTACCCCATATAATACACAAAAATTAGAGTGAACTACATACCTAAATTTAAGAGCTAAACCTATAAAACTCTTAGAGGAAAACAGGTGTAAAGCCTTATGACCTTGGATTTGTCAATGAGTCCTTAGATGTGACACCAAAAGCAGAAGTAACAAGAGAAAAATCAGATAGATTGGACTTTATCCAAATTAAAAACTTGTGCTACAAAAGACATCATCAAGAGAGTTAGAAAACAACCCATAGAATGGGATAAAATAATTGCAAGTCAAATATCTGATAAATAATTTTTATCTAGAATAAAGAACTCTTAAAACCCAATGATAAAAAATAAACAATTATAAAATGGACAAAAGATTTGAATAGGTATGTCTCTAAGGAAGGTACAAATGGCCAGTAAGCTCATAAAGAGGCACTCAACATTATTAGTCATTAGAAAGTTGTAAAGAAAATGGGAAAATAGTGTCCTCAAAAAGATATACCCAGATTATAATCCCTGGAGACTGTGAATGGGACATTATAGGAAAAAAGGTCTTTACAGACGTAAAGTTAAGGATCTTAGACAGGATCATCCTGGATTACCTGAGTGGGCACTAAATTCAATGACAAGTAACTTTTTCCAAGAAGAGGACACAGGGAAGCAGAGGAAAAGGCCACGTGAGGATGGAGACCGAGACTGGAGGATTGTAGGCACAATTCAAGGAAAATCCGGAGCTACCGGAACCTGAAAGAGTCTCTCCCAAGGCTGGGGAGGGAGTGTAGCCTTCCTGACACCTTAAGGTTGGACTCCAGCTTCCAGAACTGAGAGAGAATAAATTTCCATTTTTACATACCCTAAATTTGTGATGGAAGCTATCTAAAGTTTATGTACCATAGATTCCAACAATACCACTGACAGGTATATGTTCATGAAAACTGAAACTTTCACACAAAAACATTTACACAAAGAGCCCTCGAGTGGAAACAACCTGAATGCTCATCACTGATGAATGGATAATCAAAATATGGTCTATCCAAACAATGGAATATTATCCAGTCTTAGAAAGGGATGAGGTACAGATTCATATATATACATGGGTATATATATGAATCTGTACCCCATATACATTTACATATACTGTAAATGGGTAAATTTTCAGCATGTGAATTTATTTCAATGAAGCTATAAAAAAAAATAATAGTAGCTAGCCACGGAGGTGCATGCCTGTAATCCCAGGGGCTCTGTTGAGAGCCACAGCCAAAGGGGCCCCAGCAAACTTCCAGCTGCCAGCTGATGATTGGCTCACAGCAGCCCCAGCAACATCTAGCTGATTGGCTCCTCTGCAGTGATGCTCATTGGGCTGTTTCCCTGCCCTTTCAGACCACGGAGCTGCTCATTGGGGGACTTTTTTGGCTCCGCCCACGTGACCCAGCCAATCGGCCTCAAGAGCAGGAGGATTGTGGGAGGTGGAGAGAAGCTTGTGGGGGAGAGAGAGGCTTGTGGAAAGCCGGTGGTGGCAGTTGAGGCTCTGAGGGTTTTTCCTGAGAGGCTGTTTTGTTTGGCTTGTGTGGTTCTAAAAATAAAGTTAGTTTCTTTTGACAAGTGGCTCCTGATTGTGCCCAGCCAGACTGCGGCAGGCTCAGGAGGCTGAGGCAGGAGGATCATGAGTTCAAAGCCAGCCTCAGCAAAAGCAAGGCACTAAGCAACTCAGTGAGATTCTGTCTCTAAATACAATACAAAATAGGGCTGGGGATGTGGCTCAGTGACCCTGAGTTCAACCCCGGTACCCCGCTGTCACCGTGCTGCCACCAAAGAGAGAGAGAGAGAGAGAGAGAGAGAGAGAATAATAAGGAGCAAGTATTAGCATCCTATTTTAGCTTTTGGCATGATTTAGTTAATGAACAATAATTTTTTTAAAAAATTATTTATTTATTTATTTATATGTGGTGCTGAGGATCAAACCCAGGGCCTCGTATGTAACTCCAGCCCCATTGAACAGTAATTCTGAATAATAATTATCTCAGTACTGCCCTACAATAACCTAGAATAGCAAACTTCAACAAGGAAAAGTAGTCCCCAAAATCAATAATCAACTTTGGTCTTTGATACCATGTTCTAAGAAAGGTCTCCTTGGAGGTTGCTGGGTGGAGTTCCTGATCATATTTAAATCCTAGTCCTCTTCCTAAGAGGAAATACTTGTCCCCTAACAGGTTCCTTTCCAAACCTGTTCTCTCTCTACCCACTTCGTTGATTAAGGATTCACAGAAATTGCATTCTCCCCTCTTCACTGAGGACTGCCTGATAGAACTCTAATTTTACTTCCTGACAGCTTTACCATTTGTCAATTTCCTCCAGTAATTCAACCTCACTCTGAACAATCTAACACAATAATCGAACTCTTTTTAAAAATGATCTACTTTATGGCGTGACTTCTAAGAACACATTACATCTAAAAGTAAAGTTATGTGGTAGCTGGGGCCAGGGCCAGACGGAGAATATCACATGTAGAGGCAGGGTCTCAGAAGGTCCACAGGAAGAGAACATACATTTGCCCCCACCCCATCACAGCTCAGAGGCCTTTTGGGTCAGATCTAGGACTCAGTGTGGAGCAGTTCTGGGATGTTATGTCCATTGTGACTTTAGGGGATAGTGGTGAGGACACTGAGGTTGGAATGCCGATTTAAATACATTTCACATTGGCTAGTACAGGTAGGACTCTGAAGTCACACAAAGCCCACTCTGGTCAACATCCAAGTCAATGAAGGGGACCCAGAAAGACTGAGCTTCCATGTGGCTCTCTAGTTAATGTCCATCACTGTGGGCTCTGGCTACTTTGCAGTCCAGTCTCTGTCTCTTGTGGAACCTGTACAGCGGAGCTGCCTCTGCCTTCCTAGATATCAACAAATCTTCTCTGGCCAGAATGACTTAGGTAGGCACAAGGTTAAATGGATCCTGGGACCTCCTGGGAAAGGCAGACCCCTCTCCTGGAACTGGAACCAGAGTGGTTTGGAGGAAAGCAGCCTAGGAGTCAAGTCCTGCTCCCATCACTCAGTAGCTCTGTGCTTGAACAAATAATTTAAACTTTGCAATCTCAGTTTCCTCATCTATATGATGAGAGCTATAACACAACCTTCACAGAGCTGAGGACTAAATGCAATACTGTAAAGAAGAAGCTCAGTGTCTGCCCTAAGAGTGGCTGAGCAGGGACATACATTTGGAAAGAGTGCTGGAGGAGCCTTTGGCAGAGTGGAAATTGATGCAACTTTAACATTTTTTCCATCATGAAACTATACTTCTGGCCAGGCACTTCAGTGAATTATGCTGCTCTTCAGGTAAATGAGAAATATAAGTGCAGAACGCTCATGTCATTTTACTATTTATTATGGTTAATTATCCCTCTTAAAAAGTACCTACCAGAATCTGTTGGTGCTGTTTTTCTATTTGATAGCCTCCAAAATGCACTATACCGGGTCTGGCCTGGATGATTTTATTATCTAGAAGCTTGGCATAAACCTCTGTAAAAACAAGGTAAGAACATTATGAGACTTCAAAGGAAATATTAAGTTAAACAAGATCCTATTAAACAGGGGCTCTCTTTAATTTAGGGCATTTTCAGCATATGAAAGTTTTAGACACTGGATTCAGCTATCAACAAGACTAACTGTCTTTTCTGAAGAAACTGGGTGGCTTTTCCTCTCTGTACTCAAGCATTACTTGGGAGATGCTCCTGTCACAACAAATTCACATTGCACTTATTACCTATTAAAATAATTTGCTCTTCACAGATGTTGAATATATCTTTCTCATAAAACACCAACTGGTAAAGCCTATGTACCCTGTCTGTGTTGATACTGAGATTACTTACTAAATGATGAATATCTAGTTCAAAGTATCCGAACACCAAGGATTTGATTTTATTACTGTGTATTTAACTTTTATTACTTGATTTCCTCTGGACAGCATTATAACATGACTTTGAA
This sequence comes from Marmota marmota marmota, assembly GCF_001458135.2. Lineage (NCBI taxonomy): Eukaryota > Metazoa > Chordata > Mammalia > Rodentia > Sciuridae > Marmota > Marmota marmota. The sequence goes on from NW_026000021.1 coordinate 735,356, forward strand.
TAATCCTGAAGCTCCAGGTAGTAGTCTTGAATTGCTTTTATTGTAATGTGAAGATCTTTTTTCCTCTTTAAGTTTTGAGAACAAAGTTAAAACAGCTGAGCTCCTGAAAACATCCAGCTCTATAGAACTTTACTTTCTATTTATGCTGGAATGCAGGCATGTGGAAAAGGGGCTGAGACCCCAGTGCATGATTCTTTCCACGCCTGGGTGCTTTGTGTCAGGCAGTGTACTGCATACATTTGCTTATAACATTCTTTCCCACCCTGTGAGGTATTATTTCCACTTTGCAGAGGAGGAAGCTGAGACTCAACAAGATTAAGCAATTTACCCCTGACTGGTAGTCAAAAATCAAGCCCAGGTCTAATTCCAACCACTCACCTGCTTCCCTCAGAATGCACGCACCATCTTATTTCTCACAAAAGACAACCTTTTTTTTTACTTTGGCCACATGCAAATCCTGTGAGCCACAGACACCTGCATCCCATCCTTTGCCCATTGTGGTTCTGGGTACATCTGAAGTGGGTGTGAGACCTTGGTTTTCTTCTTACCAGGTGACTTGTCAATATTGAGGCCAAATTGAAGGGCTGGAACAGGGTGAGGATGGTGTGTCAGGGGACTGGTGATCTCTGCAGGTTATTATTTGGTCATTTCTCAAATATTCAAATTACCATTATTCAATACATATATTTTTAATGCTGAAAGATTTTTGTTTTAGGGCCACAAAGTAGATGTGAAACTAGCATTTTTATGCCCAGAAATTGTGAAGGTATATCAATTTGCAATTGACACATGCATTCTACAGTGACAAAAGAGTAAAACCAAAATATTACATTACTAACATTTAAGACGGGGGTTGGAGGATGGGGGGGGCAACCAAGCATGATGGTGGAGAGCTGGACCCGGGGCTCTACCAGCTCTCAGCTTATGGGTTGTGCCAGTTTAGGAAATCATGGGATCTCTGAGTCTCAGTTTCTCCAACAGTAAAATGGAAATCGAATGTACCCATGAGGTTGTTGTGCGTAGATTAAATGAAAATAATGCAGGTAAAATGATTACCCTTTTGTATAACAACTATAGGATTTTTTTAGGCTTTCCAGACTGTGCGTGAGAAGAGGCAAGAAGGTAAAAAATGCCCCTCCTCTGAAGAAGTGGGATAGCCAGGTAGGAACTGGAGCTTGGGCCCAGCAGGGAAATGGCAGTGGGTGGTCAAGTTCAGATCAGACAGTAAAGGGGGCCAAATGCCAAGCGAAGGTATTGTGACTTTATTCTGTGTGCAGTGGGAACTGTTGAAAGTGTTCAAACAGGATAGAGAAAAAAGTCAGCCAGGATTCTAAAACAGAAAGTGATAGGAGGAGAGTGTGGCCAGGAGGAAAGTGCTGTAATAGTCCTGAGACTGCTGAGGGTGAGAAACAGGCAGCAGGGACAGGCAGCAGAGACATTGGAGGACGTGGAAATAACAGAAGTTGGTGTCTGACATCCCAAAAATTTACCGGTGAAACAACTAGATCTGAATAGAACTACTGTTCTTAGTAGTAAAAACTATTCTGAGCCTATAAAACAATATAGGTAAATCATCACCAATAATTCCATTATGCTGTCTGGACTTTGACTCCCCTGAGAAGATGTGAGTTGGAAAGCAAATCTGTATTCTAACTGCTTACTTGATTCAAGTAGGTGATTGGGTACTTCTGCTCTTTTCTTGGGCTCCTCCACCAGACTCTTCAGAAGCAGGGGTGATATGTTGTTAAAGGGTTCTTCTGCATTCTTCTGCTCTTGTCTGGGGGCTTTCACCACTGCCATTTTTGGGTGAGAAATGGATTCTTCCTTCTAGAGCCAAAAGTCATTTCCTGAGGAGAAAACAGCACGAGTATAATCATCCTTGAGAAACCATGCACATTTTTTTTTCTCAGTTCTTGACAATTGTACCTCTTATCATTGCATGGTTTACTGTGGTTCAGGCCCTCCCTGTCTCTAGTGTATGCTGACCACTCCATTCCCACACGAGCTGTCCCATTAATCTTCCATTATGAACATCACCCATCATAACCCAATAATAGTGCCCGGGTTCCAAACCCTTCTGTGAACCTCAAGAGCTTTTTCCCAAAATGTTCTCCTGAGATGCTTCTTGGATATGTGAAGGGGAAAGTAAAGGCCTTCATAGTCAAATAAACCTGGAAAATGTCGGATAGTTAAATAGTTTTCTTGTTTCTGAAATTTCACCAAATCAGCTTCTCAGAGGCATGTGACCATGAATTTCTTCAACATTTGGATCATCTATTTGCAGGTGTGGCATTTATGAGTCACCTTCCCGGGCCCCTCTGTTAACAGGGGGCAATGAGGAGATGGTGAAGGCTATAGTCTGCCAGGTGTAGAGACCTGGGGACATTCCTCTGTGGGTCTCAGTTTAGGTTGCACATTTTGTCAGACTTGCCTTCCCTTAACATGCTCATTTGAAATTCTACTTTCTTCAAGAAATCCACATTGATCCCAAAACTCTTTAACATTTTTTAAGCAATTACTGCTTATATTGCTCATTTGGCATAAATACTTTATTGCCTTATAATGGTTATGTTCCTCAAATTCTTTAACCCAAACTAAATTTAAATCATAATAAATTTATCAGTGCAAAAAAAAAAAAAACCCAATAATTTATTGTCTTGTAACAGCACTTTACAAATCGCACTTTGTCTTCCACAACTTAGCTTCTAAACTTGGGGTTAGGGGGTTGCTTTGTGAAGCCCTTGAAATTGGTTGTAAAATCCTGTGTGTATCTTTGTGGGTTCCCCCCAACTCCAGAAGGCCGGTAACTTTAGAGTCTAGAGTCTATAATGTCAAGTAAAATACGTGCATATTCTGAAGGACGTGCTTAATAACCACTTTCCCATAGAAGTTTCTGCTTTCCCCTCCCATTGCACTCCCTTTCCCTAGCATGATCGTGGGAGGCTGCTCGGGGCTCAGCACCACCTCTACCTCAGGCAGGTACAGGAGTAGTTTTCATGCCAGCTTGCCCACCGCATGGGGCATGGAGCTGTCTCTAGGGTCGCGCCCCCACGGCCTTATCTCCTCCTCCAGCAGTCAGGCCAAGCACTTCCTCGCTCAGGGACCTTTCACTCCATCCCTCCGCCCCCACGCGCCACCCATCCTCATTTAGCCCTCGGGTCCCGACCTCTCCTACGACCCTGGCCGATGGACACGGCTGGACACCTGCCCGGGACTCAGGCTTCCTTCGCAGCTCGGCGGACTCTGGGTCACTCACAGCCTCAGGTCCGAGGCCACTCACCTAAGAGGTGGTTCCCGGGCGGGATTCGGCCGGCGCCGGCACCTGCTCGCAGTGTTGCCAGGACGACGCGGACGCGCTCCCCAGGGCGGGGCGGGGCGGGGCGGCGGACGCGACCAAACTCCGCCGCGATGTGGGGGAGCCGGGAGGCCGCGGCTCCAGGGCCGGAGGCCACGGGGAACTTCGCGGGGCGCGGAGCCGTCCGCCGGGCTCGGGGCAGAATCTAGATCGAGATTTATGATTTGGGAAGGGGGAGAGCTAATGGATTCTCGACGAGAAATGAGAAAGTCGGGAGACACCAGAAACTGGAAACCCGCGAGACACCAGAAACTGGAAACCCGCAAGAGCAGATTGCTGCAGCGAAGGACGGGCGGGGGCGGGGCCTCCAGCTCAGTGGGCGGAGCTTCCCCACTGGCCTTGATCCCTGCTGCCCTACTTTTTTTTGCAGTTTGATTTATATTTTCTATTATGGTAAATTTCACACATATACAGCGGCAGGGCAGAATAGTATAATGAACCTCAGCACCCAACTGCAACCACGATCAAATCATGGCCAACCTTACTTTATCAGTACCTTTCCTTCACTCTATTATTTTGAAGAAAATTTCAGACATCATTTCATCCACAGATATTTCAGGATGTGCATCTAAAACATAAGGATTCTCAAAACAACAACAAAAATACCACAATAGCAGAACCTTAAAATTTGCAACGATTTCTTAATCTTCAAGTCCTAGTACTGCATTCCATTGCCTATAAATGTCATAATTATTTTTCCTAACAAGTGCTAGTTTGAATAGGAATTCAAATACAGTAAAATCCACACATTAGAATAGATTGATAAGTCTTTTAGGTATCTTTTAATTGATATATTCCCCCTCCATCTCCTTGTTTGTTGTAATTTCTTCATGGTAGACACTGTTTCTGTTCTTGAAACTGATATTTAGGAGTTTTAAGCATGAACCTGTCTTGCCTCCTGCTCACCTGCCCTGTCCTTTCCACCCTGGTCATCCACGGACATTTTCCTTACACAGATGGCTCAGCCTTCTCCCTTCTCAGGATCTGTTTTGTCTTGCTCTTTCCATGTATGACTTGGTATTTACTTGATATTATTTATGGCTTTATGCTGTTAAGAGATTTTAATGAGCATACAATAGGACTGACCGCTTTCCTTTATGGTCGTTTATGCTACATGTATATTCCCTCCCAACTGGGAATGTTCTTCTCTTCCATCTTTTCATTCTCCAACTCCTCCCTTAGCACAACCATTACTGCTTATGAAAAACCTCCCCATCTCTCATGGGTACCACTAGATACGATTCTCCCTCTACCTTCCTTCTAACACTCCAGAACAGAGGTGGAGGTTTCCTTCCACCATCTTACTGTGCTTATATTGTTATAGGCTGTGCCCATCATTATTTGCATATGTGTCTTAAACTGCTGGATCTTAGTGTGATGGCACTCTACTTTCATCTCCCAAATCCCTCAACACAGTTATTTGTCTATAGCAATTCCTCAGTAAGGGTTGGCCAATGGAGTGAAAAACTTCATTTGTTTATCTTATCTAATAGGTTGCTTTAGTAATTTCTGTTTTGTTATCCCCAAAAAGTTGTAGATTTCAAGAGAACAGGTACCATGTTTGCCATTGTTCCAGACCTTTTCACACCAGCTGAAATCAAGATCATGTTTGTTTCCATCTGCATTTTAATGGGTGTTGGGTAGCATTTTGAAATTTGTACTTAACATTTTTTTGAGAAAAAAATCCTTATGTTGTATAGATTATACATAGGTCTCTATATAAGCAATTAACCAAATTATATATCACACTGTGAGGATACCATTGGTTGCCTTCTGCTACTTTCTAGTAGAACCCCAACTTTGTTCAGGTTTTCTCCCTTGTTTGCCAGTTCTAGCTGTAGATTAATCTAGATCAATGTGGAATTTCCAATCCTCTTGCTCTCCTTGCCCATGATTGATTTAGGGCTGAATATGTAACCCAATTCTGACTACAAAGACATAGGCAGTCTTCTGAGAGACTTCTGGTAGATCTCTGGGGAAGGCTTTCTCCCTGCAAAGAAGAACACATAGATACAGTATCTTTCTCTTTCTGGACTTTGTAGTGTCTGGAAATAATTCATGGAACTTCAGCAGCCATCAAATGCTATGAGATGCATTAGCATTAGGATGAAAGTGGTAACAAGGACAAAATAGCAAGAAGATAGGAGGAAGATCGTGGGCTTGGATGACATCATTTCACCTATGGTTGTTTGTACCTGTATTTCATTATTTCTTCCTTGCAACTGAAAACCTGTGACATTTCTGAACACTCACCACTAAAAGTGTACACTGTGGCACAGGAGCTTGTTAGGAAGGCAGACTTTCCAGCTCTCCCAGACCCACTGATTCAGAAACTTCATTTTAATAAGATTCCCCCAGGCAATTCGTAGGTGCATGAAAGTTTGAGAATCACGTAATTTAAGGTTTCTCTTCAAGTATAGCTGTCTCAGATCATCAGTTACTCAATACGTTGATGTACATATTCCACTTAGCATTTACAATAAGCAGAACGTGCAGGTATCCCAGCATGAGTGTGACACAGGCAAGGAAGATATAAGCTATCCGCTTCAGTAGAACAGGGGAAGTTGTTAATTTCTGTGCTCACGACTCCTCAGCTGGACTTGGTAGTATATGAAAATTGTATAGAAAATAAAATTCAGAGTCCTTAGTACACTTGGAGGACTCAGTGGGACCTGGCTGCCAGCCCCTCCATCCACCTTCTCATCCAACTGTGTCCCCAACATCTCTTTTGCGTGCTGGGGTGGGTAGACGGGTGGCAGATTCTTTGATGCTGCTCCCATGGAGGAGTGAGATCCCTGACCCTCCTCTTGGGTCTGGGTGGGTCTATGAGTGCTTTCACTGGGCTGAAGAGTCCCATCTGAATTGCAGACCCCAACATTTGTGAGATACAAAGAAACAGTTTGCAACCTTGATATTTGGGGATGGTAGTTCAGGCTGCAGCAATAAATAATCAGAAACTTGCTAATTCCTGGTTGGCCAAAGGAACCCTTCCCCAGAGGGCTTTCCCTGGCTTGCTCTCTAAGTTAGGTCCCATCTGTTACCTCTCTCATAGTATTGTGCTCTCTCCCTGAATAGCTGCCATAGTCCGTTTGGGTCACTATAACAAAACACCTTAAATTGGGTGGCTTATAAAGCCAGAGAAGTTTTGGCTGGGAGGTCAGAGGTCACAATGCACTAGCACCTTCCTTATCTGATAGGGCCCACTTCCTGGATCACAGACAGTGTGAAATCTTATGGGTCCTCAAATGGTGGAAATGGGTAGAAAATTCCCTGGACCTGTTTTATTAGGGTACTAATCCCATGTATGAGGGCTTTGCCCCTCATAAATAATATTCCCAATAATCTTGGGCCATGGTGTCAACATAAGAATTTTGGGAATGTATGCTGAGGCTATAACTGTTTGGTTGCCCTCTTTGACCTCTATCTTCCTGGACTGTAAGGTCAACGAAGGATGGTTATGGCCAGCTGAGCACTATGTACTTATCACCTTGCACGCTGCTTGCTATATGCCAGGGCCTCACAGATATTTATAGAGTGAAGTCATCAAGTTATGTCCAGTGCTTTCTAAATGTTAAATTTAAAATATACATGTATATACGTATATATAAATATGTGTGTATATATACATATATGTATATATATATGTGTGTATGTATATATGCATATATATATGTGTGTGTGTGTGTATATATATATATATATATATATATATTTGAAATAGGGTAAGTTAGTCATATGATTCAAAATGCGAAACGTAAGAAATCTTCCTTCTTCATCTGTCCTTTAGCTATCAAGTTTCTTTTCCCAAAAGTAATTTGTGTTACCAGATTTATATTAATCTTTTAGGGTTATGTTTTATATATGTGTGAACAATTGTATTTGTAAGACCTTGATCCTCTGTTTAAAAGCCCAAGAGCTTATTCTTCTAACCCTCCTTTTTTGCACTGAAAAAATTTGTCTGGGTGATCATTCCATATTTGTATGTAAAGTACCTCTTTATTCTTTTTTATGTCCGCATAACATTCAATAATTTATGTATCCAGTCTCTATTGTTAGATATTTAATTTCTAATCTTATGCTGTTATTAAAACCAGGGTTGTTATTTATACAAGTATGTACATCATTTCTACAAAATTGTGCCTATGTCTATTCATAAACGTGTGAATATATCTGTAGGAAAAGTCCCCAAAGTATAAGTGCTTTGATCAAAAGTTTTGTGAATTGGGTAGTATTGATAATTATTGCCAAGTTACCTTCAATGAATTGCATTAATTTCTACACCTGCCTGTAACGCATGACACTGTTTCCTTATAGCCTCACCAATGAATTATTATAAACTTTTATATTTTTGCTGATCTGATAGATTAAAAATGGTACTTCAATTTTGGTGTTATTTTTCACATTTCTCAAATGAATAGGGTGAGCATGCCTTTATGTTTAGAGAATATTTTTTTTGTATTTCCCCTTCTGTGAATCCATATCCTTTACCCATTTCCCATTGAATTCTTCGTCTTTTTCTTACTGAATTTTTGGAGCTCTTTACATATTAGGGATGTTAGACTTTTGTTCTGTGATATTTTTTTCCCAATTCCTTCCCAGTTTGTCATTTGACTGCACTGATAATGATTTTTGTCTTGCAGAATTTAAAAAATTATGTTGTATTTCTTTCTTTTTTCTTATTTTGGTACTGGTGATTGAACCTGGGGGGGGGCTTTTTACTACTGAGCCACATTGCAGTCCCCATTATTAAAATTTTTGAGACAGGATCTACTAAGTTGCTTAGGGCCTCCATAAGTTGCTGAGGCTGGCCTCAAACTTGTGATCCTCCTGCCTTAGCTTCCCAGATTGCTGGGATTACAGGATTGTGCCACCATGCCCAGCTGTTGCACTTCTTATTTCTTGCTCCATAACGAATTACTTCCAAATTCAGTGACTTGAGACAACTATAAAAAGTTTTTCTATCTTGTGGTTTCTCAAGGATAGGGGAATTCAGACAATACACCAGGGAAGGCTCCCTGATATCTGGGGCTCCAGTTGAAAGACCTGAAAGCTTGGAAGCATAATCATCCGAAGGCATCATCTGGCAGTGGATATTAAAGCTGTTATCTGGGACCCTGAACAAGGCTCTTGGCCGGCAATATAAATGCTCTGAATTATTTCAGCCTCATGGCAATGTTGGAAGTTGCATATTATTTCCCCCATTACATAGGTGAAGAAATTGAGGCTTAGAGGGTTCGAGTAACTTTCCCAAGGTCGCATGGTTAACTGATGATCAAGTCAGCATTCGAACTCAGATTTTTCTGTTGACAACATTCTTTTCTTTATGCCAATGCCTTGCCAGGCAGAAATGGAAGGAGCGTTTGGAAGCTTGGGCTGCACCTGACCTTCCTTTGCCCCATGCAATGAAGATAAGGTCTTGGAAGCATTAGCAACATCGTCTTTCAGAAATGGTTTTATTTGCTCTCTTTTATTTGATTTGCTTTAACTATAACATTTCATATAAATATTCAAAAGGATGCTGACAAATGAAGGAGGAAAATATGAAAAGTAAAGAAAAAAATGCTTTCCTGAGAAAGCCAGTCTACATTTCCAGAGTGTAAACAGTGAGCCTGGACCATTAAAAACCTCATTAAAATGTCAGTGTTATACCTTTGTACTTCAGGACTGAATAGGAAATCACTCTTGCCCCATTATTTATGGCTCATCAATAATACATTAGTTCAGCTCCTAGTAAAACTGACATTCAGGGAAGGACAGGGCTGTTTGCTGGGCTTATTCCATACCCGAAGGGCCATAGCACATTATCCATACTTGTGTGGTCATTTGGTGAAAACCTTAGACACCCAGGGGCAGTTCTTTCTCAGACACTCAATCCCTGCCCCCACCCCCTCTCCAGTGTCCAAGTTGCTTCCACACCCCAAAACCAGCCATTTCAGCTCAAATATTACTTCTTCCCGCAAGCTGTCCCCAAGTACAAGTCAGAGCTAGTTCAGAGTTGGAAATAGATTCAAATGAGGGGAGGAGGGTGTATGGAGATTGAAAGAGGCTTCTTTAAGACCTCAGTTATAGTTGCATTCAGGTGCCACGATGCTGGTGTAAGAATTTTGCATCTCTCTGTCTCTTGGTTCTTTCTAGTCCAAGCTGGCTTCTTTCTCAGCCAGGATCTTCATCCTGTGGCACAAGACTGCCATTTTGCTGTTAGCTTGATTGTAATGCCTACATATAGGTTCTGTTGGTATCACTCCTGTTGGCCCAGGTCAAGTCATATGTCCATCCCTGAACCAATCACTGTGGCTAGTTAGAGGTGATGGTGACTCTCCTTGCCCAGGTCTGGGTCATGTGTTCACTCTAGGGCTCTTCTTGGTTAAATCCTCACACAAATGACGTGGCCTGATGTGGGACAGTGTAGGTTCTTGTACCAGAAGAAGGAACAGAGGTGGACAAGAAAAACCAATACATGCCTACATGCTTGACCTTTTTAAAATTGTTGATTTTCAGATGCATTTGATTACAAACATGGTGACTGACAGGACTCAAGCTATGCATTAATTCGGCTGTCTAGTCCTTTACTTTATGCTCTCTAGAATCTACCACAATTTGCAATATCATGCACCATATATTCTGCAGTTGCTTATGTCAGCCAAGCAAAAGGTTGTTCAATGTGTGGTGATTTGAGTCTTAGGTAGCAGCCTCAGTCATCGTTCTGGGCCTCCTGGGCATCCTGGGTGGTACACACAGCACCTTGGCTTTGTGCATGGGGCTGAGGTTACAAAAGGCAACTTCCACAAGCTTCTGTCATCCTCACCCAGCACCTGGAACAGAACAAGTGATCAGCAAATACTCACCAAATAAACATTAGTTCTCCAACAAATGTTTATTGCTGTTGGGAGGTGGTGGAGCCTTTAGAGGTGGGGCCTAGTGAAGGTCTTTATGCCATTGCAGGTGTGTCCTTGAAGGGATTGTAGGACCCTGAACTCTTTCTCTTTGCTACCTGGTACATAATGCAAGCAGTTTGGCTTCTCCTTGTGCTCCCACCATGGTGTGCTGCTTTGCCACAGGCCCAAGGCACTGAGACCAACTGATCATGGACTGGAAAACTCCTGAACTATGAGTCAAAATAAACCTTTTCTCATAATACATTGATTATCCTGTGTATTTATTATAATAATGGAAAGTTGACTAACAGAGTCTATTGCCTTGAACCTGGGCAGGCTTCTGTATTTATCAAGGGAAAAAAAATGACTGGGGGTATAAATGAGAGGCAGAGTGCTTGCCTAGCGTTTGGAAGGTCCTGGGTTCAATACCCAGCACTACAAAATTAGAAAAAAAAAAATTGTCAAGACAATTGCAAAAGCATGCCCTGGAAAAAAGAAGGTATTTATCCTATCACCTGATCCCCTTGCCAGGACACCTTTTTGACAGTGCCTTCATTCATCTATTGTTAAGCTCTTATGGGTGACTCCACTCCCCAAAATAGCTCTTGTTAGCTTCTGGGAACACTGCTTTTGCTTTTTGCCCATTGTTAAAGAAAAATTTATTCTGACGCTTGCTAGAATGGTCAGGATTGTTGCAATAGATGTGAGGGGGGGACTCACATCCCTATTGCAATTATTGTAAAAATACAATATTTTGTATTGTAAATATTGTAAAAATACAATAGAATAACTGGATTTATAGCCAAGGAGCAGGGCAGTGAGGGGGGCTGTCAGTTGATAGAAAATGTCTAAGAGGAGATGTCATGGCTGGTGAGTAAATTCTTGCTAAAACTGCTAAATAACATTCTGCTGAAGGTAGGACAAGAACTTACGTCTCAAAGGTGGGAGATTAGGAATTATCATCAGTTATGGTGACCAGGTAGGAGTAGGATGGGAGTTCTTATTAATTAACTTAGTAGGATTCTTGCTAAGACCAGTCCGGGGAGAATGATGACAGGAAGGAGCTATGGCTGAGGCCCAGGTGAGAAGATGACTCGGGAGCCTAGCTAAAGTTTGCTTAAGGACAGAGTCTCTGTCACTCTTCAGGGAGACTGTGACTGATCCTTGGTGTCTCACTGACCCTTGTTGGTTCCTCTCTACTCTCTGTGCATGGTACTTTCATTAACTCATTTGAACAATGGTTTCTCCCTCTCCTGCCAGGCCCCTGACTGCTGGTCCTACCAGCAGTTACAAAGAAATGAGAAGATTGATGCAAAAGCACTTTGGAAGCTCCATGGATCAGGAAATCATCTTCAGGAATGAGGGGAACCTCAGGGTAATGCATGGGACACAGACTGGGTCTCAGTCTAGGTTCAAATCCAGCTTCTCCCTTTGCTAGCTATGCTAATCGAGGTTAGTGCTCACCTTCACTGATGCTCCAGTTCCCACCCTGCTATAGTCTTAGAGGACCAAATATGATAACACCTCCCCAAATTTCCAGACTCCTTAGCACATGACAGTTGGTAAATATATTATTATGTTCCCACTCCTTCCCTTCCATCCCTATCATGAAATTGTTTTCTCAGGCAGATTTTACAAAGCCACTGGTTATATCCGTGGAGTGTACAAGCATTTCACAGAATGCTTTAAACCCTTTCTCATCTCTCTGAGAGCTGGAGCTTCCTGCTTTACAATGAATGGCTTGCCACAGGCCAAACGTTTATTGAATTGTCCAGAACAAATGTTGTTTTCCTCTTTCATGAGACATCATAGGGCTCTGATGTAGAGCAAAGATCACATTTTGGTGTTATTTCCTTTTTATTTCTTTCAATTGAAAAATTGATAACTAGAGTTGTTACAGAAAACAGTCAAGCAACACCAAATTCTATATAGTAAGACTGGTAAGTCTTTAGCTCATGCATTTTCTGATGCCCACTTAGGGGATTGGGGTACAAGGAGCCTAGAAAATAATATTTTTTTCAGTCTGTATCTTGAACCAATTCAGAAATAAAAGCAAGACAGATGGGGCTAAAGATCTCCACACCCCCCCTTATTTTTTTTTTCGATTTTTGAAGTGCTCAGAATGGAATACGGGACTTGTGCATACTTTACACCTAGCACAAAATATCACCCTTATTTAGTAATCAAGTTAATCTTGGAGGATGTAGTTTATATTTGTGGCCAAGCAGGGTTTCTAACACTAGATCCAAGAATTAGATAGACAAGCCATTCTCCACTGAGGGTACTAGACCAACAACTAGGGAAAAAGGACAGGGCAGAGCCTTGACTACCAATTAGTCTCAGCTTGGGTAATCCAGTTACAGGCTCTTTGTAGGAAGGTGAGCTGTCAAAGATATGAGAAGGGAGAGAGCAGAACTCTTGCCAGTTTTTCCTTATCCCAAATGCAGCAGTCATGTAGATCTGGCCTCACCTCCGTGTATGCGTGGGTGCATGCATACCTGTGTGCATGGGTACGTGTTAATGAAAAGGTAAAAAAAAGGTCAGGAGGATTATATCAATGATTGCTCTCCAAAGGAAATAAAATATCCAGGACAGAACTCAGGGTTCCTCTTCCACAAACACTATCTCCAGTTTTCTCCTGCTGTGATGGTACTTTTCATAAACATCCTCACACTTTTATTTCACTGGGTGAATATTTGTGTAGAAAAACATCCGAGAGTTGGTGGTTGCATGTACACTTCAGGTTATTCTATTAAGCACATTGCTGAACAGCTCCCCCTTTATTTCTGCTGGTATCTACCAACCTCACCTTAACAATAATAGTGTCTTCTGGAAGGGCAGGTGGCTAAGGACTGGAGCACATTGTAGCTTTAACAGCTGCTTAGCACTTGGAGCAGAGGGCTTACCCATTTAAGCTTCTGAGCTAAAAAAGACCTAGTCATGTAGTAGATCCTCCTCCATCCTCAATGCCCTCCTCTGTCCAAAGGGTATATCACCTCGAGATATGGTGGAATCCAATGAGCTCATAAAGTGCAGGGGAGAAAGGTTAAGGAAGGAGGAAAGGCAAGAGTAAGGGTGTGGGCACCAGTGCAGAGAAAGAAAATTGGATATGACTGGGAGTGAAGCTCATTGGTAGAGCACTGGCCCAGCATTTGCAAGACACTGAGTTCAAACCCCAGTATGGGAGGGCAGGGTGTGAGGGTGTGAGAAAGAAAGAAAAGAAAATTGTGTGTCTATAAGAAGGAGCCATTCAAGGGACCTTGTACTGATGGAATCAAAAGAGTAAGCCAATCCCCCCAAAACCAAAGGCTGAATGTCTCTCTGATAAGTGGATGCTCATCCTTAATGGAGGGTGGGCGAAATGGAGGAAATTNGGCAGAGCTCACAGGCCCGCGGCCGTCGGGGCGCCCGCCTGCAGGTCATCAATCACCACCATGCGCCCCAGCCTGGGGTCGCCGCCGCTGCTACTGCTGGTGCTGATGCTCGCCTGCGTCGCGCACACGGTGAGTACCGTGCTGCCCTCGGGCAGGGGTCCCCCACCACACACACACCAGGTTGGCAGCCAACCGCTTCTCTGGTTCAGCCTCGATGGTAGTGCAGGAAAACCAGCAGATCTTCCGCTGAAGAGTGGGAACCCACCCTCACTCCAGCAATAATTTCTATGGGGGGCCCCCTTCCCCCAAAGAGTCAAACAGCCTGTGCGATAGGAGAAGGTGGCTCTAAGGTAAATTCCCTGGCCAGACACTTCAACCCTTCCTCCAGCAGAATCCCTCCTGGACGGAAATTCTGACGGCACCCCTGGCAATGCCTAGTGTGCTGGATGCTTTGCCTCCAGTATTTCAATGAAACCTCCTAATCGCCTTTCCAGATTATTATCACCCTCGTTTTACAGATAAGAAATCCGAGGCTCAGAGAGGAAAAAAAATATATTGCCTCATGTCAGAGAATTGGAACCCACATTCGCCTGTCACAAAGCCTTGACATTTTCACACAGGCCCAACTACAGATGGGACAGTCCCAAAAAGCTGTGGGACGGTTTGCAGCTCCCCATCCCCCGCTCCTCTGGGATTTGGCTTCCTAATGTCTGACTGTCTCCTGGCTCCTGGGAGCAGCTAGTTGGTCCCCACAAACCGGGTTCAGAGAGGAGGCTGGAACAAAAAGAGAAGGCGCCATGGTGTGTGGTTTGTTTTCCTTTTCCCATAGAAACTCATGGGAATCCTGGTCTTCTGCTACTGGGATTTGTGAGTGAGATGTTGCATCCAGATTCTCAGGATGGAAGGAATTGGGAAGGGGCCCCGGGTGGCAGATTCCACAACCCTCCCCTCCCACTAACATTCTAAATTGGCTCACAAGACCTGTGTTCCAAGAAATGTGCCTAGGAAATGCAATTAGGGACCAAATTCTGAGTCTCAGTGACTGTCCTGGGCAAGTCCTTCCTAGCTTTGGACAACTTTGCCTTCCTGTAGTATGCTCCTTTTTGATTATAAGGAACCTCTTTACTCCAGACATTGATGGGCATGCTGACACTCGGGAGATGCTCATCTTTCTGACATCTGTGTAGCATTCCAGCAGCTGCAATTCAAAAGTGCAATTTGGGGCTCACTCTCAACTCCCAGGTAACCTTGGAGCCTCTTGTATTCAGTGGCAGTATTGGCATTGGAAGGCGCAAGAGCAACAGCACCCACTCTTTTAATGTGGACTCCCAATTTGGGGAAATGCTATCCGGGACAATGGGAACAATTCAAAACCAAATACAGCTTGGAGGTGTGTTATTTAGGAATGAGAGAGGCAGTAGCTTCTTTCTTGGGAATCTAGGTTGTCCTAACTGGTACCTGGGCTGCAGAACTGAGGTTCAGCTTAAATTTTAACCCCAAGGGGACCTCCCAGGTCATCTCAGCATCAAACAGAGGGGAAAAATGAACATCTTTGCTTCGTTCAAACCTTCAGTGTACTTTGGAAACATGGGTCCTTATTCTGTGGTTCAATTCCCTCATTTTAGAGATGAGAAAACTGAGACTGACAGAGAAAAGGGAACTGCCCAAGGCAGCAAGTTAGTAACAGAGTCGGGACTAGAACCCAGATCTTTTGATTCCCAACCTGCTGGGACTCTGTCCATGACACTTACTTGTATTTGGATGTCATTTTCATAGACCCACGTACTGTGTCATATTATTCTTAAGAGAGAGTTTCCTGTGTATATATTGTGGTCCTCCAGTTCTTCTCTGGGTTTATTCAGACCTGACGTTGTATTTCATACTTCTTGGCACAACACTTTAATAAATTAGAGTGGGATCGACCTACTTCGGCTGGAGTATTTCCCAGCTGTTGAAATCTTGTTTTCCTTCTGTTTGACTCTGGGTGGTCAGACATTTGATTTTGAAATTCAAGGATATTAAAAACAACTTTTTATTCACTTGGGACTCCCCCTTGAGGAAGATCAGACGCATCTTCCTAAAGAGTAGGCGCTGAGACTAAATTGCTTATTCCTACCCCTTCCCCCAACACACACACATATCCCACCTCTCCATTCAGGGAGATGTGGAAGGGTCTCCTGCAAGTGAAAATCAAAATATGTTAATGGCCAAAGGGGGAAGTTTTCTGAGGCAGTTTTAAGAAGCAGTGTAAATCAATCAATCAATCTCTCTCTCTCTCTCTCTCTCTCTCTCTCTCTCTCTCTCCTATACCCACTATGGTAAATCTTGTGAGAACTTTCACCTAGAACATTACCGTAATTATTTACTAAAACATCTGGTCCTCTCTCATCTCCTCATGCACACAGCTGGAACTTGAGCACTGAGACTTCCTCTTGTTAGTCTTTTAACCCAGCAGCCTGTCCCACTCTAAGAAGGAGCTCAACGTGTATGTGTTGAATGAATGAATGAATGTTGATGGTGCCCACAGGAGAATGTCTTAAACTGTGGCCACTTCATAGAGCGACAAGGAGTGAAACAATCTTGAAAGTGATCATGGCTTGCCAAATTGTACATAAATGTGTCAAGCCATGGAAAGAGTCACTTAGGGTAAGACTTTCTAATCCATGGCACCAAGCAAACTGCCAACTAGATAACCTTAATGAGTTCAGTGGAGTGGGTGGGGCTGCTTTTGCCTTGAAGCAGGTTTCTTAACTTGGACTGTGTTACTCAGCTTTCCATCACTGGGACAAAACAGCTCACAGGAGGGAAGGTTTATTTTGGCTCATGGTTTAGGAGGTTTCAATCCATGGTTGCTTGGCTCTGTTGCTTTGTGCCTGTGTGGGCACAGTACACACTTGGCAAGAGCACATGGCATAGGATCACATTCACCTCATGGTGGACAAGAAGAAAAGGGAGAGGCAGGAAGGGGCCATGGTCCCAATAGTCTCTTGAAGGACATGTCCCTAATAGTCTAACTTCTTCCAACTAAGGCCCCACCATCTCCCAGTAGTGCCACAGGCTGGAGACCAAGCCATCAACAGATAAGCCTTTGTGGGACATTTAAGATCTACACCATAACACATTCTATGGATATTTAGGGCCAGATAATTCTGTATTGTGGGGCTGTCCTGTGTATTGTACCACGTCTAGTAGCATTCCTGGCATCTAGCCACTAGAAACCAGGAATATCTCTCCAAAGTTGTGACAACAGAAAATGTCTGCAGACATTGGCAACTATTCTCTGGGGGCAGGGAAGACAAAAGTGCCCCTGTATGAGGTCCATTTCCTTAAAGGCTGTCACATTCCAGGGGAAATAACATTATTCAGGCTCACAATAGAAGCTCATTGCATATTGCATTCAGGGAAATGGGACTGGTGACAGGGATATGAGTCAAAGGACAGAAACAGGTGTATGTGACAAAAACCTATTTCTAAGACAGACAAAAAGATTTCTGCAAGCAACGGGCTCCTTGATCTTTTCTGATCTCCCTTCCCATCATTCCGTCTCCTATCCTCATTCCTCCCTAGTCAATGGCTCAGAAAACATAAAAACTCCAAGTAGTGGTCTGACACATAGAAGCCTCTGGCACATGGTGGCCCCTGCCCCTGTCTGTGGTACATCTGGGTCTAGTGGCTGACCATACCTGTGGCAGGCTCACGAGAGTTACCTGGGGAGCATGTTATTGATGACTCTTCAGAGGAAGGTTGCTGGAGAATTTTTTTGTGTATACATGAAAATCACTTCCTAATTTTCTCAAGAAGTGCTTGTGAATTTCAAAATAAAAATGTTGATATACCACTAACATAAATGAATAGTGGTGATGATGAGAATGGTGGTGGTGATGGTGATGAAGGCTTCCTTATTGAGCTGCAATTTCACACCAGACTCTGCTAAGTCCCTTCAGAGACTATCTGATTTAATTCTCACATCAGTGGTCGTTATCCCTAATGTGACACTGAGACTTGGAGATAGGTGAAGGTACTTGCTCAAGGTTACCTGGCTGGACAGGGTGGCATGAGATCTCTGCCACACATCTGAGGACCTCAACCAGCTGCTCCTGTAGAGTCTCACTCTGGGTTTCTAGTGCCCAAGGGGCCATCCTAAAATCCTCTCCCAAGCATCTGAGTGATGTGAATTTTCATTTCATCTCAACTCCTTATGAAACCTAAAACAATCACCAGATTATATACTTATTAAGGGGGACCAGAGATATGCTTAGGGGTTCACAAAATCAAATGACTAGGAAGAGGCACCAATTCCTCAAATATCCAGAGGAGTCCTCTCTCAGCTGTGGCATGACCTTTTGGGGTTCCCACAGAGCTCTCCTCCCTCCATCCTGCTCCATTGTCCTTACCCATCCTTACCCCCAATTTCTTGCCATGCCCAGGGAAGGCTCAGCCACTGTTCTGACACCCTCCTTGAAAGCCCAGATTTACTCTCTAGGATTAGAGCTCTGCCACCATTTGATTCCTCCAGTGGCCCCTGCTTCCCTGTCCACTAAAGGCCAAGACTCTCACTGCTGACCCCACTCAGGCCCTGGGACAACCCACAGCCCAAGGTAAAACCCACAACACTCAGATCCTATGTACCCTCTTACATTCCGCAGAAGGCTGCTGTGCTTGGTGCAGACTTGAGAAAATCAGACCACCCTGGGCCCACCCAGCCTCCACAGTCCATGTCTGATGGATGCTAAGGGGAAGGGCATCCCTGCTTAATCCTGTCCTGCAGCCCAGCCCATTGTGCTGCCAGGATTCAAAAGGTCTCCTGATTCTAGAGTCCTCCATGTCCTGCCTCACTTTCCTCGCCCCTGGCTCTCAGAGGTGCTCCCTGATAGCCACCTGTCTTTTCAAATTCCGGACCTCCCTACCTGCCCTTTCATTCCAGCAGAAGCATTTCTCGTTTCCTGAGAGGTGAGGCTCCCTGGACAAACTTCCTCTGACCAACATCTTGCCCTGATGGACTTGTCTAAATTACACTCTCGGTTCCCTTCCTTCCCGTTTATCTTAGTCAGCTGGGCTGTTAGAACAAAATGCCACAGGCTGAGCAACTTGAACAGCAGACACTGACTTTCTCACAGTTCTGGAAGCTGGAGTCTGCGAATGGGGTCCTCCAGGGTTTGGTTTCTGGTGAGGGGCCTCCTCCTGGCTTGCAGACTGTCCTCACTTGGCCTTTCCCAGGAGTGTTCTGGGCAGGGTGTGGAGAGCAGTTCCTGGCATCACTTCTCTTCCCCACTGCCCATTACTGGCAACCACCATTCTACTCTCTGCTTCTACGTGCCCAACTTTTTTGGATTCCACATATTGTATTTTCCTTCCTGGGACTGGCTTGTTTTATTTAGCATGATGTCCTTTAGGTTTATTTGTGTATCGCTAGTGGCAGGATTTCCTTCTTTTTAAAAAACTGAATAATATTCCATGGTACTCATATCACATTTTCTTTATCTATTTGTATGCTGATGGCCACTTAGAGGTGATTCTATCTTGTCTATTGTGAAGAGAGCTGCAGTGAACCTGGCGGATACAGATATTGGTATGAGGTGCTGATTTTGTTTTCTTTGAGTATATACCCAGCAGTGGAGATACCAGGTCATACTATAATCCTACTTTAAAAAAATTTTAGGAACCTATATCTCATTTTGATAATGGCTGCACCAATTTACATTTCCACCAATGGTGTGGGAGGGTTCTCTTTTCTCCACATCCCTCCTATCACTTGTTATCTTTTGATCTTTTTGATAGTAAGTATCCTAACAGGAGTGAGGTGATATCTCATTATGGTTTTGATTTTTATTTCCCTGGTGATGAATGATGTTGAGGACTTTTTCATATACCCAAAGGCCAGTTTGAAGTCATTAGATACTTTTCAGTGCTTCAAGGGCAGATACCACATCCATTTACCTTTGTGTCCCCAGTGATGAACAGACCGATGGACATGTAGTAGGTATCAAATGAATGTTTACTGACACTCTGGGTTTCAAACTGGTTTTATGATACTGAGTACTCTTCTCTTATTTTTCATCGTGTAAAATAATAATATTGATATATTATTATTATATTATTATTATAGTATTAATATATTATTAATAATATTATTAATATTAATATATTAATATAAATAATATAGTTTCTCCCTGCCAAACGATTTCTTTCTAGTCTCAAGTTGGCAGGCAAGTAATTATATACGAAGTGTGAAAAGCAAAAATGATATTGAGTCCTTTCACTTTCTTCAGAATTTAATAGGTTTTTATTATGTCTCCTCCCACATTTTATCTTTTCAGATTTAGGAGTCCAAAATTAAACTCTACAATAGCTGACAGAACTCTCTTGACATTTTTCCCTCTCACATTGAGGTCTGCTTTGTTATCCCCTCTCTCTGCAGAGTGGATTATTCAACTGATTTCTAGAGGACAGAATACGGCTGTCCTATAATGTCCAAGTTTACATGCTTCAGGAATGGAAGAATTGTTCACCATCCAGGTAGCAATACTAAGTTTCCAAAGGAAGAAGGCAGATTGTTCTCTATCGCATTGTTTATTTTTTTTTCTCAATTGATCCAACATAGAGATGAAGGGTTCTTCCCAGTGAGGAGCTGTTGGCTCACAGGCTGAATGGGCATCTCAAAGTATGACTACCATCTGGAAAAATACTTAAAGAAAGGTGTTGTGGTTTGAACATGAGGTGTCCCCCAAAAGTTCCTGTGTTAATGCAGGAATATTCAGAGATGAAATGATTAGATTATGAGAACTATATCTAATAAGTGAATTAATCCGTTTAGTGGATTAATAATTGAATGAACTAACTGGGTGGTAACTCTGGGCAGGTGGGTATGGCTGAAAGAAGTAGGTTACTATGGTTGTGACCTTGGGGATTATATCTTGTCCCCTTGGCTCCTGCCCCGCCCCCCTCCCTCTCTCTCTGCTTTCTGGTTGCCATGAGATAAATAGCTTTCCTCCACCATGACCTTCCTCCATGATGTTCTGCTTTCCTTGGGCCCAGAGCAATGGAGTTGGATGACCATCTATTGAATCTCTGAAACCATGAGCCAAAATAAACTTTTCCCCCTCTAAGTTGTTTTTGTCATGTATTTTGGTTGCAGTGACACAAAGCTGACTAATACAAAAGGAATGGTGAAGGTTAATTACAGCATATCAAGCAGCAAATGTGAACTTGGACTCTAGAAGGCTCAACCTGGACTAGGTGTTGAGTGAGACAAAGGGTGATATTATCCACAGAGTCACAACTGGCTATGGAAATACTCATAAACTTACATACCATTTCTTTTAAAAAATTACCATAGGTTATACCCTAGCAAATTCAAAACTCAATCTAAAATATAAGATTTTTTTAAGAAGTAGAATTCACTGAGGATGGCAACATATAGATATTAGTTCACAATTCTGCAACACCTTTGGGAGGATTTAGTTCAAAAAACCAAAGTGTTCCTTGAAGAAAGTCCCAGAGAAGATAGTTGACAATATTATACAGAATCTAGAAGTACAACTAGGAGATATAATGATGAGGTGAAGGTCTATGAATTTTGTGGATCAAGAAAAGGAAAACTTAAGGGCTGGGGTTGTGGCTCAGTGGTAATGCACTTGCCTAGCATGCCTGGGGCAGTGGGTTTGATTCTCAGCACCACAAACAAAGAAGTAAAATAAAGGTCCAACAACAACTAAAAAAAAAAAAAAAAAAAAAGAAAAGGAAAACTTAAAATTCCAGGAAAGACAAAAGTAAAAACCAAAACATTTGTGGTTCAGATATCTAAAAAGTCAAACTTTGACATGACTCTTATCAATATAAGAATGTAAGGGTGGCTAAGACTTAAATTCTTTAAGAAAGAATACAATCTGTATGTCTTTGTTCTTCTAATAAAATAATAAAGAAAAACATCATTTAGGGATTTTTCTTTGACAATCTCTTATTAAATTTGTGGGGACTTTTCAAACACATACTTAGGGTATCGAGTTGACAATGTGGCAGACTGACCACATGTGTTGACTCTGCTCCTGGAAACTCCCTTAAGATGACATGAAACTCCCTTAAAATGAAAAAGGCTTAAACCCACAAGTCAAAGAGAACAAAAGAAAACAGCAAAGCAGAGATCTCAAGAGATCTTTGCAAAATGGAAAGTGATTACAAAAGGAAGCAGTATGGGAGAAACAGCCCCCTAAGTGCTGGGCGGAAGAGAAGCTGTGGAGTGGGCCTAGAGCACCCTGGAAAGACCTCAGGGAGGGAGACACCACGGATCTTGGCAGTGACCCCCGTCAGCCTGACTGAGTCACAGGGAAGGTCACCAGTCAACAACCTGTCCAAGGCCAGCAATTCCAAGAACTGTCAGTGCCTAAAACCTAAATATGACGTCAAGGAAGGGTTCCAAGGAGTGAGGTGATATCTCATTATGGTGGAAGCAAACAAATACAAGAAGGGAACACAGAGAAAACAGACCCTCCAGAGAGGAGAGATGACGGTTGCTGTGACTTGAATTTGTCCCTTCCAATCTCACGTGTTGGCAACTTACTCCCCAAATTCATATGTTGATGGTATCTGGAGAGGAGATGTTTGGGAGGCCATTACAGTTAGACGAAGTCATGAGGGTGGGGCCACCACCAGGGAATCAGTGGCTTTATAAGCCTGTAATCCCAGTGGTTGGGGAGGCTGAATCAGGAGGCTTGACCCAGCAACAGTGAGGCGTTAAGCAACTCAGTGAGACCCTGTCTCTAAATAAAATACAAAGTAGGGCTGGGGATGTGGCTCAGGGGTCAAGGGACCCTGAGTTCAATCCCCAGTATCCTCCCCGCTGCCAAAAAAAGAAGAGTAAGAGAGGACCCTGGCTTGCATGCTTTCTCTCTTGCATGTGGTGCCTTGCCTTTCTGTCATGTAATGCCCTTGCCTAATGCCAGTGCCATGCTGTTGGACTTCCCAGCCTCTAAAATTGTGAATCCAATAAATCTCTTTATAAACTTCCCAGTCTGTGTTACTCTGTTACAGCAACAGAAAACAGACTAAGACAGTATTTTTTTTTTTAAGGATTCTAAAGCCATAAAACGAAAAGGATACTATGGGAAAGGAATAATGGGATGAGAGAGGTTTCTTGGAAATGAAATGCATAAAAATAAAACATTCACTTAAAAACTCCACAGATAATGTCAAGGAAATCTCCCAGAAAGATTACAAAGAGGAGATTATAAAATAGAGAGGTGAAAAGATTAAAGGAGTGAAACACATAGTTCAATATTTATTTAATGAATTCCGGAGTAACAGAGAAGGTGAAGGGGTGAAATAACAAAATAAATAATGTAATTTTTTAAATTAAAAAAAATGAAGAATACGAGCTTTCACAGCATATCCAACCAACCAACAAAAAGAAAACAATTTCTCCATTACATTTTACAACAATGAGAAACAAAGAAAAATCTTAAATAATTCTAAAGGAAAAACAAAAAAGTCATATACAAACAATTTGGAATTACATCTGACTCTTACTCAACGGCACAGGAAGAGTTGAATACTATACCAAATACAGTATTACCTCCCTTTAAAATTAGGGAGGAGAGGTTAGGGATTTTGCTCAGTGGTATAATGCTTACCTAGCATGGGCAAGACCCCAGGTTCAGTCCTCAATCCTGAAAAAAAAAATATGTGGAGAAAATTATCTCAAACTAGAATTCTCTATGCAAATTATTAGTATGATAATCAATCAAACTTTCCACTTCAGCAAAGATAATTAAAAATTTTTCTTGCAGGACTGGGACTGTAACTCAGTGGTGGAATGCTTGCCTAGCAAGCATGAGGCCCTGAGTTCCATCCCCAGCTAAATAAATAAATGAACTTTCTTAAGAAGCTATTAGAAAATTCAGTGCTTCTGCAAAATAAGAGAGCAAACCAAGGTAAATGGCATGCAATCTAAGAAAACAGGACTCCAAGCAGGAGAGGAGGGAAGGGAACACCCCAAACCACAGCCGGGTAGTGGGCCACAGGTGGAGCAGGAAGGTGGAGCAGGAGGATGGAGGACACTGGGAGAGCAGTCTCCAGAGAAAAAAATAGATAGGATTGTTGACAGTGCTGTAAGACCACTTGGGAAAATTAGCTATAGGTATGTAGAAAGGTAATCAAATGAAAAATCACAGTAATTACTGACCTCAGGAAAAACAAAATGTACAAGAGACACATAATCATTTTATGTGACTTGACCCAGAAGCAAACAGTATTTCATAGTCAAAAAAAGCCATTATAAATACAGGACATTTGTTTTGCCAAAAATTAAATGAAGAGAATTATAGGTAATCTAAGAGGAGATTAATATATGTGGAATATTTTAAAACATCTAAATCTTTATCTTCCATATTTGGAAGTTTGGGTGTCTCAGTAAACCAAGAAATAATAATATGAGAGCATAATGTTAAAATATGGAGATAAAAATGAAAAAGAATATCTAAAAGGAGCAGAAAATCATTGTCTCTGAAGAACAGGTAAAGATTAGGGTAAAGAAATGCTATTTTTTTTTTCCATTTAAACTCTGGTACTAGTACAATTAAAAGAAAAACAAAACAAAACACATGTACTTACCCAAATGCAATATTTGTGGGGTTTTTTTTCTCTTAACTGTTAAATTTTAAAGGGACCTTTTAAAAATTAATAGCTGTTGTTTGGAGGAAAATTTTTATTATATAAAGTTCAGAAATTCTTTCATTTCATTTATCTTTTTGTGCAGTTCAAGTACAATGATACTTAACACTTTTAATAAGTATATTAAAATGCATTTATAAATATGCATGGATCTACTAAATTCCAGTCTCTCCTCCCCTATCTCAAGGTTAATTTATGATAAGAGAGCTCATTTCACTTTCTGTCACCAGACATTGTCCAGGTAGCTCTTCCACTGAGCACCATCTTTTCCCAGCCACTCCCAACAACCCCGAGGGCCATCTTCCTTCTCTCTTGTCAACACTTGGAAGCCATGGGCTCAGTCCTTTCAGCAGAATGCCGTTCATGTCACATAGACACTGGGGGGCACCAAACCTTTCTTTAGTTTGCATACCACCACACAAAATAATCTCGGTTTATTGCATTTGAGTTAAGGGTCATGGGTAAAAGAAAAGAACAGTGGGACCATCCACTTCACTGGCACTCAAATGGCCTTTATAAAACCACAACAGCAGCGGAAAAGTCACGCGTGTCTGTAAGTGTATGGGACATTGGAATCCTGGTACACGGCAGGTGGGAATGTAAAATGGGGCAGCTGCTGTGAAAGAGAGCTCAGTGATTTCTAAGAAAATTAAATATAGTCTTACCATATGATCCAGCTATTCCATTTCTGGGATTATGGATGGTCCTCAGTTTAGGATGGTTGGGCGCCCTTTACATGGGTGTGAAAGTGATAAAGGGGTTTCACACCCTTGAAGGGATAAGCGTGCATCAGAAGCTGTACTTTGCTTTTTGAATTTGGATCTTTTCCCAGACTAGTGAATGTGAGTAGGATCCTGTTTGGTGGGGCTGGGCAGTGGAGCGAGCTGCAGCTCACAGTGATCCCGGGGAAGCCACCAGCCCTCTGCAGTGTACTGTGGACCTGAGCTAGATACTCGGCAGATTAGAAGCATTAAATGCACTTTGACTTACAATATTGTCAATTTATTGGGACTGTAAACCCCTCGTAAGTGGAGGAGCATCTGTATGCCTCCACTCTTCTTTCAAATCTTTGAGTTCTTTCATCATCATCATGTAGTTTTCAGGATACAAGCTCTATGTTTGTTAGATCCACATCTAAGCAGTTATTTTATTTTTAAACTAATTCTAAGTGTGCTCTCATTTAGATCTGGAGTGTTTCCCCAAAGCCCATGTGTTAAAAATTTAGTCTTCAGCTTGCGCCATGGGGAGGTAGAAGAAACTTGAAGAAGTGGAGCCTCGTGGGAGGTCTTGCAGTCACTGGAGGCGTGCCCTGGAAGGGGACAGTGGGACCCCAGACCCTTCCTCTTCCCCTCTCTCTTTCATTTCCAGTCATGAGGTGGATGGGGTGCTCTACCCTGCACTTTGACCATGAGGTACCTCCACAGGCCCTCAGCAACAAGGCCAAGTGCTTAGGGACTGAAACCTCCAAAACTGAGTCAACAAACCTTCTCTCTTTAGAAGTTGATTTCTACCATCTTTTTGTTGCAGTGATGGCAAGCGGACGAACACAATGTGGATCCAAATTATCCCGTAAATGTTGATTAGGTTGTGTTGATGGACAGTATTTTCTATATCCTTGTTGATTTCCTAGTCGTCCTATCAGTTATTGAGAGAAGGGTATGTAGTCTCCAATGTAAAACTACAGATTTGTCTATTTCTCCTTCTGATTCTATGAGCTTTTGCTTTGCATATTTCACAGTTTGGGTGTTTGGTGCATACACACTTAGGATTGCCATGTGTTTTGGATAGATTGTCTTTTTTTATCATTATTCAGAATCCCTCTCCATCTCTGGTCTTGTATTTTCTCTTCACTCCACTTTATCTAATATTAATATATTCACTCTTACTTTCTTTGATCAATGTTTGCATCACTTATCTTATTATATCCTTTTAATCTGCCTATATATCATTTTATTTAAAGTGATTTTCTTATAGCCAATATATAGTTTAATTATATTTTTAAAATCCAATATACCAATATCTCTCTTAATTGGTATATTTAGGCCACTTATACTTGGTGTTATTATTGATGGGTGAAGCCTTAAGTATGCCATTTTATTTTTTTATTTAAGTTTTTCATTTCTTTGTTTTTTTTATCTTCCTGTGGGTTGTTAGAACAATTTTTAAAATTCTATTTTGATCCATCTATCGTGTGTTTGTATGTAGCTCTTCACATAGTTGTTTTATTGATTGCTCTAAGGATTACTTTGTATACACATGCATTCTCACAGTCTACTGGCATTACCCTTTTACTGGTTCAAGTGAAGTATAGACTATTTTCCTCTATTTACGTCCCTTCACCATCTCCTGTTTATAGCATACTAGTTTTAAATTTATTTTCTCTACCTGCATTTGGAACAATAACAATAGTGTTTTAATCTTTGCTTGGACCATTTCCTATTTATAAAACTGAAGAGAAGGAAAGTACTTGCCCACACTTTTGCTTACTGGTCTCTTTCTTCCTCGCTGATGAACCAAGTTTCTTTCTCTTAGCTTTTCCCTTCTGTGTAGAGAATTTCCTTCTGCCATTCTTTCAAAGTAGATCTGCTGGCAACAAATTCTTTCAGCTTTTCTTATCTAAGCGTGTCTTAATCTTCTCTCCATTACTGGGGTATTTTTTTTACTGAATATAGATGCAGGCTTAACAGTTCTTTTCTTCTAAAAGTTCCTGAAAAGTATTGAGTCACTGTTTTCCGACTCTATGGTTCCCCATGGAAAATCAGTGTTCATTCTAATTGCTTTTCCCCTGCAGATGGTGTAGTTTTTCTTTAGCTGTTTTCCAGATTTGTTGGTTTTTGTTTGTTTGTTTTGTATTATTATTATTATTATTATTATCTTTACTTTTCAAAAATCACAGCATGCCTTAGTTTGAATTTCTTTAGATTTAATTTCTTTGGGGTTTATTCAGCTTGTTGAACATGTAAGTGTATGTGTTTTGCCATTCTTATATTCCTAAAAAAAAAAAAAATGAACATTACATATTCTTCATAGTCCCCCATCCCAGGTTCCTAGGGATCTGATTATTTTCATATAAAGAGTATGAGCATTTCTTGACACTTAATACATGGAATTCCTTACATTCACTAAAAGCTTGCACCTGTCCTGGCCATCCAACCCTTTCTCACCTTTAAGAATGATGTCAGTCTCAGGGTGATTCTCAACAGTTCTCATGAGCTGAAAGACGGGGCCTGCGAATCTTGTGTAGGTTTTTCTATGCAAACCCTCCCATCACCTCCTCTGAAAAGCCAGAGAGTACTGAAAAAGACGGGCTTCAGCTAAGACTGGGCGAGACCCCAAGATGAAGAGCGCAAGGACCCAGAGTGTGGGGCTGGGTGCCACTTACTGCCACACAATTGCTATATTCTTAGGTAACCTACACTCAGCCCTCCATAGCTATGGGTTCCATATCCACGGATTGAAAATACATTTTTTAAAGAAGAGTCTGTAGTAAACAGGTACATACTCTTTTTCTGGTCATCATTCTCTGAACTATAGCTTAACGACTACCCACCAAGCACTTGCATTGTATGAGGTATTCTAAGTAATCCAGAGAGGATTTAAAGTACGTGGGAGGATGTGTGTAGACTCTACGCAAATACCATGTCATTTTATGTAAGGGACTTGAGCCTCCTTGGGGTTTGATTTCCTGAGGCAAGTGGGGACTGATCCTAGAACCAATCTCATGTGTGGCTACCAGGTGAAGCTGAGTTTGTTTCAGGATAAGAGTCTAAATACAGCCAATTAAGTCACTAGGGGGTGGAGATGTGGCTCAGTGGTAGAGCACTTGCCTAGCACACCTAGGGCCCTGGGTTTGACCCTTAACACTATGGAGGGAAATGTTATTTGCTGTATTGTGTCAGACAAAATGGAAATGCAGGGCTGAAGGAGCATGATATGGTGTCAGAGCTGATGGGCCCAGTGTCTCTGTGGCAGCTGGATGTGGCTGGCTCTGGGCCAGGAGAGGTGATGTGTGTGCTTCGTGGGGACCATCAACCCAGAACACTTGGTGTCAGGGAGTGGAGGAGGAGGAGTTGCTAACAGCTGCAGGGCCTTTCTGACTGCATTAGTGAAGGGGTAAGTAGATGTTCAGGACCCCAAATAGGAGTTAATTGGAACAGCATTTATGTTTGCCTTTGGATATAGCACTACCTTGGCTTTTCTTCTTGGCCCAGACTTTTGTTTATTTGGGCCATTTTCAAGTTTAGCTTTATCTCCAGGGACTTCTTCCCCTGCTCCTTCATGTTGAAACTTCCATCTGTGAAACACGAGAGTAGGGATGACGAGAGAGATTAAGATATTGTCGTTGACCACCTGGAAAGCTGTTTGTTGAAATCCAGAGCCCTGG
Organism: Marmota marmota marmota; assembly: GCF_001458135.2. NCBI lineage: Eukaryota > Metazoa > Chordata > Mammalia > Rodentia > Sciuridae > Marmota > Marmota marmota. The sequence goes on from NW_026000021.1 coordinate 764,009, forward strand.
GTGTACAACCCCTGTCAGAGCCCCTAACCACCGTGGGCTTGAGTTTTCCTTCTAGAGGCTTTCTTGCTCACACTAAGTCCTTGGGTGGTGGGATTGACTAGTAGTGATGATGAGCACCCTTGGTTTGGACTCATAGATTGGAGCCCTGCCCCAACTGTGTGACGTGCTTCGGCTGCTGCAGGAGGAACAGGACCAGTGCCTGCAGGAGCTCTCCAAGGACAGGCGAGAAGACGTCAGCCCAGAGCTTCCAGGACCAGGTACGACATCTGCTCAGCTCATGCCCTGACCCACCAGGTTGTGGGGTGCATCCTCTGGGCCAGGATGGGATGTGGAGGACTGGGTTGGCTTTGTTCACTTAGTCAACTGGGGCTGGGGGGCTGGCGATCAGTCTACAGAAACCAGCATCCACTTTTCCTTTCTGGGGTATGTGGGGGCAGCCGGTGCTTTCCTAGCATCTTCCTCAAGGGAAGGGCTTGGTGGGAATCACTTTGTAAGGCTGTTTGCCTCCTGTCCACGTGGTCACCTTCACTGCCAGGTTGATGAGTGAGGAAAGGCAGTATGGGGTCAGAAACCCTTGGGGTACCATGCTTCCAAGCATTCACTGCTGTGTGACTATGTGAAAATTATTTAACACTCTCAGCCTCAGTTTCTTGATTTATAGAATGGAGGTGATAATATCTACTTCAATATTATAATGATAAATGAGATAGAATTTGCAAAATACAAATGTTTTGTAAATATTGGTAATTTAAATATTAATTATTATTAATCAACTCTTTAAATATTATGAGTTTTATATTTAGGTGTTAACTGTATTTCTATACCCTTCCTAAACTTCTCTTCTTTACTCTCTATCATTGAAGGATGTAGCATTAAGAAAAGAGTCTATTGCAGGTACTTAAAAAACCATCTGTATCCCAATGTTCATAGCAGCATTATTCTTAATAGCCAAGAGATGGAAACAACCCAAATGTCCATCAAGGGGTGAATGGATAAACAAAATATGATCCATCCATGTAATGGAATATTATTCAGCCTTAAAAAAGAATGAGAGGGGCTGGGTTGTAGCTTGGTGGTAGAGGAGTTGCTTAGCATGTGTGAGGCCCTGGGTTCCATCCCCAGAACTAAGGCGGGGTGGGGTGGGGGGAGAAATGAAGTACTCACACATGCTAGAACACAGATGATTCATAAAAACATGGTATTAACTGAAATAAGCCAAATACAAAAGGTCACACATCAAATGATTTCATTTATTTGAAATGTCTATATTAGGTAAATCCATAGAGACAGAATTAAATTCATAGTTGATGGGCTGAGAGGAGGGGCCGTGGGGAAAAATTGCTTGATGGGTGCGGGGTTTCATTTAGGGGTGGTCAAGATATTTTAGAACTACATAGAGGAGATGGCTACATGTTGTATTATGAGGTACTGAATGTCACTGGCACACTCTAAATAGTTAATAGTTAAATTCATGTTATGTGATTTTACCTCAATCTAAAAAGAAAAAAAGAGACCAACCAACCCCAGCTTTTAAATTAGACCATGGGCTCCTAAGTTGCTTAATATGTCTCTGGGCCTCAACTTCCACATCTATTTTAAGAGATCGGTGTGAAATTAAGAACATTCATTTAGGCTGGGGCTGCAGCTCAGTGGTAGAGCGCTTGCCGAGCATGTGCGGGGTCCTGGGTTTGATCATTCAAAAACTATTTACTTAGCACTTAATGGTATGAGATGGGAATGGGGAGAACAAAGGATAAATGATGAGGAACTGGAACTCCGTCTCATCGCTTAGGAATGCATTTTGCAAAAGAAGTTGGATACTTTGACTTCACCAAATAGGGATTTCTTTGTTGCAAATTATAAAAACTTCAGAGGTAGTACAAAGTTCCAAGATATCATATCTTCCAGATTCCTCTGTTGTTTGGCTTAACGTGTGGCTCTCGTCCTCATGGTCATACAAGGGCTGCTGTACCTCCGGGGAGGAAAGCAAAGTTGCTGTGTTTCTGGAAGGAAAGAGCAGCCGGGAGTTGGGGTGGGGATACACCGAGGAGCCTGGCTTTCCTGAAACTTTCGGTGGGGTGGGGGGGGGGGTTCTGCTTGCACTTTGTTGCTGGCAGAACCGGACCGCACAGCCACCCCTGGCTGCAACAATGGCTGGAGACCCAGAGGTTTAGCTATGCATGTGGCCACCTTGAACAAAACCAGGTTCTGCTAGTGAGAAAGAAGAGAAGAATAGCAAAGGGCAGGCTCCACGACAGTCATCATGACTCTGTGTGGTTGGGGGACTGTGGATCCGTTAATCACAAACCCTTGTAAAATGGCAATGAGATCAGGCCTGATAGAGCCATGGAAAGCCCTGCAGAGTCAGAGGCGAGAGGTGTGACACTCAGGGTTATGAGAAGATCCCCACTTGCTGCAGCCTGGGGAAGGACGGGAGTAGGTTCAGAGAGACCCACTAGGAAGCTGTTGCCCTGGGTAAGATTTGCTGGTCACTGGACTGTAATAGGGTGTCTCTGTTTGGGTTCCCAGCAGCAGGTGATCAGTAGGATGTGGGACCTGAGACCCAGCGGGGAAGGAACTGGGTGAACACTACACTGTCACTGTGGACACCTGGAGTATAATCCCACTGGGGCACATAAGGAGCCAGGTGGGACACACACTTCTCAGTGGCCAAGGTGCTGGAGTAACTAGCCACCGATTCCCCAGCACTCAGAGGCAACGAAGCAGCATTAATTCCCTGGCACTTCCAGTCTCCTGTGCTTGGGGGACTAGTGGACTCCAGCCACTGGAGAAAGCCCTCAGAGCAGGAAGCGCAGGGGCCATCAGTGTGCCGGGGTTACCAGCACCCCAGTAAAGCAGATTCCTGCTTGGAGGTGTGAACCAGCTCGGAAAAAGTCTGAAAATAATCAATAAGGAACAGAAGACAATAGACAGAAAATAGTTTTCAAAGCGGAGTATCTGGTGGGTCTTCAAGCCCTGATAGGAACTGGAACTGAAATAGGGGAAAAGCCCAACTCCTTTATTTAGGGGGGACTACAACAGATGTTTTAGTGTGGCAGGCTTCATGGGGAATACAAGTTGTCTGGGGCTTGTCAGGTTACGCCCCTCTCGGGGTGGCTGTGTGTGATCCTGGGGCTGTGAGCTAGGGCAGGGCACCAGCAGGACCTGGGCTTTCTCCAATGGGGGAATTTCACCCAGGAGTTCCCAGAAAAGTAGCCTCCCTGCCCTATGATGGCTCCAACAAACCCATAATTCACACACGGCTTCCGACATCAGCGGACAGTGATATCTGCAGATGCAGAGAAGATTTAGACCAAGGACGTGTGGCGGGAGAGGGTCTGCTCTGCAGGGGTGGCCTTGGTGGAGAGGAGTGGGTACGTGCCAGAGTCCTTTGGTGGGGAACGTTGATGGGACGTGGCGATGACTTGGATCAGGGGGGAGGGAGGGGAGGAAGAGTGAGTCCAGGATGTCCTCCAGGTGTTTACCTTGAGCATCTGGAGGAAGATGAAGCAAGGTCAGGTGTCTGGGGGAGCAGATTCAGTTTTCAAAGCTCAGTTGAGACTGAAGACAGAGATCCAGGCCTGGGTTGAACTTAGGCACCGAGGGCGAGTGCAGCTGAGGCTTCACAATGATGGATCATGGGAGGGAAGAGGAGGGGGCCTGGGGAGGAGCCTCAAGCACTCCAGCACTTAGTGCCAGGAGCAGCCAGAGGTGGGAAGAAACATGGGCGGCAGAAGCCAAGTGCTGTGGGTGTTGCAAATGTGCTTATATCGATTCACTCACCCACCACGTGAGGGACAGAGACAGAGAGGGAGACCCTCAGTTTGAGCCTTCCCTTGCCTGTCCTGGCTCCAAGCAGCCATATCCTGGTCTTGGACACTCCAAGAGGTACTCTTGAGAGTGTCCTGGGTCCTCCTACCATCCCAGATACTGTGTCTGGTGCGACAGAAAGCAAGGCCCAACAAGGCCAGCCTGGGGTGCGGCCCTGGCCCAAGGTGGACATGTGTTGTTTTCCTCTCCTCCAGCTTGATGCAGCACCTGCACAGATCAAGTACTGTGTGTGGGTTTGTTGACTGACTTACTGAGTGCACACACTTAAGCGAGAGCAGGGAGAAAGGAGAAACAAGAGAGGCAGCCCCAGGAGGAGAGTGGGAACTGAGGTAGTACCTTCAGGGTAGCCAAGGTCCCGTACAGAGGCTGTAACTGTCCCCTGTTTGCCTGACTGTCACGAATTGGCTGACATGAGCAGTCCAACCCTGATCACCCTTGGAGGGGTGCTCTTCAGGACCTGACGTGGGATTCCTCTATCCTTCCATGAGGAACACTGAGCCTGCTCCACCTGCCCAGCTTCGGATGAGGTGACTCAATTAGCTGCCATGCAAGGAGCAGACTCACTCTTGTGACAGCAAGAGAAGGCTGGTCAGGCCTGGTGAGATGAGTGTGGGTGCTGAGTGCCAGCTGGGAGCAGGTGGAGAGGGCAGGAATCTCAGCCTTGCTGCTTCCTCACTGGTGATCTCGAGGAAAAGTCTTGGCTCCTTCACTCCTCAACCTGCCTAGTTTTCAGTGGAGGTAATAATCTACTGCCTTCATGACACTCTTGTTGGAAATAAGTGAATTAATATACAAAAGCAGGCATCTTTTCATAGCAGGGAGTTCTTCTGATGGTGTGCGATCAGGCTGAACTAGGCTATGGTGGATTGGGGTCCACTTAGACCCTCTACCCACCTGCACACTCAGCCCTGCCTATGGATGGCATCTCCCCTGTGAACCACAATCTCCCAAGTCCAGGGTGCAGGTGCAGGAAGCTGTCAGCACACCCATGAGTAGGACTGGTCATCCTTCTGCCTCAGGCTCATCATGTGGTCCTGATTGTGCTTCCAGGTTTGAGAAAGCTCTGCGGAGACTTCCTCCAGAGTTCTGCCTCACAATTCCCTGAGGAGTGAGTGGGAGGGTGGCAGGCCGGGCTTCCTCTCCACAAATAGCTCCTGACACTGTTTTTCTTATTGAATTTCTGCCGTTGTCACGGAGGAGAAGGGGTCTGGTGCTTTGAAACATGGTTTAAAACCCCCAGAAGTAGAGGCTGTCCATGGATCCTGTGGCTGGAAAGGTCTTCAGGCCTCCCCTGCCAAGGAGTTGAGAAAGCAAGGCCCAGGGATCTACCTGGAAGGGTATGATGGACAGATGTGGTGGCCAAGAGTAAAACTCCCTACAAGACTGGAATAAGAGAGGAGAACTGACAAAGGGTAGAGGTGCTGGGGGGATCCGCATCAGAATCAGGCCTGTGTCCCTTGAGTCCCCTGGAAGATTCTGGAGGAGCTGAGGGACAGGTACCCAGATGTAAATCCACCCACGCCCTCACCCAGGCCTGTGACTGCAGCAGGTCCCCCAGGAGCTCAGTTGGAGGTCCTGTGCCCCCCATGGCTCTGGCCTGGTGTCTGGGCTGGGCGGCGGGGCTCCACGATGGGGGCACAGAGTTAATGGATAAGCTGCTGGGGTTCTCCCTGGGGTGGAGGTTAATGTTTGAAAGCCAGACAAGCCACAGGAAATGTCACTCAGGGAGCTGTCACGGAGCCCAGTTGCTTATCACAAATAAAAAATTAACTCTTGAGCTATTCCGGGTGGGGTGGCCAAAGCCCTCCTGGCATTTTGTGGCAGGGTTTCAGGGTCACACTGATGCCTGCCCAGTTTGCCCTGCTGAGATATTTACCCCTTTGTTTGTGGAAACCAATACCCCCCCTCAGATATGGCTGGTAGAAGGGATGTGGCTCTCCCCAGGGGAAGAATGTTCCAGAAGGAAGGTGGGGTGGCCACAAATATATAGGTCCCAAATTTAGACAGACTTGGGCATGTGTCCTGCTCTGTCACATAAGCTCCATGTGACCTCCAGCAGTGCTCTTGCCCCCTCTCCGGGCCTTGGTATACATGCCCTCAAATAGGGACATGGTAGCACCCTTCTTTCCCCAGCTGGTCACCTATTCCCCAGAATAGGCTCTTTTTTTCTTTTTCTTTCTGTATTGAGGTGAAAGTCACATAACATGTAATTAACCACTTTCAAAGTAAACAATTCCATGGCATTTGGGACATTCCCATGTCATACAACTTCCACCTCTATCTAGTTTCAAGACATTTTCATGGCCCCCAGATAAAACCCCGCACCCGACAGGAAATCATTCCCCATCCTTCCATCTCTCCAGCTGCTGGAAATTACCCATCTTCTCTCTGTCTCTGGGGAGTTGCCAACTCTGGACATTTCAAACAAAAAGAACCATCCAATATGTGCCTTTTTGTGTTCGTCTGTCTTCTTTCACCAAGCAAAACATTTTCAACGTTCATCCATGGTGTGAATCAGTACTTCCCACTGTGAGATTCAGGGCAAAAATGTAGTTTTTCTAACAAACATTCCCAACCTCCTCCAGGGTGTCCCCAGATCCTGATGCACCTTGGCAGCCAACCCCTTCCTTGCCCTGAGCCATGGTCTGCTCTGCCCACAGCTCACCTCCACCTGACCATTCCTCAGCACAACTGATCTTGGCTCATTTTTCAGAAATAAGTTAACTTATTTGTATATTTTATATAACATTTTAGACAATTTAAATTTTTTAGTTTTTAAAACAACAGTGCAGTCGAGTGCTCTACACACCTGTCATTCCAGCTACTCAGGAGACTGAGGCAGGAAGATTTCAAATATGAGGACCTCTCCGCAACTTAGCAAGACCCTGTCTCAAAATAAAATAAATAAATAAATAAAAGAGCTGGGGATATAGCTCAGTGGTGGAGCATCCTTGGGTTTATCCCTAGTACCACTAAACAAATAAATAAAATAAAATCATATAAAAATTTAAAAAGGAAGATAGGCATGGTGGCACACACCTGAAATCCTTGTGAGTTGGAAGGCTGAGGCAGGAGGATCTTAAGTTTAAGGCCAGCCTCAGAAACTTAGCAAGGCCCTAAAAAACTTAGCAAGAACCTGTCTCAAAAAAAAAAAAAAGCAAATAAATAAAAAATTAAAAAGGACTGAGAATGCAGCTCAGTATACTTCCCTAGCATGCATGAGGCCTCAGGTGTGATTCCAGTATTGCAAAACCAAAACTAACCAACCTTCCCACACACAAAAAAGTGCAATAAGAATTATTATCCCCATTTCACGGGTGAGAATTAAGGTCCTAAGAAGCGCAGGATGATACAGAGCTGAAACAGGACTCTCAACTGAAATCTTCTGACTTTACGTCCTGAGTACTTTCTGGTTGGTAATCCACTCTGATCACAAGCAGCATAGCTGATATGAATAACTGATGTACTTACCTCCAGCTCTGAGAAGGCTTTTTCATTAGGGAAAAGCAAGTGGGGGCGTAGCTCAGTGGTAGAGCCCTTGCTTTATATGCAGGAGGCCCTGGGTCCTGGGTTCCATCCATAGCATTGGGAGGAAGGAAGAAAGGAAGGAAGGAAGGAAGGAAGGAAGGAGAGAGAGAGAGAGAGAAGGTGGTAGGGAGAGAGGGAGAAAGGGGGAGAGAGAGAGAGAGAGAGAGAGAGAGATTGTTAATGCCAATCAATTCTGACTGTGTTGAGTGGCATGAGATGAAGCTCTTTAGGCCAGGTGAGGAAGAGTTCTCAGGGTGAGCGGGAAGGGCCCTCAGGAACTGTAGTTTGTAGTTTGGGGAAGGGAAGAGCCTGGCTCTTGGTGCTTAGAAGATTAGGGTGGGAGATGAGCAGCCTACTCCAGGGCAGTAGCCTCTCAGCCCCAGGATTCCAAGGTCCTTTATGTCATCTGGTGCAGTCTCCCTTCAGTGCCTGATGTTCTTCCCAGTTCAGGAATCCCATGGCCCTCTCTGCTTGAATACTTTTAGTGATGGGGAACTCACTGTTCCCCAGAGAACTCATCTCACTGAATGGCTTATGCTCCTGGGTTTAAAGATAAACCTCCCTGGTCTTTAGCTCTGTCCCTTTGATGTGGTTTTGAATGCTTCTGCTCCTGGGATTTCAGTCCCCACCCCATCCTGACCACACAGCTTGCATGTGGTTCAGCTGCCACAGAGGAGAGCAACACGCCTCTGGACCTAAGTCTATAGGTCAGGTCAATGGCAAAACCAGGGAAACCTCCCCAGGCTGCCCGCTGAATGACCTGGGACAGGGCCCAAGTGGGGACAAGAAAGGCAGAGGGAGGCGCCATGAAGCCAAGAAACAGGTTGGTGCGCATGACTCTCCCTGAACCACTGTGGGGTCTTGAGGGGGAACAAGGATGAATGGAGGTAGCTGGGCAGGAAGCGCCTGAGACATGGCTCTGCCAGTCCCCAGGCAGTGGGGGGCCAATGGCAACAAGCAGAAGCTTCGGGGGGCTCTGGGTGCAGGGCCAGGAGGAGCTCTGGGTTCCCTGGTGACCTCCAATAGCAGGTCAAGTAAGCATCTAGGGCATGGAGGGGACGTGGAAGGACACAGGACCTGCTGTCCTGGTGGTCCAATCCAGAATGGCCCTGCCACTGCAGCCTGTCACATTGCTCCAGGAATAGTCTCAGGTTATTGTCAGGCCATCTGAGCCCACGTATTAATAAGTCAAGGCCGGAGGGCAGAGGCTCTGCTGTGGGTGAACACAGGGCAGACTCAGAGCTGGCTGAGGGCTCTCTGTGCCGGGCACCAGGCCCAGTGGGGCCACCTAGAGGTCCCCAAGGCACCATCCTGCCCTCTAAGATCACCCTGCCCCTCCCTAGACATGCCTCTGGGGCCACCTCTCTGTCTCCATGGGCAGGACACAGGAAGCTGGTGGTTTTGTCTGCCTCAGGCCTCAAGCAGCACCAGGGCCTTCATAAATATAAAGGACCCTATGAACTCCATTGGGTAGAAAGAGAACAGTTTTCTTCTCTGTGACTTTAATTCTGACTCTGCTCCTGGAGCGACAGAAATTTAAGCTTTGTTATTTTCTGGGTCTTTTCTCCGGCTTTCTGGGGACGTCAGTCACCTAGCAGCACTGCGTTCAGGGGAGCCCCTTTTCTTAGGCTCTGCTCCACATGGATGGTATCGGACATCTCGTCCCCTGCCATGTGGCTCTTCTGTGCCTGACGGGGGCACTTGCTCTGCAAGGCTGTGATCTTATCTAGACATGTCCCCATAGTCAGGCTGCTCTAGGTCATTCAACCCACCTCTTGGGGCTAACTGGGCCTCTTTCTGGAAACTTCCATACTCCTGCTCATCACTACCCCTCTGTTTCTCCATGGTCTGGGGAAGTATTGCTCCTTTTCTGTTTTCTCCCAAGCATTGAGACCACACCTGAATGCCTTTCATTCCCCCAGGGATGCTTGAAAACCTCCAGAAAAATGAGTTTCCTACCCTCCTCTGAGACTTTGAACCAGTTATCAGAGGAGGAAAGAGGGAGAAAATGTGTCGGGAGAATTAACATGAACAGAGTTTAAGAGATCAGATAACATTCTATTACATACACGAATCATTCAGTTCTCACAAAAATCCTAGGGAATGTTGCTGAGCCATTTTATAGATGACAAAACTGAGGCTTATGGAGGTCAGCGGCATGACCAAGTCCAAGGTAGGCTTGGGTCCTGAGCCCATTCTGTTTCGCTGTGACACCTGTTCTGACCCAGGACCCCCATGCTGTCCTCTTGGGCTGGGAACTCACCCAGACCCCCTGCCCAGGGTGTTTGTGACCTGGCATTGCTTACCCCTGTATCTCTACTTAAGCTTCTGGGGTGTTCCATCCCACCTCCTGCAGCCAGCCAGGCTGTAGTAGGGACAGCGGCTAAGCTCCGTTAGCTGCAGCTGGGGCTTTCTAGAGGCAGTGACCCCTCCCTCAGGGTTCAGTAGCTGTAGCACTGTACACAATCCCTTTCCCTCTCAGGGGGTGAGTTTTGCTGCTCTGGATCTAAAGCTGCCCAGGATCCAACAACAACCCCACTCCTGAGTTGTGTCCCTTTCCTGCCGGAAGCTCCCCAGGGAAGGCCAAGTCCAGGACAGGATGTCCACCACCGGGCATGGAGTACCCTCCTTTCCTCCCATTCCTGCCCATCCTGGGGAAGGGGACATCTGGGAGTGGGGTCTGAGACACACCGCTCACATCCTGGGAGCCATGCAAGGGGGTCCCTGCCAGTAGCAGCCACGTGTCACTTGTACTTTGACTTCCTTAATATTTTCCCCTTTAAAAATGGATTTTAAAAAAACTTTAGCTGTACCTAAACAATAAGTAGTTATAAAATCAGATGTGATATGCTAGCTTTATTATGTTTCTAACACATTAAATTCTCTTTTGAAAATGTTGTAACTGTTAAAATAAAAAATATTCAACCATGTACCATCCAAAAGCCCAGGTCACCTATGGGGGATGTGCGCTTTGCATGCTGGGAGAGTCTGCACAGAGGCTGGGAGAGAGTGGGACCGTGTCATGGGTGCTCAGAAAACCAGCAGTGCCTTTGGGGTTGGCAGCCAGGTCTATTGCCACCAAAGGGCAACCTGGCATCAGGGGGTGTGTCCTCAGTCCTCACTGGGATGGGGAGACACGAAGGTTGGGTTCTGCCAGTACCGGCTCAGTCACTCTGCACATGTCACTTTCCCTCTTATTCTTCCTCTCTACTAGTGACCCAACCTGACCCTGAACTACTGTGACATTCAGCTTCTGATGTGCCTGGAACAATGTCTGATGTGTGTCTGGAACAAGGTCTGGCATGGCCCTGCCCTGCTCTAGCCCCAGTGTCTTTTCTCTACACGTGGCTGACTTGGAGGGCACAGCAGTGAGCCAGCCTGTAGGGTCCCCACTTCCTGGGAGGAGTCAGTTCCCCTTGCACAGGGCACTCCTGCCCTGCCCTCTGCCAGCACCAGGCTGGGTGTCCCTGTGGGCCCTGCCTGACGTGACCCAGCTCAGGAAGGCTCTCAGGCATCCTGGCACTCTGTGCCTCCGGCTGGCCCGCTGGGCATGGGTTATCAGTTGCATGGACTGAAGGCGTCTGCCAGCATCCTGGTGGCCAGCCGGGTGGCTCCAGCCAGCTCTGAGTCCCTCCCTTCCCAAGTGACATAATAGGCTTCTGCATTGATCCATGCTCTGGAGGTGCCCACCTAATGCAGGAAAAGCCACCCCAGCAGGCAGGGAGGTTGTACTGTCAACAGCGTCCTGTGGCCACTGGGAGATTTCTGCCTGAAGAAAGGACAAAGGGATCCCTTAGCCTCCTGGGACTCCAGATGCTCAGAGTGCAGAGAGGAAGTACGTCATTCGGAAAGGACCCTGCCAGGATCACCAGCCCAAAGGCATCTGGGAAGCCTACAGTCACCCAGAGTCGTCTGAGTTCTGGGGACCGTGCTCCTGCCCGAGAGCAGCATCCACAGCTGGCAGCTGGGTGACCCACCTGGGTGCTGTGGGGAAGGTCCAAAATAGACACTCGGCCCTCCTCTTGCCGGGCTTACTGTGAGATCCAGGGCAAAGATTCAGGAGTATCCCAGGGCTTTTCATTTCCTGGGTTCCTTGCAGGACAGACACCTGCTTCTTGGCCCCATAGATGCTTGTGGGGGCCCCATCCAAACCCCCCTCTATATCTCGGGGTCTCCCTCCTCCACATCCCTACCATCCTTGCCCTGAGTTATAGCCTTCCCTTGTCCCCCACCATTCCTGCCTCTAAAACCCCCTTCCAGGATCCTGACTCAGGTCCCGGCTCTCCTGTGGGTTCGCCCACCTTCTTCCTCCCTCTGGGGGCTGCTGCCATGGCCAGGGCCGAAACGCAAAGCACCTGCCTTAGCTTCCCACCTCCCTGTCAGTCTGTTCTCCCCTCTGCGAGCCCAGCCCCTCCTGACCTGGCCTGCCCCTTGGCACCTCTCTCCAGCTCCCTGAGCCTGGCTGGGTTAGTCAGCGCCACCTGGAGACAGATCAGGTGGGTGAAGGCTGGGAGGTGGCACCAAGCAGCAGAACAGGCAGAGAGACACAGCCCCTGCACGTCCTGGTTGTGTGACTCTGGGAAGTCACTCCCCCTCAGTCTTCTTCATGTGTAAAATGTGGGCTGTAAAAAGGCATCTGGGAAGCCTACAGTCATCCAGAGTCAGCTGAGTTCTGGGGACCGTGCGCCTGTGATTAACAGGAGCCTCCAGCCCCTCTGATTAACAGCCAAACCAGAGCTGGCAGGCAGAGGAGCGGAAGCACAGGACTGGACATGGAATTAATTCAAGTGGACGTCAAGGCAGGAGGGACATTGAGGGAGTCCAGGATCTGGCACTGGTCTATTTATTTGTTCATTAGCCACCGGTGTTGAGTTCCTTCACTGTGCTAGGCCCATGCGGGTATGGGGGCTCCAGCAGTGGGCAAGCATACAGGTTTCTGCCTGTATGTGGCAGGGGAGGCCACTGAACCCAGTTGCTGCAGACTGGAGGTGACCTCCTGTGACCTCCTCAGGAGGTGGGTTCATGGCTGTCTCTCTTACTCTCCTGGGAGCCAGGGGTAGGTCTGGGTCCTTGGCTCTGGGGAGGAGGGTAATGCATTGTGGACTCTCCAAGCAAGGTCTGAAGGCCACACTGTGCAGCCACTCTGGGAAGCTCTGGAGATGCAGATTTCTGGGTGTGGCCTGTGGATGGCCACATTAGGATCTCTCCAGGTGAGACCCAGAAATCAATGCATGGGATGGGCTCCCACCTGATCCTTTTTCTTCTCTTTTTTAAAAAATTTACCATCTTTTTTTTTTTTTAGTTGTAGGTGGACACGATACCTTTATTTTATTTATGTGGTGCTGAGGATGGAACCCTGTGCCTCGTGTGTGCTAGGCAAGTGTTCTACCACTGAGCCCCAACCCCTAATTTACCATATTTTTTACTATATTTATTTTTTAGTTGTAGTTGGACATAATATATTTATTTTACATTTATGTGGTGCTGAGGATCGAACCCAGTACCTCACACATACTAGGTGAGCACTCTACCACTGAGCCCTAACCCCAGCTCCTAATTTACCATATTTTTTTTTTGAGAAAAATTGGTGTATTAAATAATAAAATGAACGGTTTCAAGTGAAGGAAAATTAGAAAACCAAAAACAACAACAACAACAAAATTAAACATTATAGAAGAAGAGTAAGACTAAGAAAATGAGATGTGTAAGGGCAGATGCTGGGCGGCCTGTTTTCATCCTACCCCCATCCCCCCACCCCATGAGACTTTGCACTTTTTCACACACCCAGAATAAATGGATCCAGTCGCCACACAGCAGCTTGTAATTCACATTTTACGAAGCATCCTGGTCGGAGTCAGAGAGGACGATCACAACCCACACACCAAGCCTTGCCCATTATCTCACCCAAGACATGTCCACTTCTTCCCCAAATCCCCACTTATTGTTTCTCCTTCCTTTTTTATTTTTTTTGCCTCTTTGTGAAAAATAACCTCACTTGTGTCTTGAAGAATTTGGCTCTTGAGTGGCCTGCACCTCCCACTCAGCAGAACACGTCCAGGGGTCCTGACACCTCTGGGGTTCCTCACATGTGTCCTTGAGACGGCCACCACGCTCTGGTTTCTGATCCCTGTGATCTGCTACCACACGCTCTTTTTTCCTGGGAAGAGAATTCTGCTGCTATGATATGGGGATGTTTTCTCATAATTTTACACAGGAAACAAATAAATAATACAGATGACAAGGAAGAGTAGAAAGTTTTTCAAAAAATCTCAAAGTTTAAAACAGACCAGTAAAGTTTCAAAAAGAAACTTCAATTAAAACCACAATCATGTCCCGTGTGGTCGTGCGTGCCTGCAGTCCCAGCTGCTAGGGAGATGGAGGCAGGTGGCTCTCATGAGATCTTAAGACCAGAGGCCAGCTGTGGCAAGCATGAGACCCTGTCTCAAAAAAACCACCCCAGCCAACCCCAAACAAGGCCAAAAGCCATAATAAACAATTGAAAAAGTAAAAATGCCAAACCATAAAAAAGAAGCTACAATAATCAGAACAAAATATGCTAGAAAATGAGAGCTATAGATAAAAAAAAAATGGTAGAATGAATATATCCATAGCATGAGGAATCACCATATCATAAAGTGCAGGGGAAAGTGCGTGGATGGGGGGTGGGGGGCTTCCCCTGCACTCCCACAGCTCCTGGAGGCAGGCACCCCTTCAGAAGTTCACCCACAGCTAGATCTGCTTCTGCTCTGATGGAGGGCTAGTGGATTCTCTTTTAAGATACAACTTCTAAGACACGCAGATGGCGTGCAGTCTTTTTTGCTGTGCTTGGAGAGACAACAAAACCAAAAAGCAAAACCCCAAACTCTCTTTTGTGTATTTTATCCTGTTTTCTCCAAAGGAAGCACAGGATCTTTCAGACCAAGCAAAATGTATGCCTTAGGTTTGCAAAAGATAAAGAAATTCTGCCACCAACTGTTGTAGTTGGACATAATATCTTTATTTTACATTTATGTGGTGCTGAGGATCGAACCCAGTACCTCACACATACTAGGTGAGCACTCTACCACTGAGCCCTAACCCCAGCTCCTAATTTACCATATTTTTAAAAATATCTTATTTACTTATAGATGAACACAATACCTTTATTTTATTTATCTATTTATTTTTATGTGGTGCTTATGAGGATTGAACCCAGCGTGCCAGGCAAGTGCTCTACCACTGAGCCACGTTCCCAGCCCTCCCAGCTGATTCTGATGGGCCCTGAGGGTCAGAACCTCTGCAGTGGGGTGGGTCAGCAGGGAGACTTCACTTAGAAGGGATGAAGGTGTCACAGAAGAGGTTTCTGGTACTTTGAATCTGGTTGGATTTATGCCTGAAATAGACCGTTGCTCTTTTGAAAAGCTGGGAATTTGCCCTCTAGTTAATCCCAAGACACACACACACTGTATGCCTCTCCCATTCCCCAGAGCTCAGACTGCAGTTCAGAAGGCCCGGCCTGGCCTCCCTCCAGATGCCGGGGGGGGGGGGGGGGGGTAGGGATGGGCTGGGCAGGACATGAGGCAGTGGCTGGGCTTTCACCCTCTACTCTGGTGTAGAGGGGCTCCACACGTGACCTTTGAACGTCATCCTCCTGAC